>NC_044037.1:99555765-99871314 GCF_901765095.1 Microcaecilia unicolor | reverse complement strand
TGGCCTACATCAGGAATATGTCATAATCAAATGTACATCTATAAAAACAATTACACATTGCTGAACAACAATACCAAGCGTTCACTATATGATGTTACAGCATCAACATCCAATGCGGTTGATGAAGGCAACACTGTAGCGTTGTATAGTGAACATCTGGTATTGTTGTTCAGCAGTGTGCAATTGTTTTCATGGATGAATGTTTGATTATGACAGACTCCTGATGCAGGCCATAGAGCGAAAACACGGCCATATCAAGTCCTTTTAGGTGTGACTAAAGATTGTTGCACACAATTGGTGACATCCTTCTTTGTTGTTCGTCTCCACTGTTTCTTGTTCATGCGCTTTGACCTGTGGAGGTCAGTTCTTCCCTCTTTGAGGCTGTTTTGCACATCAGCCAGCCTCTTTGCTAGGAAATGCTTCTTTAGACTATTCCTGAGTCTGCATGTCAGCAGATGAGGACCATTTGGCCCTTTTATTCTGCCCAGTGCCTCTACCTATCCTTCTCTAATGTAGGCCCATGTAAATGCTCGCCTTGCATTTGCATGCTATGCTACTTAAGTGCACCCTTACAGAACAGCGGTCAGCCAATTTGCTGCAACATATGCGCTTAAGTGCTGAGTTTTCAGATGCCTATGCTAAGTTCAGGCATGCTCATTTACACCTGCCATAGAGCAAGTGGAAATAGTCTTATCTAAATTTAGGTGCCTAATTGCTGACTTATGCTAGTATTCTATAATGAATTAGAAGAACAAATTTGCCATTAGAGAATAAAAGCTTAGCGCCTAGATTTTGGGTGCCCAACTTTTAGTGCACAGAGCCCCTAATGGGGTGAATTCTATATATGGTGCCAAAAAGATCGGCATCAAAAAACGTGCTATTCCATAAGCCATGTTTAAAGTTAGGAACAGTTTATAGAATAGTGCTTATGCCTAGGAATCATGCCTAACTTTAGGCACGGCCGTTTGCACCAGCTGAAATGTGGTATAAATCTTTGCACCTAATTAGGTGTATTTCCCCCTTATTCTATAACTAAATACATTAATTTTAGGAATGTCCCTGTTCCACCTATGACCCTCCCATTTCTGTGCCCCCTTTTTGAACTCGCTCATAAAATTTAGGCATGGATCCTGCGCCTAAATTTACATGCATATGTTCCAATTAAATCTAATTACCACCAATAAATGCTTGTTAACAAGCCAATTATCAGTGCTACTTAGCTCATTATTCAATTAAATTGCATGCACAAATTGAGTGTGTGCTCAAATCTGAGCATGCAATTTTTAGTAAGTTTTATAGAATTCATGGAATATGTGTACATACTTTGGGATGTGTATATATCACTCTCTTGTTTTTTATCTATATATATTTACACGTGTGTTTTTATATAGACCTTGAGGGGCTTCATGTATATATACACATCTTGATTTGATTTATTAAATAATACACTGCCTTTTACTAAGATATAAAGGCAGTTTACAATCAATAATTAAACATTAAATACAATATAACATCAAATACAAATAAATATTACAAATAACAAATTCTAAAATAAAAAAGAGCATTACAAATCTCATCAAGTAATACATTTAAGCAAAACATTGTAGAAAAAGCCATGTTTTCAAGAGTTTAAGAAAACCCAAATAAGAAGGGGCATTGCGAATTTTGTCAGGTAATGAATTCCAAAGAAAAGGGTCAATATAAGAGAATATTCTCTTTCTGGTAGTTGAAAGTTTTATCACATACAAAGCAGGAAGCTGAAAAAGGCCTTTCTGGGATGAACGGAATGTTCACTAAGGCACATATTTCTTCGAGTTACGGACCAAGAAAGGGATCTGGGTGTCGTCGTCGATAATACACTGAAACTTTCTGCTCAGTGTGCTGCTGTGGCTAGGAAAGTGAATAGAATGTTGGGTACCATTTCGAAAGGTATGGAAAACAGGTGTGAGGATGTTATAATGCCATTGTATCGCTCCATGGTGCGACCGCACCTTGAGTATTGTGTTCAATTCTGGTCGCCACATCTCAAGAAAGATATAGTAGAATTGGAAAAGGTGCAGCGAAGGGCGACTAAAATGATAGCGGGGATGGGACGACTTTCCTATGAAGAAGGATTAAGGAGGCTAGGGCTTTTCAGCTTGGAGAAGAGAGGGCTGAGGGGAGACATGATAGAGGTATATAAAATATTGAGTGGAGTGGAACAGGTGGATGTGAAGCGTCTATTCACGCTTTCCAAAAATACTAGGACTAGGTGGCATGCGATGAAACTACAGTGTAGTAAATTTAAAACAAATCGGAGAAATGTCGCATAATTAAACTCTGGAATTCGTTGCTGGAGAACATGGTGAAGGCGGTTAGCTTAGCAGAGTTTAAAACATGGCTAGATGGTTTCCTAAAGGACAAGTTCATAAACCACTACTGAATGGACTTGGCAAAAATCCACAATTCCAGGAATAATATGTATAGAATGTTTGTACGTTTGGGAAGCTCGCTAGGTGCCCTTGGCCTGGATTGGCTGCTGTCGTGGACAGATGCTGGGCTCGATGGACCTTTGGTCTTTTCCCAGTGTGGAATTACTTATGTACTTATGAGAGAGAGACTGGAAGATCTAAATGGTAAGACATACACCAAACATAAAATCTTAAAGGCTATATGGGCTGTCAGAGGAAGTCAATGCAGCTGGTGCAAAACAGGGTAATATCATTGAACTTTCTACTTCCAGTTATATCTGCATGTCTTTGGGGATGGGGAGGCTCTGAAGGTGCATATAGAAGTCTTTATATATGCAGTATTTTAGGGCATATACAAGATATATTTGTTGAAGGTGCTAATGTATTTGTTATATATTTTGTGTATGTGTGTGTGTGTATATATTCTGGGATATATGTATATCTTGGCAGTATGAATATATTTGTATGCATATACATTTTGGCATGTGTATGTACATATATCTTGAAATGTCTATACTTTTAAGGGTGTGTATATCTTCACAGATCTTAGGATGTGTATCTATGTGTGTGTCAGTTTTAAAGTGTGTATATGTCACAGGGTATTGATATATGTGTCCTTATCTATCTTGTATCCTCTGTGTCCAAATTGAGAAGTGCTTATCTGTTGCAAGGGATATGTATATCTTAGGTATGGGAGTGTGTGTGTACAGTGTGTAATTAAAAAGTGTTGCCTATTTTGAAGTGAGTGTATATAGATATTTTCAGGTGTTTATTTTGAAATGTGTTTGTGTGTGCTCTCTGGCATATGCATATTTCAAGAACGAAGATGCAGTCTGAATGTATAGGGTTACTAACCATACAATGCAAATTCTGGAGTTTTTGGACAATTTGCACAGTGTTCAATTTAAACAACGAATTCAGCCTAGCCTGCCAGACTTACCTGGCAGAACTTCCATCTCTTCCTGCCCTCTGAAGGAATGTGTTCAAACATTGCCACAAGAAGGTGGGGGAGAGAGGCACATTCCTGCCCTCAAGAGGATCTTTGGGGCTGCACAGAGCCAGATCTTTAGCTGTGGCAAAGATAATTAGAACAGTGGAGACAGGGCTAGCTGTCCAGGCTGTAAGGCCTTGAGGAAAGCAGTGATGGGCTGATTACAGGATGCTTCTCTCTTCCACCTCCCTAGTCCTTACTTTCCATTTGTACATTTTTCTTGCTGACATCCCTGTACCAGCTTCCTAGCACCCTTCTCTTTCCTTCTGTCAGGGTGCCTTCAAACCAGCTTCTCTTGCTGGTGCCTCTCCTGTGGATTTCAGTTCTGAGGACATGAGCTACATGGTGTCCTGTACAGATCTATGGAACGCTGTGTGGTTCATACGGTGGAACTGTGAAGTACACAGGAGAGGCCCTGGCAGGAGATACAGGTCTGAGCACTGGTGGAAAGGGGTAACACTGAATTCAATCAGAGAAGAGGTAAAGGGAACATGGTGACTTGGGATGGAAAGAAATGGCTGAGTACCAAGACTGTTGGTGAGAGAATGAGATAAAACTTGGGATCAAGTTGGTTGGGGGGGGGGGTGGCATGGGAGAGGAACTTGCTAGTATTTGATCTATTAGTGCAGGAGTAGCCTAATGGTTAGTGCAGTGGCCTGAGAACCAGAGGAACTGGGTTTGATTCCCACTGTAGCTCCTTTTGACTCTGGGCAAGTTACTTAACCCTCCATTGCCCCAGGTAAACCACTTTGATTGTAACCACATATCCCAATCCCTTTCCTTTTCTCTTTAGGTAGTGAAAAGAGAAAAACAGAGAGCATTAGGGTGGTTTGGGAGCATGGACTCAGCACTTCAGGTGGAGATGGAAAAAAGGGACCAGGGTGGGAAGGATTAAGAGAGAGAGAACACTGCCAGGTCAAGGAGAGCGAACTTTGATAAGGAGGAGGGGAACTGTGAGGACGAGAGCAGATGATGAGGCGTGAGGGCTACCAGGGATTGAACTAGTAGGGGGAAGGACAGAAGACAGCAAGGATGAAGGAACGGATTTCCATGAGAGAAAGAGAGGTGAGAGTGGAGGGAGAATCCACAGTGGGAAGGAGAGGAATGGGAAAAGTAAGAGACTAGAAGAAAGGGATGGGAGAACAGAGAAGGAGGCAAGAACAGCAGAAGGAAGGGGAGAATAGGAGAATGTAGGAATAAACAACAGTGGGGAAAGGATCAGACATCCGTGGAGGGGTGGAAGAGAAGACCTGGATGTGTGTGTGTGTGATGGTGGTAGAGCAGTCAGTTATGGTCTATGGAAAGGATGGCAACCTTATGTGGGTGTGTGCCATAGAACAGTGTTTTCCAAGCTTGTCTTGGAGTATCCCCTCAGGTTTTCAGGATATCCACAATGAATATGCATGAGATTGATTTGCATTTACTGCCTCCACTATATGCAGATCTCTTTCATGCATATTCATTGTGGATATCCTGAAAACCTGACTGGCAAGGGGGTACTCCAGGACTGATGGGGAAACTCTGCCATAGAACATATATGTATCTTCGGTAGGGACAGATGTATTTTGTAGGCCTTCCTATGCAACCCTTCCTTTCTTCATTCTCTCCACAGGAAAGTCTATCTGGGAGCTGGTTGCAGAACAATTTGAAGATCTGTTGGTCAGAATCTTGCTGCTGGCTGCCTGTATCTCATTTGTAAGTCAAATTTGGGAGGATGGATTTTTCAAAGGCAACAGGGGATGCGGCAGAATGGTGGGAGTCAGAGAGTGATTGGGTTCAGGAAATGTTATTGACCTGACAAATGCTTAAAGGGAGTAGTCAGTAAAATGTCCACACCAATAATCAAAGCAATACTATACACTTAAAGGACAGTTCTATGACTTGGGACATAAAGCAAGCAAATGTATAGAATACCAGCGCTTTTGCAGATAAGTGTTCACTTATGTGTGCATGTGGCAGCAATGCAGTTATGCGCTACTCTGTAAGGGCATGCGTAACTGGCATAGTGTGTAAATGCAAGGGGGCATTCACATGGGTGGATAATGGGCAGGACATGGGCACTGTTCCCTCTAAGCTGGGTGGGGGTCCTCCAACTGCATTGCTGCCAGTGGGGGGCAGTGCTTCAATATTGCATCTTCCATCACTATAGACAAGCAGGTTCCCTGGAGTCCTGCAGAGCTTGCCTGTCTCTATTTAAAATGTGATAGTGAAACAGCACCCCCTATTGGCAGGACTATAGGTGGAGGACTCCCGCTCAGCTCTGAGGGAACAGTGGACGAGGGCATTCCTCCCACTTACCCGTGTAATTTACAGAATACTGGAAGGTACATGCGCCTATGCTGGATTTAGGCACTCGGAGTTACACCATGTCTACGGCTAGTGTAACAGCGGGTGTTTAGCACTCTGAAGCTAGGTTACCCCAGAGCAGATGTCCTCAAATCCAGTCCTCGAGGTCCATAACCCTGCCTGCTTTTCAGGATTTCCACAACGAATATGAGATCTATTTGCACTCACTGCTTGCATTGCATGCAAATAAATCTCATATATTCATTCAGTGGCGTTCCTAGGGGGGCAGACACCCAGGGCGGATCGCCAATGTGCCCCCCCCCCCGGGTGCAGCGTGACCCTCCCCCCGGTGAAGGAAACCCCCCCCCGGGTGCATGCCGCTGGAGGGGGGGGGGGGGGGTGCCGCGCGCCTGTCCGCTTTGTTCGTTTCCATGCTCCCTCTGCCCTGGAACAGGAAGTAACTTGTTCCGGGGCAGAGGGAGCACAGAACAAACGTAGCGGACAGGCGCGCGGCACCCCCCCAGCGGCGTGCACCCGGGGCGGACCGCACTCACCGCCCCCCCCTAGGAACGCCACTGTATTCATTGTGGAAATCCTGAAAACCAGGCTGGGTTGTGGACCTTGAGGACTGAATTTGAGGGCCCCTGATCTAGAGTCCCATATTGGAATCTGGGTGTCCAGATGCTGTTACAGAAGAGCATCGGGCATCCAAAAGGAAGCACCCACTTACATAATTGCCATCGTAGTTGTTTTGATTATTGACATAAAAAAAAGAAAGACCCATGAAGATTCGTGCTTGTTTTTATCTACATGTATTTTTCCCAGGAAGCACAATGAAAAATTGTTGTAAAAATCTAAAACTAGGGGCACTGACAGTTCCCCTAACCTATCCCACCTGCAGAAATGCTTCCAAGCAATCCATATAATTTAACCTGCATTGCGGGTGGCCAGTTTCCAAAGAGTTAATTTTCATTGTTTTACACATGGAAATGGATTTGAAAATTGTTCTTCTTGGGGATAAAAATGATTGGCCACATGTTTGAAAAAATTATGCTCCTAACTTTGAGAGCTATGTTCATAAATTGTAATCTCTGAAAAATTACTAGGGCTGGGTATACAACTTAATACACAGAATTCCACTAAATTCCAAAATTTAAGAACAGAAAAAGTGGGAGACAACAGAGGCAGATTTAAGATGGGGAGAAGAAAATAGGAGCTTATAGCACTCACTTTTAGTACTAGGATCATAAATGTAGGCAAATGAATGGCAGGCCCAAATTGATAAGCATACATTTAAAGTTCATAATTTAAGATACATTTTCAACTAAATAATTTATGCTCCTTTGGCTAAAAAGGGTCACAAATTGAAGAGCCTTGTTGAAGAGCATAAGTTTAAGAGCTCAGGTTTTTTTCACATGCCTGTTATTCCTGTTTATGGCATAGACACGTATATGTCTGTAGAATATATAGGGTACCAGAATCAGCCCCAGCAGCATTCAAATTACGCACAGAAAGATGGTCATTTAATAACGGGGGAATAATATTCAAAGTAATCACCACTGAAAATTAGTGGTTAGTACCTAATTGAAAACTGGCTATTTTGGAGACGTTCCAGGATTGATGTCAACACTAGGGGGTCTTTTACTAAAGCTTAGCTCAAGATAGCTGCAGCAGGGCCCATTTTATTCCTATGGGCCCTGCTGCAGATAACTCGAGCTAAGCTTTAGTAAACGACCCCCTTAACTGGTTAAGTGCCAAAATTCAGCACTTAACCAGCCAGGGTAACTGCATAAAACACAGTCCTATCTTTATGTAATAACCCATAGCTAGTTAAATACTGAATATCACAATTAACCAGCTCTACAGTAGCCGGTTCTGCAAAACCAGATATTCAGTGCCAGAGCTCAGACAGGGCCAAGCATTGAATATTCAGGAAGAACGCCAAATCAGTAAAATGCTGATTGCCGCCAGCTGAATATCGACCCCAGGGTGCCTAGCTTTGGAGTGGGGAAGATGTCTATTTTAAGCCTACTTTATAAAGGCACTGAGTGTATTTTTACATGTAAGGTAAAAATACTTGTATATACTGGTATATATATGCAAATAATCCTTTATCAAATTATCCCCAAATTGGTTAAAAGGAAAGAGAAAGTGCTACGCATTTCCATGGAAAAGAATCTGTTTGATTTCCAAATTGAGTCTTCTACACTCTGGGTTGGCCAGGGCTGGGAATACAGCACAGGCGGCATTCACAGCCCCTGGTAGGGGACCATCATTGTGCGATATTTGCAACAGGGACAGCGGAACATATTTTTATTTGGAGGAGGTCAAACAAACCAATCTCCAGCCCCACCCCAAAGCTCTCTAGTTGCCATTTTGGTCAAAATCTTGGTGGGGCCATGGCCCCTGAGGACCACCCCACTCCATTGCCTAGCACTTGCAGGGCAAATTCTTTATACTAGATACCAACATTTATTCATGTGTTACGCATGTAAATGTTTTGCTCTTTATTAAAATTAGTGTGTATGTGGGTTTTGATTGTAATTCCCAATGATTGTATTGGCTATGTTTTACTTATAAACCACTTTGGACCTTTTTCTTCGGATTAAGCAGTTAATAAGCCTTAAATTAGATTAGATAATGTATGCATTTATGTGTGTTTATGCCAGCATGCAGTGGTATAGCCAAAACTTTTTGACAGAGGGTACATCTGGATTTCCCTTCCTTCTCCCTCCTGCCGCATCTCTCCCTTCCCTTCCCAGCCTGATCCTGCAATGATTTGGCAATTCCCTCCCTCCCCCTCCTCCCCTACCATGCCTTAAAACCACCTCCTGTCTTCGTCCCTCCCACTGCATCTCTCCTCTTCCTGGTTCCACAAAGATCTCACAATTCCCTCCTTCTCCCCACTCCCACCCTGTGTCTTAAAATCACATCCAGTTGTCACCCGGGCAGGACCAGGGGCGGTGGACCCTACAGGCTGCCTGTGGCCTGCACTGGGGCTTTCTCTCTAAACTGTCCTGCCCTTCAGAAAACAAGAAGTTGCATAAGAATGGACAGGATGGTTCAGATAGAAAGCTCCGGTGCAGGCCGCAGGCAGCCTATAGGTTCCACCGCCCCTGGTCCTGCCCGGGTGACAACTGGATGTGATTTTAAGGCACAGGGTGGGAGTGGGGAGAAGGAGGGAATTGTGAGATCTTTGTGGAGCCGGGAAGGCGAGAGATGCAGTGGGAGGGAGAAGGGAGGGACTGAGAGAGGGTGTGAACGCAGCACATGCACTTTGTTCTTTTGTGGGAAGGCCAACTTTGAGGCTATGGATTCCTTGTATTTTTGTATTTTGCCTCTCCTTCCCTTTTCCTATTGTTCTAAGGTCCTTCATCCTATTATTGCTTATAAACCTGTGTCCCTTTGTTTGAGGAAGGGGTATGTATATAGTACAGATGGGGGAGGGGTCATTTTCTAAAGCCACATACTTGGGTTCTCCCTTTCCCTGCTTCACCCTTCCTTTTGTCCATACTCCTTTGGAGGCATTCCAGGTTAGGGGGATAGAGTGGGAAATGCAACAGTACACGTAGGTTTTCAAAAAGTAAATGCTTTGTTTTGAGGGGAAAAGTACCTGCAGGAAAGGCAGGTGTAAATCTTAATAGGTATTTTTGACCCTAGGCTGTTTTCAAAACGAAAGTATGCACATGCTTTCTTTTTGAGAAATGATGCAAAATCCACAGGGATGGCGTAGAAAAAGGACATGGGCTTTGAAAAATATGAAAGTGATTAAAAGTGACTCTGCAAGTATACATTAAAAGTAAATATTAATTATAGATAGCTAGGTGGATAGATTGATCAATCTAGTAATCTGAGAATGAGATGTATGACAGTTTGCATATAAATACATATCTCTGTTGCCCTTGACTTAAGGAAGATGTGTGGTTGTGTGTGTGAGTTTGTGTATATGTGTAAAGAGCCATATGCCTATCCATTTTGTTTAAGTGAATTACTCATGGGTGTCTCTTGTTCCTTATAGGTCCTTGCTTGGTTTGAAGAAGGTGAGGAGACCGTCACTGCATTTGTGGAACCTTTTGTCATCCTGTTGATCCTTATTGCTAATGCCATCGTAGGAGTATGGCAGGTAGGGAAAGCAAGGCACAGAAGATGAATGTCTTTCATATCCAGAGAGAGGAAGGCTTAAGTGCTCTGTGTCTGTTTTATTAAAGGGAGGCAAGACCTGTATGTTGGTGTCTGTTATAGCTACAAAGGGTAGGTCTTGGGTTAGCATGGACAAACCTTTGGGTTCAAGAGCCACATCAGGGGTCTGGTGAGGGTCAAAATATTTAGAGGTGTGCAGGGGGCTCCTTGGGTTCCAACCTGAGGAACACGGAGCAGGGAGTATGGCAGCATAGGGGCACAACCATCTGAGAGGAGTATGGCAGCATCGCTTCTGGTCCTCAGATGTCACTTCCATGAAGAAGTGACGTGATGTTGATGTCATGGGCCAGGAACCATCTTACCATTGCAGCTCAGATCAAAGCCTCTTCTGGATCATAGTTTGTCCATCATTGGTCTTGATGTTTAGTGCCTTTTATATCCAGATAAAGCAAGGATTGAGTGTCTGTTGTATCCAGGGAAGACAGGGCCTATGTGTTGGTTATCTGTTATATCCAAAAGGGGCAGGAGCTGGGTGCTTTTTATAGCCGAGGTTGATAAGGCCTCTGTTAGATTTCTCCTATATCTAACTCAACAGCGATATTCAGCACTGGTCAGCTAAGTTCATAGCGGCCACAGATACACCTGCTATTGACGCAGCCAGATTTGGCTGCCAAACGTAGCTGGCGATGGACTGAAAATTGATGGATAGCTGTTATATTGCGTGAAATAAGCAGCTATCCGCTGAGTGCTAGCCAGGAATATTTAGTGGGAGACAGCCAGCTATCTCCTGCTGAATATTGATGGATAGCTGGTTAAGTACCATTTAACCAACCAGTTGCCGTTCCTGGCTGGTTAAATGGTTTTGAATATCGGTCGGATAGTACAGATGCTACGTGGGTTGTGCAGGTGCTTCATATATTTGATGCATGTCTTTTGTGCATATGCATGTTTGCGTGCATACAGTGTTATGTGCTAGAGACCAGATTCAGTAAATGGTACCAGAAAAAAATTGGATCCTAGTGCTATTTCATAAAGGGCGCTCTGAGTTGAGCGCTCTGTATAAAATAGCAAGTAATGTTTTTTCTGCATCCAAATTTGGACATCAGGACTTACACCTGCTGAAGCAAGATGTTATTCCTGGTGCCTAATTTGGGCAAGCATCCATGGTATTCTATAGCAGGGCACACAAATTTCTGGAACGCCCCTGACCCGCTCATGCCCCTTTCATGGCCGCTCCCCCTTTAGGATTGCATGCTATGGGATTTGGATACACAGTAATAACTCATAGCAAGATGCACATGCCAATCCTTGGTAACAATTAACATCAGTAATTGATTGCTAGCACCCAATTAATGACGTTAATTGACTCATTACCCAATTTAGTTGCATGCGCATCTCAGGATCACGTCCAAATTTGGGCACCCTTTATAGAATTTGGGGGTATAAGAACTGCTAAACTGGGTCAGACCAATGATCCATCTAGTTCAGTATCCCATCTCTGGCAGAGGCAGAGCAGGTGCTTAGAGGAAGGGTGTCTAAGAAAGGGGTGTAACCCCTCTTCCAGGCTCTTCCTGCTTCTGGAACTCATGGTTTCTGGAGCACTGAACGCTGGATGAGGGGCCGGCTCAACTTTCATAGGACAGGCTGATTGAACATAGGGTGACCGATCTGCTTCCCATAACATTTTTAAATCCCTCTTTGTTCTTGTAGCAATGAATTGCCCAAGTTACTGTGTGTTGCATGACAAAGTATTTACTTTAGTTTGTTTTAAACCTGCTGCCTGATTATTTCATAATAGGAATTGTAGTTCTCTAAATATTTCCTCGACACCTTCCATGGTTTTATAAGCCTGCAGCGTATGTGCTGTCAGTCATCTCTGTTTTGAGCTGAAGAGGGCTAATCTTTCCAGTCTGGCCTCATATGAAATTGTTTCACATCTCAAATGATCTTTCATGCCTTTCACTGTACTAAGTTCATTTCACAGACTGTGACCCTGCTGTATATGTGCCCCTTATATATGTGCTGCTTGCATGCTATGTCCCCGAGATTCTATATAGGGCACCTACAGTTGTGTGGCCAACTTTGGGTGCATTTCCAAGATGCGTATGCAAATAAATTGGCCAATGAGCTCTGACCCATCAATAATTGGGTGCTAACAACCATTTAGTGATGTTAATTGGCACTTATTAAAATTTGCACATGCATCTGGATGCATGCTATTCTATAAGGCACGGCGCCTAACTCCCATGGTGTGTATCTCAAAAGGAGGCATGGCAATGGGAGTGTCGCAGTGGTGTAGCCAGAGGGCCTATTTAAGGTGGGCCTGAGCCCAAGGAGGGTGGGCCCAAAGATTCATGTCTTCCTCACCCCCCCCCCCGCCCTCCTGCCGCACAAACTCCCCAAAAAAGAAATAGCTGAGATAGTGGGGATCCTTATATATATATAAGTACATAAGCATCGCCATGCCGGGACAGACCAAGGGTCCATTGAGCCCAGCACCCTGTCTCCGACAGCGGCCAAAAGAACAATTTGTCCCGCCCATCCCAGAAATAGTGGATTATTCCCACGTCCATTCAATAACATTCTATGGCCTTTTCCTCCAGGAAGTCGTCCAACCCTTTTTAAAGTCCGCTAAGTCAACCGCCATAACCACTTTTTCTGGCAACGAATTCCAGAGTCTAACTACGCGTTGAGTGAAGAAAACTTTCCTCTGATTCGTTTTAAATTTACTACACTGCAGCTTCATCTCATGCCCCCTTGTCCTAGTATTTTTGGAAAGCATTTGTAATGTGTTCCTGTAGTGTGTATGTATGGTTTATGTATGGGTTGTGCTTGCTGTGCCCATTTCCAAAGGGTTGCTGTGGGTTCCTCCTATTATCTTCCCCCATGGCCCATGTATACTGTATACTGTGGTGTTGGAGATCCACATGCATTTCCCTTTCATTTCTGACCATGCCCTGCAGGAAAGAAATGCTGAAGATGCCATCGAGGCCCTGAAGGAATACGAACCAGAGATGGGGAAAGTGTACCGAAGCGACAGGAAATCTGTGCAAAGGATCAAGGCCCGGGAGATCGTCCCAGGTGACATCGTAGAGGTGGCTGGTAAGCTGTCAAAAATGCTGACCACAGACAAGGGAAAAATCCCAATGCTTTGACTGATACCCACAAGCTACACAGGGCAAGGGTTAACCGGTATAAGGACATCTTGAAAACATGGAGTAGAGATGTAAAGTTACAGGCTTTTTGAGGTTCTATTAATGTTGTTCTTCTAGAGGCAGAGACAAATAGTGGAGACTGATGATAAATCCAAAGTTCGAGAGTGATTCTACCTTCAGCTCTGCATTTTTGGGGACATGTGAGGGGTTATGAGGTGGATCAGTGACATTTGAGGCAGTGTACCCTCTATTCTATGTTTTGGTTCAGGAGAGAGTCAGGAGGTGATTCGGTGGAGGAGATAGGAGGAAACAGAATGTCCTTAGCTCTGGGTGTTAGGGGAGGTGGAGAGTGGTTCAGTGGAGTGTACAACTCACCATGCCTATAGGTCTGGATGTTTGGGGTATGTGTATTAGAAGAGAAGGGTGATCAGAATGTAGCTTAGAAGAGTAGGGGGACAGATTGTGCTCTGAACTCGGGATGTTTAGGGAGGGAACATGATTCAGTGAAAGATTGTTCTATCTCTTGCCTCTCAGAATCTCTCTCCCCCTCCCTGCTCTTGTCTCTCCTTCACTTGTTCAGTAACAGGTGTCTGTCACTCACTACTCGCTTCTTTTCCTCTCCCTCTAATAAGCCATCATAGGCAAAGCCTCCATACAGACAGCCTGAGCCAAGCTGTCAGCTGTAAGGTCTCTGACCTCCAATATACCCTTCAGAGTGACTCGAAGGGAGAGAAAGGCCGGGAGGGGGTAGCTGAGACAGGCCTGGGATGTGTACAAGAGAAGCTCCCCATGCCATATATGGTCAGCTGAGAGTGTGGGCGAGTAATTATCGCTGCCATGGCAGGAATCTGATGACACCAGGTTACAGAGACACTGTGAGATGGGGGCAAGGAGGACAGGCAGATGCTGGGTGATCCTTCAGAGACCTGCCAGAGACACTTAATGCTGTTATTAAAAGCCTTGGGATCAGAAAGTGCCCAAGGAGGCAGGTCTGAGATGTATGGAAACTTGGGGATAGGGTTACTGTATTCTGAGAAATGAACTTAACCCCATCAGAGATCATGAAGAGCTTCTGACACAAGGAGCAGCAGCAGCATGAAAAGAAATGAGAAAGCATGAGAAGCGGGCAAGAGAAAGAATAAGGAAAGACAGACATTGTTTTGCAAAATCAGAAGCCTGGCAGGGGTTAAAATGAGGAAATGCAGCTGTTGCTGGCAACAGCAGAAAATTAACAGAACAAAGAATAAGGAAAGAGCCATGACTGATAGAATGAGAAACCTAGTAAGGGGTGGAATGAGGAATAAGAGAAAGATGTCCATGGCTGGCATCACTAGAAGCTTTTGGGGGGGGGGGGGGGGGGGGTGGAATGAAGAAAGGGAGCTATGGTTGACAGAATGAAGAGCCTGGATAGAGAAAAAATAAGGAGAAAGCATTATTAAGAGAAACAAATCCTTTATGATTGTCCTGGAGTCTTCAGGACAGCTGTTGTAAGCAATCCTAGAGAAAATTCATGGGGAATCCTCAGCCTTTCACTAGTTTTATATGTTCCTGGAAAATGCAGTCCAGTCAGTGTTTCTAACGTCCAGAATTAAGAACTACATCACGAACAAAGACAGTCTGATTTCATAACAGGGCACCTACGTGAAGTCCAAATCGGAGCCTATTTTAACCTTATTTTATAACAGCAACATAGCTGTATGTGCCTTTATAAAAGAGGCTTCCAGATTCTTGCCCCCAGTAGTGAGCAAATGTCGACACACAGGTTTACGCCAGCTCTGAAGCAAATGTAAAAGTGTGCATGTACTCTACCTGTGTAGTCTTGTATTTTATTGCAGCCCTATCCCCACTCTGCCCAAACTAGGCTTCCAGGAATGTCTACACGTAGCGTACACATAAGTATGCACTATCTTGTTCAGGGTGAACCTTCAGCCTTGCTCTACCTGAATTCATTTTTTTTGAATGTAATCTCTTCCCCCTAAGATTTTGATAAATAAACTCAAACAATTATAAACACCTTATTAATACCCACTCCTAAAACTATCCTGTAAAAACACATAAAAGTGTAAAAGGATGCACTGATAGTTGAGTTTGGCTGCCAGGACCTATCATTTTCCTTCAACTGGACCTGCTTTTTACTGGCCCCCTCAAAGCTGCTGCCCAAGGTAATTACCTAGTCTGCCTCTTCGTTAAGCCTGCCCTGATCTTGTTGACACATATCCCAAAACAACATTATTAAGGCCTTTTCCATGTGTGAAAGAGGCTTTGGACTGTGGAAAAACTGTATAAATTGCCCCCCTCCCCCCTTTACAGGATTGTCAATGTCTGTGAAATATGTATTGTACCTTTTATTTATGTTTATTTTTAGTCTGATTAATGCATTTTAGCTGGATCTTCTTTTGGTTTTTAAAGAACTGAATGGCATTAACCCATACCCCTTCCCCCAACTCATAAACTACATGTATCACCCTGTTAAAAAAAGAAGATTCATTATAGAACTGATGAGGTTTTAAAAATATATATTATTTTTTTTCTACATACTGTACATTCATTGCTGCACAGTGCATGAACTTTCTTAGGTGGGGAGGTATAAAATTCAGGGAAAAAAAAAGAAAGGAGTTTCAATGTGCTCAGATCTTAAAATCATTTTATCATGTGATAAAATCTCCAGGAATAGATTCAAGTGGAACTAGTGGTCTAGTGGTTAGGGTGGTGGACTTTGGTCCTGGGGAACTGGGGAACTGAGTTCGATTCCCACTTCAGGCACAGGCAGTTCCTTGTGACTCTGGGCAAGTCACTTAACCCTCCATTGCCCCTGGTACAAATAAGTACCTGTAAGCCGCATTGAGCCTGCCATGAGTGGGAAAGCGCGGGGTACAAATGTAACAAAAAAAAAAACCCTCATGCTAGCAGGAGAGAGCTTGGCTAGGGGAGGAGGCAGTGAGGAAAGAGCATTAGCTCAGGCAGTACAAGGAGTCTCATAGGGCGAGACTTGAGGAAAGAGCTCCACCTCTGTCATCATAAGGAAACTGGGACAGGGAGAAGACAGGAACATAGGGAAACAGTGATGTGGAAGAGGAGAGGAGTACATGGGGGCAAGTGCTGGGAGAGTGAAGAGGGGAGTGCTCCAGGCAAGTCCATATTTAGGCATAGCTTAGGGCACAAAATTATGAAGGTGCCCCAAAAAAGGGCTCCAGTCCCCAAGAATGGTTCTCTATATTCTTAAATCTGACACTGGTTAGGAACTAGCTCTGTGGGTGCCTGTGGGCACTGAGCATCCCCAACATCGAACAAGTTCCTTCATTGTGTCCTGGGAAGGGTAATGTACATTATGTTTGGCAAGCCCAATCATTTTGAAATGTTGTTGCCCTTCAGCAAATATTAATGTTTTAGCCTGATATAATGTCCAACATTTTGCAGAGGATAAAATCAAGCTAGGCAGCTGAACCAGAGACCCTTGAGCAAGAGAACTAGGGGTATAGGTGGGAAGTGGGGGAGGATCTTGGGAGCTTTGTGGAATTGAAGTACTCCAGCTTTGTACTGAGATTATTCCAGCCTTCTACTTGTTGCACTGGAGTTATTCTAGCCTTGTACTGAGATTGCACTGGGTTTGGTCTAGCCTTTCATTATGGCTGTTGGATTGCTCTAGACTTGTACTAGCTTTGCACTGGATCTAGCACAGACAGAGCATGGAACATTACATGAAACTAGTTCAGATCACATTTTGAACTTGATGGGGTTGTCCTTCAAAGAGACTTCTACAAGACTACAACAAGAGTTGAAAAAGTGACACAAGCTGAATGCTCACAAGTTTACAGATATTCTCAGTTACTGAGGTGCAGGAAGAAGGGTAGGGGATTCTGGGAGAGTGTAGTTGGGGGAGACAGGACCTTTGGAATGCAAATCGTAGTGATAGCCCTGGGTTATGTGCTTTGAGGGCTCCATGCCACCATGTATCAGTAACTTCTGACGATCCTTCTTCTTACTCCGCCCTGCAATGTACTCCTCTCCAGCTCACAGGCATTAAAGAGCAATGTTTCTTATCCGTGGGTGCCTTCTTTTCATCTGGCTTCACTCTGAAGTTTGAACCACCCAGAACACTGTAGTCTCACGGGTCCCACTGGCCCCTGCAGTTCAACCTATGGATGGAAGGCAGCCATAACTCAAAAGAGCTAATCTCTCATGTTGTCAAAGGATTGTGCTGGTCTGTGAAATTATGGTTGTGCTGCAAGGGGATAAAAAGATAATGGTGGGGGGGGGGGGGGGGGGGGGGGGAGAGAGAAGATGATTATGATACAGTGGAGAAAGAGATGATGCTTGTGCCAGAGGTGGATGGATGAGCGTATGCTGTTTTGGGGGTTAGGAAGTGAAAGAGACATGATGTTTATTTGGGGTTACAAGAGATGATGCCTTTTATGGTGTGCTGGGGGGGGGGGTGCAGGGAGAGATGAAGCTTGTGGCTGGGGGTAGAAAAGAGATGTCACTTGTGTTTGATGATGTGCCTCCAGAGTCATTTCTCACCTGGGTCACTAAAACTTTGCTGGGTAAAACCAGCGAATAAATGGAAGGTGAAAGGGTAGTCCTCCTGAAGATTTGGGGGAGGATGGAAAGCTTTCCTTCTTCCTCCCCCCTCCAAGACTTCTCAGCCTTACTTTGGACAGCTTTCTCTGCTCCCATCCATGTGTAATTCATCTGGTTTTCTCACCTCCTTTATTTTCTGATGGCTTGCAAAGCTTCAGCATATTTCTACAGAGGAGAAGGACTGGGAAGGCGAATGCGAGAGCTCTCTTTCATCCTAGCAGTGTACTAAAAATAATCTCTCAGCCTAACTGCAGCTAGCCAGCTAGGGTTTCTTGGAGGACAGGGTCAGAGCAAAGGAAGGATGCCATGCAATGGTCTGACTCCCATGGTGTGGTGGAGAGAGGGGTGGATGAGGGTGGGGGTGGGGGGGGAGGAAGATTGCACAACCTTATCTGAGAAAGCACAGAGCATAAGAATGCTGGAGAAGTGCTGTCAAGACACATATGCATTTAGATGTCCAACTCCTGGTGTTTATGCCACACTCTCTAATGGAAGACGGAAAGTCGTCTGATCTAGCAAGGAGTTAATTAGGAGAGGGGGCTGGAGGTAAAGATTCAGAACTGTATTAATATTTATGATGTTAAAAGAATATGTCCTAGATTATGCATTTCATGGGAGTCACCTATCCCATCCCTTGGGTTTCTGAGGTTTCACAGACTTTTAAACATTAATATAATACTAGACATCTTATAATTCAGTGCATATTTACTTTTTATCCCTTCATACAAATCCCTCGGTGGGCAACTCCATTCCTTGAATGCTGCAAGCTAATCAGGTTTCCAGGGAAGACCTTTAGAAGTCAAAATGATTAAATATTTTGGCATCCACCAGATAGGACTTAACAAAGATCTCGGTTTTCTACTGCTTTCAGGCTTATTTTCTAAAGAGAAGGGCGCCTATCTTTCGACACAAATCGGGAGATGGGCGTCCTTCTCTCAGGGTCGCCCAAATCGGCATAATCGAAAGCCATTTTCGGCATCCCCAACTGCTTTCCATCACAGGGACGACCAAAGTGCACTATGAATGCTGGCTCCTCCCATGACCAAATTAGTTGGATTTGGTCGTTTTTGAGATGGGCATCCTCGGTTTCCATTATCACCGAAAACAGGGGACGACCATGTCTAAGGTCGACCTAAATGTTGAGATTTGGGCATCCCCAACCATATTTTCAAAACGAAAGATGGCCGCCCATCTTGTTTCAATAATATGGGTTTCCCTGCCCCTTCATGGGGACGTCCTGCAAGGACACCCTCATGACAACTTGGGCGCCTCGTTCGATTATGCTCCTCTTTGTCACCCTCCATCTCTCCCTATCTCTCATCCACCCAGTCCTCCCTGTTTCTCACCTAAGCCACCCCACCCTCTTCCTGTGAGACTGTCACTGGAATGTTTTTGTGTTTCACTTATATATTCTGATATTTGTCAAGTTTTGCTTATTTCTGGTCTGAAGAAGGGTTACCTTTGAAAGCTAATAAAAAAATGTATTAAGTTAGTTCAATAAAAAAAGGTGTCATCTTATTTTCTTTTCTGTTTTATTTCTATTTAATACCAGCGTATCCAATAATGTATATGCATGATATGTATGTAGCACACATTAGAAGCAGTGTATGCAAATACATCTCATGCAAATTCAGTGTGGATAGCTTGAAAATCTGACCAGCTTGCAGCACTCAGAGACTAGAGTAACCCAGCCCTGCCCTGATACACTGACCACTGCAGTGCCCCTCCACCTTGTCTTTCACTCCTTCATTTCTTCATTCTCTCTCTTTCCAGTTGGTGACAAGGTTCCAGCCGATATCCGGCTAATCAGCATCAAATCCACCACCCTGCGTATTGACCAGTCCATCCTCACAGGTAAGTGGGATCCTCTGGAAGCAAGCAGTACAGACTCATGGTTACCCAGTAATCAGCCAGTCCATACTGATAGACAACAGACTAGGATTTTTCAGATGGTAGAGATGAGAGTACTGCACAATTTTTTAAAACTCTTTTAATCTCCCTGTTGTAATCTATTTATCCTTCTCTCCCTCACTTTAGGTGAGTCTGTCTCAGTAATCAAACACACAGAGTCTGTTCCTGATCCACGTGCTGTAAATCAAGATAAGAAGAACATGCTGTTCTCTGTAAGTACCTTCAGCCCACCATCAATTCATATCTTATCAGAACCCAAAACTTGTGATTGGTTCAAATTTTATCTACATCTTCTATGACTTGAGGCGTGAGATTGTAAAGTCTGCAACTAAGGCCTAGTTTCAGTCCATGTCTTCCAGGACAGAAATTGTTCTGTTTTATTTTTCTAACCATTTATAATTTATTTTTTATTTGTTTTTAAAGCAATTAAAAATGGGGGGGGGGGGGGGAATCCCTCCTTTGGTTTTAGTGGGAGCCCTGGTCTTCTTCATGGGACAGGAACTGGAGAGTGACGCAGAGACAAAGATTCATCCCCATTCCCTCTCAACAACAAAATATTTTTTTCCATTCCCACCTCATTCCCGCAGTCAAGCAGATTTTGTAAGCCCATCCCCTCACTGTCCCCACATTCTCCATCCCCGCAGTCTAAATTTTCTTCCCCATGGGGACTACCCGCTCAAAGAAAAAAGGAAGATTTTATGTGCCTAACAGGCATTGAAAATAAACATTTAAGGCCTATAATTAACAATATTTAATACTGAAAGTAAAACAATATTTAATACTGATAATGAAACACCTTTTTCCAGCCCCCACATTCCACTACCCAAGCTGCAAAGGACTCAAATACAAATCAACTTATGCATCCAGATTTTCCTACATAAGCACACAACTATGAAACGCACTACCAAAAGCCGTGAAAAAAATGTATAACCACCTAAACTTCCGGAAATCACAAAAAACTTACCTGTTCAATAAGGCATACCCTACCGACCCTACTTAAATACCTAGACCCTGCAACACTACGAAACCAAAGAACGCAATGGACATAACGTAACTCTTCCTCTATAT
The DNA here is from genome assembly GCF_901765095.1 of Microcaecilia unicolor. Classification (NCBI taxonomy): domain Eukaryota; kingdom Metazoa; phylum Chordata; class Amphibia; order Gymnophiona; family Siphonopidae; genus Microcaecilia; species Microcaecilia unicolor. Next base: position 99,850,735 of record NC_044037.1, on the reverse strand, counting down.
GATTTCCCAATATGTTGTTCTACTTGAAACTGATTCTACCATAACATCACCGTGTAACTGTTTACACCGGAATTGGCGAACGCCTTTACGGTACTATGTAAGCCACAATGAGCCTGCAATTAGGTGGGAAAATGTGGGATACAAATAAAAAATAAAATACACCTTTTTTCAGCCTCCTCCCTGCACCCACACTCCATACACCTTTTCCAGCCCCCAGACTCCATCCATCTTTTTTCCAGCCCACCCCCACAACATCCATATATTTCCAACCCCCCTCCCTGAACTCACACTCCATCCACCTTTGTTCCCAGGCCCCTCCTTTGCACACACACCATCCATCTTTTTCCAGCCCCCTCCCTGCACCCACACTTCAGCCCCTCTCCCTGCACCCACACATCCACCTTTGTTTCTAGCCCCCTGCACGCACGCACACACACACACACACACACACACACACACACCATTCACCTTTCTTTCCAGCCCCCCTACACACACACACCATCCATCTTTTTCCAGCCCCCTCCCTGCAGCCACACTCCAACCCCCTCCCTGCAGCCACACTCCATCCACCTTTGTTTCCAGACCCCCTGCATACACACACCATCCATATTTTTTCCAGCCCCATCTCTGCACCCATACTCTAGCCCCCCTTTCTGCACCCACACTCCATCAACCTTTGTTTACAGCACCCCCTTGGCACACTTTAGCCCCCACCCCCAAGCCTCAGTGGGCCCTCCCTGGGCCTAACTTGAGGAGCACTGGTAGTCTAGTGGCCCCTTTGGCGGTAAGAAATAACCCCACTCCTTCCTGTCCTCTGTTACTGCTCTACCCGGTGCTGCTGCTTCTTCATAATGGCTGCAGAGAATTCCTGCGGCAGTCTCACGAGTCTCAGCAGCCATTTTTAAGAAGCGGTGTAACCAGGCAGAGCAGCGGCAGCCAGGCAAGAAAGAGTAGGGTTCTTTCTTGCCCCCTGAAGAGGCCACTAGACCACCAAGGCTCGTTAAAGTAGGCCCAGGAGAGCCCTGAGGCAAGGCTCGGGTTGAAGTGGGGAAGCTAGCCAGCCAGCTATCCCCATGACTGTGGGAGTACCACAGTTTTGGTTCCTGTTCCCAGGGCCAGTCTTAGCAATTGCGGGGCCCTGTGCAAGCCAGTTCAGTGGGTCCCCCTACCCACACGTGCCTGCCACCATAAGCCATAATTTATCAGTTTAAAAGGAAGTTTAGAGCTCTCGGAACCCTACCTCATCCTATACCTTGATATGCATCCATGTTTCTTTTTCTACTACTACTAGTCATTTCTATAGTGCTACAAGATGTACACAGTGCTGTACACATTATATACAGGTACTTTCTCTGTCCATAGAGGGCTCATAATGTAAGATTTTTGTACCTGGGGCAATGGAGGGTTAAGTGACTTGCCCAAGGTCACAAGGAGCTACAGTGGGCATTGAACACAGGTTGTCAGGATCAAAGCCTGCTGCACTAACCACTAGGCCACACATCCACTCCAGTAGAGAGTGGCAGACAGCGGCAGCAATTTTCATATCCCGTCAGCTGCTGAGCCCAGAGCCTCCTTGCTGCTGCATACTGCCTTGCATAAGTAGGAAGTGACATCAAAAGGGGGTGGGACACAGCAGCGAGGAGGCTCTGGGCTCGGCAGCTGACGGAATATGAAAATTGCTGCTGCTGCCTGATGCTCTCCACTGAAACGTGGGTGCACATTAAGGTAAGGAGCAGGGAGGTATTCCAAGACAGGAGGACAGACGTGCCAGAGATGCAGAGCCCCTAGGAGCATGAGGCCCTGTGCGACCGCCCCTGTCGCCCCTGCTTAAGACCAGCCCTGGCCTGATCCCATGGCAATACCACATGACAGTGTACTGTTACCGTTGAATTTCCAAACATTTTCCCATTACCACAGTAACGGTTATCGTACCACTCTTTAACAGGAACAATCCCCAGCTGTATTCCAAAATGGCACTGGTTAAACCAAAGCAGCACCATTTTAGAGTATGACCATATCCCAAAATGGCAGCTGCCTCAGGTCAGCCGGTGCCATTTTGGAATACAGCACTAACAGAGCAGGAATAAATGGGGACCACTCTAGCATGAAAAGATCCACTGTTGTAGCGCTATAGAAATGATAAGTAGTAGTAGTAGTAGATGGGCTAAAATATGGAAAACTGTTGCTAGGCCTGGGGAGAGGGGGCTATTTTTTTATTTGGAAAACAAAAAATTACCAGTATTTTTTCCTTTTGTTTCATTTTGAAAACAAAAGCAAACAAACTCAGAAATTTCATTGAGATGTCATAGCTTGTTTCCAATGAAACACATCTGATATATTCCTGTGAAGCCCATAGCCTTAGGCTTCGAATCAGGCAACATCTTATTTCTGTGATGCTTGAAATGTGGATATTAATTTTTTTTAATATATATATATAACACACAAACAATAAGACAGGTTCTCCATGTTACTCTATTAGGGTCTGCTTGTCTCTCCTATCTAGGGCACCAATGTTGGAGCTGGGAAAGCTATTGGTGTTGTAATTGCCACTGGTGTGAGCACTGAGATTGGTAAGATCCGCGATGAGATGGCAGCCACAGAGCAAGACAAGACACCTCTGCAACAGAAACTGGATGAGTTTGGCGAGCAGCTCTCCAAGGTCATCTCCCTAATCTGTGTTGCTGTCTGGTTGATCAACATTGGACACTTTAATGACCCCATACATGGTGGTTCCTGGATCCGTGGTGCTATCTATTACTTCAAGATTGCTGTCGCTTTGGCTGTGGCTGCCATTCCTGAGGGTAAGTCCACCATCTGTTCTCCTTCACTTTCTTAATACATATCTGCTTCAATGCCCACAAATGAACCTTCAAAGCTGACCTGCCTAAGACTCTGGGAGACAGATGAATACTACTACTACTAATCATTTCTAAAGCGCTACTAGACGTATGCAGCACTGTACACTTGAACATGAAGAGACAGTCCCTGCTCGACAGAGCTTACAATCTAATTAGGATAGACAAACAGGACAAACAAGAGATAAGGGAATATTAAAGTGAGGATGATAAAATAAGAGTTCTGAACAAGTGAATAAGGGTTAGGAGTTAAAAGCAGCATCAAAAAGGTGGGCTTTCAGCTTAGATTTGAGGACGGCCAGAGATGGAGCTTGACGTACCGGCTTAGGAAGTATATGAATAGGTACTGATACTCCCAACTCTTCTCATGCAATTGGCCAAATTCCTTTAGATGGCACCTAAAGGTAAAAAGTTTTTGGCTAATACTGAGTTATCCCACCTAAGAGGTTAAAGGCTAATATCCTGAACATTCCTAAATTTGAAAGGCTCTAGCCACATCCAGCTCTAGAGGTAAAAGGTTTCTGGGTGCAGTTCTATAAAGTGGCACCTAGAGGTAGACGCCACTTACATGTGTCAAAGACGCCGTGAAATTGACAGTTAGGCACTAATGGGCACTAGGCATTATTCTATAAAGTAGTGTCTAAGTGCCATAGCACCTAACTGCTAAGAGGGCATGCATATGGGCAGAGCATAGGTGAGTCATGGGCGTATCTCCCAGGTGGGCACATCATTTATAGAATACTATAAACTATGTGTGTCATTAGGCGCACAAACTTACACCTGCCATTGACATGGCATAAGAGGGCACACCAATGCTGACCTTACTCTACTATTCTATAATGGAATCTTGGCACCAAGATGGCATTATAGAATTGGTGCTAAGCACATGACATTGGGGCACATAGACTGAGGTACAAATTCATAGAATTGCCCATTCCTGTGTCCATCCCATGAGCTAATCAGACCTAGAGACTACTAAATATGCTTACTCTAAAGTTTCTTCACTTTCTAATGTCATTATGCTCTTCCTTGTAGGTCTACCTGCTGTCATCACCACCTGCCTGGCTCTTGGTACCCGCCGTATGGCAAAAAAAAATGCCATTGTCAGAAGCCTGCCTTCAGTAGAGACCTTAGGTTGCACCTCTGTTATTTGCTCAGACAAGACTGGTACCCTGACCACCAACCAGATGTCTGTCTGCAAGGTAAGAACAGGGCTTGTTCTCCACTTTCAAATCACTGCAACAGCCTTTTCTTACCCTGACCACTGAAGGCGAGGGAACACTGATACCTATAGGATGTCTAGTGGACTACAGGTTGGGGAAGGTGTTACAAATGTTGGTGATGGAGTCTCTAGTAGGACAGTTTGTTTGGTGGAGATATAAGAGATGTTAGTGATGAAGTTTCTAGTGGAGTAGTGTTTAGTGAGGTTGGAGATGTTAGCGGGGTTTCCATGGAACAGAGCAAGAGGTGATATTCAGGTAGATGATGGGATCCCTGGTGGGCTTTTCTATTTTCTTTTAAATGCATTCTGTGGGAGAGGGAGGGGAGTGGTGGAAGGGGTAGGGATCGAAGTTGTCCTGTGCATTGGATATATGGTATTACGTTCAATGTATCAGTTTATTTGTACTAATAAAGTGTTGATTGGAAAAAATGCATTCAGTGGTGGAATCTCTCTTCTTTGTCCCACAGATGTTCGTTGTTGACAAAGTAGATGGTGATGCATGTTCACTGAATGAATTCTCCATTACTGGCTCTACCTATGCCCCTGAAGGAGAAGTGTAAGTACTAAGTCTCCAATGGTCAAGTATTAGAACATCTCAGCGCTGAAAATCTCTGCAGCAGTATTTCCTCACTTGAACTGCACCTTTGTTCCCTGGTGTCCTTCCCAGTCTTTCATGACTCTCCCTCTCCCCATAACATCTGAAAAGTTTTGCTTTGTCTCCACAGTTTATACTATATATTTTTTTAACTGTTTCTTGAAATAATTTTCCTTCTTTGTATGTAATTATTGCTGTATTGCAGCATCTCTCACCTTTTTTTTAATATTTATGCTCTTCTCTTGTATTCATCTCTACTTCAAACTGTGAAGGACATCAATGCTCTCCATACTGTCTCTTTAGTATTTATTTCTCTCTTTCTCCTTCCATCTTTCTATCTCTGTCTCTAGTTTGAAGAATGATAAGCACATCAAGTGTGGTCAGTATGATGGTCTGGTTGAGCTAGCCACAATCTGTGCTCTCTGCAATGACTCTTCCCTGGATTTTAATGAGGTAAAGCCAGTGTCTATCCAGTTAGCACTAACCTCATTCCTCTTCAGTCCACACTGAACACCCTATTTGTTTGTCTGATCTACAAGATACCTCTCCCCAGAACCCAATGGCTTGCTATTCAAAGCCACTTGTCCAGGTAGCAGATGCCATCACTCAGATAAACAGTCCTGACCTGGCCTATCCCTTGATTTTCAGTGGCATTATTTGATGACATTTGATGTTATTTGTTTTGATGATAGATACTTGTTGTTGTTGTAAATGTATTTTATTCTGTATGTTTTTATGGGATCCACTTAGGGTATAAGTGGGCTAGAAATGTTGAAAATACATAAATAAATGATGTAGGTCCACGAAAACTGCAAGGCAAATGGTTTGCAAGATCCAATATAGGTAGTCAAAAAGAAGCAGACCATATATAATTGCAGACTTTATTAACTACTTTAACTCCCAGGTTCTACACATACATGCCCGATATGACCATGTTTGGCCGAAGGGGCTGCTTCAGGGTGAATGGATACCAGTAGGTGTAAAAGTCCAAACTTCACCAAACTGGTAAAAACTGTATCTCTGATCTGGTCTGCTCCTTTTCGACCAGCCGGACTAGATGTTATACATGGCACTGAAAAAAATCCTACTTATGCAGTATTCTATAAGGTGCACCTAAAGTTCAGTGTGGTTTATAGAATTAACAAGTGGAGAGGTCGTGCGTAAATTTAGGTGCTGCCATTTGCACCAATGAAAATGTGGTGGAAATGCCCATAGCTAAATTTACGCACAGAGTACTGTTATTCTATAATTATGTATGTAATGTAAAACCACGCCCACAATCTGCCCCCAAAAACCCCATGACCCTACCATTTCCACACACCCTTTTTTGGGCCATGCATAAATTTTAGGCGTCAATCCTGTACCTAACTTTCTGCACGTAATTCCCAAGTAAATCTAATTAGTGCCAATAATTGCTTGTTAAATGGATTGGCACTAATTGGACTGTTATTCTATTAAATTACACATGCAAATTGGGAGCGCGCCTAAATTTGTGCATGCAATTTTTGGCAACCTTTATAGAATTAAGGGTATTTGGATAATGCTACTGCAAATCCAGCACTGCAACTCCAGCACTATCCGGATAGCACTGAGTGGAGTGAGGGCAGACTACGAAGTTATCCGGTTAGAAGTAATAGTCAGTCCACGTGAAGGGCAATTCTGTAACTAGGCACCTGCCTTTACCCGCCCTTTTGTGCATGGAAATGCAAGGAAATACAGCATTTACGTATGTAAGCACCCTAAGCCAGGGGTGGGCAACCTTGGTCCTCGGGGGTTGCAATCCAGCCGGGTTTTCAGGATTTCCTCATTGAATATGCATAAGATTATGGGATAGGAGGTAATGTCCTATTTTGGATTAATAACTGGTTAAAAGAGAGTAGGGATAAATGGTCAGTATTCTCGATGGAGAAGGGTAGACAGTGGGTTCCCCATGGGTCTGTGCTGGCACTGCTACTTTTTAACATATTTATGAATGACCTAGAGATGGGAATAACTAGTGAGGTAATTAAATTTGCTGATGACACAAAGTTATTCAAAGTTATTAAATCACAAGAGGATTGTGAAAAATTGCAAGAGGACCTTATGAGACTGGGCATCCAAATGGCAGTTGACGTTTAATGTGAGCAAGTGCAAAGTGATGCATGTGGGAAAGAGGAAACAAACTATAGCTATGTGATGCAATAGGAATCACGCCCAGGAAAAGGTTCTAGGTGTCATCGTTGATACTACGTTGAAACCCTCTGCTCAGTGTGCTGCAGCGGCTAAGAAAGCAAATAGAATGTTAGGTATTATTAGGAAAGGAATGGAAAACAAAAATGAGAATGTTATAATGCCTTTGCATTGCTCCATTGTGCTACCGCACCTCGAATACTGTGTGCAATTGTGGTCACTGCATCTCAAAAAAGCTATAGTGAAATTAGAAAAGGTACAGAGAAGGGCAATGAAAATGATAAAGGGGATGGGATGACTTCCCTATGAGGAAAGGCTAAAGTGTCTAGGGCTCTCCAGCTTGGAGAGGAGATATGAAAGAGATCTATAAAATACTGAGTGGAATGGAACAGGTAGACGAGAAACGCTTGTTTACTCTTTCCAAAAATACTAGGACTAGAGGGCCTTCAATGAGGCTACTAAGTAGTAAATTTAAACAAATCAAAGAAAATATTTCTTCACTAAACAAGTAATTAAACTCTGGAATTTGTTAAAAGCAATTAGCTCAGCAGGGTTTAAAAAAGGTTTGGCTAATTTCCTAAAAGAAAAGATCATAAGCCATTATTAAGATGGACTTGGGAAAATCCACTACTTCTTTCTAGGATAAGAAGTATAAAATCTGTTTTTTTCTTCTGGATTAGCCACAGTTGGAAACAGAATACTGGGCTTGATGGACCTTCGGTCTTATATACTTATGTACTTATCTATTTGCATACAATGGAGACAGTGCATACAAATAGATCTCATGCATATTCATTGCAGACATCCTGAAAACCCGACTGGGTTTCAGCCCTCAAGGACTGAGTTTGCCCACTCCTGCCCTAAGCGATATTTCATAAAGGCGCATAAGTGCTATAGTGTGTAACTGCAATGGAAGGGGCATACATGTGGAAGGAGCATAGGTGGGACATGGGTGTGTCTCTCACTTACTCATCTAACTTACAGAATACCATGAGGCTGGTCTAACTGTGTGTGTGTAACTTTTAGGCATGCTGATGCCGACTTACACTAGTTTTCTATAAAGGAATCTGGGCACTCAGATGCTGTTGTAAAACAGGTGCTCCCCACACTTTGTCAGGGCGCCTAAAAGGAGACATCCCACTTATAGAATTGTCATACAACTGGATAAAGATAGGGCAGTAAGAAGGCTTTATCTGCTTAGCTCTTTGGATAGCAAGCTGAATATCGTCACTATCTGCATAGTGGCACCAGTCACTGCTGAATCTGGATATTCAGCGCCGGCTATTATCACAATACTGGAACTGAATATCTGGATTTATTTTACATTACATTGCATTATTATTTACTTGTATTCCACACATACCTGGTCCCTTCAATGTGGATTACAGAAAAGAGAACTGGGAATAGCCCAGAGAATTACCAAGGAGATTCACAACATAAAGTTCTAGGCATTATATCTTAAATGTTGATTAAAAAGCCACGTTTTCAGTTGTTTCCTAAAACCCAGATAAACATTCAAACATCTAAGATCCTTAGGAAGACCATTTTGGAATGGTCTATTTCCTATCAAATAGGTAAAAGACAATTTAAAAGTACTCAAATACTGAACACTTTTAGATGATGGAAAGTGCAATAATATAGAGTCTCTTAATTTTCCAACATATTCGCCATAGGATACATAACCAAAGAATGTACACACTGAGGTGCAGAACCATAATTTTTTTAAATACCATTAAAAATAATTTAAACATAATCCTGACCTGGATGGCAGCTGTGGCAGCTGGTATTTAAAAAAAAAAAAAAGCTGACTGTCTCAGCTGAATATTGATTTGTAAGCAAATGCTCCCTGGTAGTGCCTAATCATGGTGAGACACTTTCCTCTGAATATAACTGAAGAGTTTGAGGATTCAGAGATGTTCACATCCATATTAACCAAAGGGCTACAATGATTGCACAAATTCTGTGACCTCCAGCTTCCTTCTCAGTAGGAGGGAGGAGGTTTATATTCTTTAATATTATCAGGTGCTCAGTATTATCTGACACTTTAGGGATATCAGCCTCTCCCATCCCCACTCTCTCTCTAACCACTTTGATTCTCCCTGCAGTCTAAAGGAGTTTATGAGAAGGTCGGAGAAGCCACCGAGACTGCCCTGACGACCCTGGTAGAAAAGATGAACGTGTTTGGCACTGAAGTGCGCAGTCTTTCCAAAGTGGAGCGAGCCAACGCATGCAACTCCGTAAGTGACTAATTCATGGTGACACTTCTCCTGCAATTAATGCCCCAGTTACCAGCATTGGTGATCCTTCTGAGGATTGGAGGAGTAGCCTAGTGGTTACTATAGCAGACTTTGACTCTAGGGAAGTGGGTTCAAGTCCCACTGCAGCTCCTTGTGACTCTGGGCAAGTCACCTAGGGCCCTGTTTACTAAGCTGAGTTATAAACCAGTTAGCATTTTTAACATACGTGCCTAAAATATCCCTATAGGCATCTACAAGGTTTGTAGGCACGTTAAAAATGCTAACGCACCTTAGTAAACAGGGCCCTTAACCCTCTATTGCCCCAGGTACAAATAAGTGCCTGTATATACTATCCTGCTTATTTTCGAAAGAGAAAAACGCCTATAGTGCGACCTAAATCGGGAGATAGACGTTTGTCTCACAAAGCAGTGGCGTAGCCAGACAGCCAGTTTTGGGTGGGCCTGAGCCCAAAGTGGGTGGACACAAAATTTTCTCTGCTCCGCCCTACCTCCACCTCAAAATATAAATACTTTAGCTAATGAGGATCCTCAAGCTCAGTCAGCTGAAGACTTTCTCTGAAGGTGGCCAGAACTCTCTTTTACCAAGCTTGGCAGGCAGCAGCAATGACCCTAAGCCACTGATGCCAGCACCCCACACATGCTTAGCTGTCGATGGCTCAAGGATGCTGTTGCCAGAGCTTGGTAGAAGGGAGTTCTGGCCGCCTTTGGAGGAGGTCCTTAGCTGGGGATGCCTGGGAATCCTCACCAGCTATACAGCAAGGGTTAGGACTGGTGTTAGACCTGCTTGGCCCAGGTCAGAAAATAAAGGAGGGCTCCCCTCCCCGATTCCCTCTCCTCTTTGCCTCCCTTCCAATTTTCCACCTGCCATTACTATCACACCAACAGAACCTCACCAAACACAGAACAAGGGATCACAAATTAGAAATAAAAATATTTAGACAAAAATTGAAAAGGAACCCCAAGAAGTTAAACATAGCATTACTGCAAAACTGGAGACACAAAACATGCATTTCCTTTTCTACAGAACACAATACAAAGACATTTCCTATGCACATTTCCAAAAGCTAACATATTCCATTTAAAACATTTGAAATAAAATGCTTTGTTTCTACCTTTGTTGTCTGGACATTTTATTTTTCCATCTTGCTGGTTCCAATTTCTCTTTTCTGCTTTCCTCTCTGCCGTCTGCTAATTCTTCTTCAAGCGGCTGTAGTCCATTTGTCTTTTCTCCTCTCTCCTGTCTGTTCCCTCAATATTCCTGCCTCTGACATGTTGGTCATTCCTTTGTAGCTCTTTTCTGCCTCTCTCTCACCCTTCTTTGTCTCCTTTTTACTTTTCAACTACCTATCAAATTTCCATCTTCTTCTTTCACCCACTAGCTCTCCCATTCCCCATCTTACTCCTCCCCATCCCTACTTTCTCTTTTATCTTTAATCTACTCCCCATTACCATATTTCTACCCTCTGTAATCACTATCTCTCATTCATTTCCTTGCCACCCCCTCCTCCCCCTCTTGCCCTCTCCCACAGGGTTCCACCATTCCCATCATCTTCTCCCTCCACCCTTCTAACCAGCATCTGATCCCCTCCCCACCCCACCATGGTAGCCTTATATTTTCCTGCCCCTTGTCTCTTCATTCCTGTTAAATAGTAATAGTAGTAGCCCTCTCCCCCATGGCCCAGCATTTCCCCCCTCACCACCTACTGTGTACCTCTCATCCACCCCCATGTCTATCTCCCCCTCTCATTCCCACTGTCCAACATCTCTCTCCCCTTCCCATATAGCATATCTACCTTCCTCCCCTCTACCAGCATGTCTAACATTTCTCCCTTCCCTCCACCCCTATGCCCACCATTTTGCCCTCCTCTCCACCCCTATGTTTAACATTTCTCCCCCTCTCACCACCTATCCCCTCTCTATGCAGCATGTCTACCTCTCCTCCACCTCATATGCAGCCAAGACTTCTCCCTTCCTGACTCCTCCACCCCTTTACTGGATCTCTCCCTTCTTCCCCATGCAGCTTCTCCCCCACCCACCATGCCTCATCATTCCATCTTCCCTCCTCCCTGTGCAGCATCTTTCCTTCCATCTTCTTCCCCCCCCCCCCGTGCAGCTGCTGTCCCCGTCTTCCCTCCCCCATTCCAACATCTTTTCCCCATCATACCTTGCCCCGTTGCATGCCACAACTTTCACCCCCATCTTCCCTCACCCTCGCAGGCCCGCCCAGCAGCGATTCCGATCGCAGGCAGCTCCTTCGACTCGCACACGCTGCCTGCCGGCTGCCGCTCAAATCTCCTTGCAGCTACTAGCAGCGCTAACCCAGAAGCTCAGAGGAGAGGCTTCCGGGTTAGCGCTGCAAGGAGATTTGAGCGGCAGCCCAGCCGGCAGGCAGCGTGTGTGAGCCGAAGGAGCTGCCTGCGATCGAAATCGCTGCTGGGCGGACCTGCGAGGGTAAGGGAAGATGGGGTGAAAGTTGCGGCACGCCACGGGGGAATGGTATCGCTGTGCTGCTGGGCGGGCCTGACCCCAAATTGGGTGGGCCCAGGCCCACCCGGGCCCACCCGTGGTTACGCCCCTGTCACAAAGGCTCCCAAATCGGTATAATCGAAAGCCGATTTTGGGCGTTTCCAATTGCACTTCGTCGCAGAAACGGGTAAAGTTGATGGGGGCGTGTCAGAGGCGGAACTGGGGCGTGGTTATCAGTCGAGGAGAGATGGGCATCTTTAGCTGACAATCGGAAAAAAAAAAGGCGTTTTTACCGCAATTTTGGGTCACTTTTTTTGGACCCTTTTTTTTCATGAACAAGTCCCAAAAAAGTGCTCCAACTGCCCAGATGACCACTGGAGGGAATCGGGGATGACCTCCCTGGACTCCCCCAGTGGTCACTAACCCCCTCCCACCAAAAAAACCCCACTTTACAACTTTTTTTCCAGCCTGTATGCCAGCCTCAAATGCCGTACCCACCTCCATGACAGCAGAATGTGTTCGATCCTGTCACAGCCTTTCCCTGGGTCAGATGTGGCTCTCGGGTGCAGTACAGGGTCACATCAGCATTGCATTGTGGTGGGTGTAGGGTATTGGGCTCCGTGATTTCATTAGCTTGTGTTACAGTCTCATGATGTTGGTAGTTGGTAGGCTCTTCTCCCATGGTGCTTTTCCCCCTGCCTACTGGGTCAGAGTGTGCTCTGTTGTGTTTCCTGTTGTAGTCCATGCGTTAGTGGCCATTTTTGTAAGCCAGTTTTAGTTCCCTTTCCTGTGTTAGCCACGTTAGACAACTTAGTTCTTACCTTGAATGTGGCTGAAAGAGGGCATTGTACAGCATTCTGCCAGCTCTGACCTACTGCTCATCTCAGTACCAGGGAGACTCGTTGCCAGTGGGGCACAACCTCTGATCTGCAGTTAACTGTGAGTAAACACGGTTATTCCAATAAAGGACGTTTTCGGAGAGATTAGTCTTCAGGTGTCAACTGGTGTGCCAATGGTATACAGCAGCAACAAGTCCTAGAGGCCTGCGTGTATGCAGGTCCCTGGAGCACTTTTAGTGGGTACCGCAGTGCACTTCAGCCAGGTGGACCCAGGCCCACCCCCCCCCCCCACCTGTAACACTTGTGCTGGTAAATGGGAGGCCTCCAAAACCCACTGTACCACATGTAGGTGCCCCTTTCACCCCTAAGAGCTATGGTAGTGTTGTACATTTGTGGGTAGTGGATTTTGGGGGAGGGGGGTTGGGAGCTCAGCACCCGTGGTAAGGGAGCTATGCATGTGGGAGCTTTTTCTGAAGTCCACCGCACTGACCTAGGGTGCCCAGTTGGTGTCTTGGCATATCAGGGGGGCCAGTGTACTACCAATCCTGGCCCCTCCCACGACCAAATGGCTCGGATTAGGACGTTTTTGAGCTGGGCGTTTTTAGTTTCCATTATTGCTAAAAAAAAAACAAACGCCCAGCTCAAAAACGTCCATTTTTTCGAAAATACGCTTCGGCCCTCCCCTTCACGGACCCGTTCTCGGAGATAAACGACCATGGAGATAGGCATTTCCGTTCGATTATGCCCCTCCACCTAAACCACTTTGAATGTAGTTGCAAAAACCACAGAAAGGCAGTATATCAAGTCCCATTCCCCTAATGATTTATGTATCTGCTGCACTTCCTAACTTACCCTAATGCTCCAGATCTTTGCCCCATATTCCTTCTTCCTCTACTACCCCAAATATGTACCCCCACTCATCTCTTCTCAACATTCTAGTTTTCTGCTTAATATCCCATCTTATCTGAATGTTCTGGATATCATACTAGAGACCCACATCCTCTTATCCTATTTAGATCCGCATTCCTTTAGCCCAATATCCCAGAAATATACATGACAATAATATTCATAATAATGGCCTCTCCGATACATAGAACACTTTTCTGAAGGAACTGAGATGAGAAGTTAACCATTTTCAATTCTAGAAACTTATGAAAACTTGGTTATTTGAGTAATAGATCAATCACATGGAGCTGAAGTGAATTTAATGGACACACATTGGGGAAATATTCTGTTAAAATCAGATTAGATTTTTGACAGGTTAGTTAGGATGGTTTTGGTATTTGTAAGATTAACACTTGCTGTTTTGTAATGTTATTTTTAAATTGTGGTTGTGATTGTGAGCTACCTTGAACCCTTAGGAGACAGAAGCAGGTTATACATGCCCATTTGTTTTAATTTGATTTGATATTAATTTAATCATGGCATTCTCCCTTTAGAAATTATCAGGCATTGCAATGGAAAGCTGCTGGAATCCACCCCAGAGGTATATCTGTAGCTGACATATACAGGGAGTATCTTTGAACAGATCAAATAGGTTGGATTTTAAAACCTGTAGTATTTTCGATAAGGTATGGTGAATAGAGCTATTTATAAATTACCATCAAAGAAGCCCATATGTTTGGCACCACACACAACAAGAAGAACCATTTTAGAAAAGATGTTTAGAAAACAGGGCCACACAACTGTCAGTCCCTGTAAATGGGATGTATAGAGAGATCCAGAAAGGAATCACACACTTTTAAACAAATCAATAAGGAATTTAAATAAGAAAAGAGAGATAGGAGGAGAATTCAGTATAGGCTGTTACCACAGCAGAGCTTCATTTTTTCAGTGAGTCTAGTCATAACAATGGGTCACTATCAAGCTTTATACATCATCAAGACTCCTCATTGTGTAACTCTTTCAAAATTTTTTATTTTAATTAATATATGCTTTAACGATAAATTCAAAACTATGTGTGAAAAGACAATGAAAATCTACATACATCTTCTTCCTCTAAGGAACCCTACAAACTAAAGTAAATTCAAAAATAAATACAAAAATAGTTCAAAATGTATCAAAAAACACCACAGCATCAGAAAATGAAGAAAACAGACAGGAGCGAAACTTAACTTCAATTTGTGTTTCGTGGCTGTTTTACCGTCTGTTCTCAAACGTCCAACAAAGATCCTTGTTTCTAAATGTCTTCCTCAGGGACGCCAATGCTGCACTCTCAACCAGTTAGCACTGGAATCCCTGAGGAAGACATTTTGAATTAAAAATTAAAATTTAAAATCCCGTTTATAGGGATTGACTGTTTTTTGTGGTTATTTAATATTGTCTCTCCCCTGGGATTTTGTAGTTAGTAGAAAAAAGAGCAGCATCACTAGGGGATTTGCAAGTGTGAGCAGAGCTGCAAGCACGTTTAAGTGGTGAGTTTGCTGCTTATGCATGTAAGCCATATCACTTATGTGTAGCTGTCCTCTAAAACTCACATTTTTTGGCAATTTGAAATGGTTTTGAATTCCAGAAAGGTAAAGCTCTCCCCCAATACCCCTGGCCCAAATGAAAAGTTAGCCAAGAGTTACGCAATACTGAAAGTAGTTATAAATGCCGATGGGGAACTTTACGAGATATATATATACATATATTACTAGCAGAAAATACAGAATACACATATACTTTTAAGGGTGTGCTGCTTCATATATTGTGGGGCCGATATTCAGACCATGGGAGTTAGCCGGGCTGCCTCCCGTGGTTGCCAGTGAACCTGGAAACTCAATGCCGGGCCGTATCTGTTGGCCAGCATTGAATTTCCTGTATTTTGGGCACTATGTACATAGCTGGTTAAGCCGATATTTATCAGCTGACTGGCTGAGTTATAGTGGCCAAAGATAGACCTGCTATTTACATGGGTGTATCTGGCCGCTAAACGTAGCCAGTCAGCCAATGAATATGGGCACTAACCGGCTATGTCATGTGGGCTAGTCGGTAAGCATTAATATTCAGCTGACATAGCCAGCTATCTTGCACAGAATATTAGAGCTTAGCCGGCTTAAGGCTATTTAACCAGCCAGGAGCCATTCCTGGCCAGTTAAATAGTACTGAATATTGGACAGTGTACGTATAAATAACACCTGCTCTAAAAGCACTACTTTTATGCATAACTCCATTTAGACATGTAAACAACACCTTAGCCTTCTAACATTGTCTCCACAATATATCAGAAATGGTAATGGGAGAAGAACTTGAGTAACCAGACAGAGCCCCACATAAACCCATGTTACTGCCACCAGTCAGAGTCTCTGCTTCTATTGTTCCAGCCAACAAGTTTAAGTAGACTTCTTAGGCAGAAAGATGTTCTCACTATCATCTTTCTCTGTCCTCTGCAGGTAATTAAACAGCTAATGAAGAAGGAGTTTACCCTTGAATTCTCCCGTGACAGGAAGTCCATGTCTGTCTACTGCTCCCCAGCCAAAGGGTCTCGGGCTGCTGTTGGAAATAAACTCTTCGTTAAGGTCAGTCCACAACATATCAACAAAGCATGTTTTACTGGCTGAGAAACCGTCTGGGCATTATTTAAACTTCGCAGTCAGCATTTGTTGTAAATATCAGCCACATGTCTGGCTGCTCTCTAGATATTGGCACTGAATATCTGGGTGTAAGGCTACCCGTTGCCATCATCTGGATACTCAGGACAGCTGAATGTCACCGGCGTCCAGATAGCTCCTGGCTCTACCCAAGTTATGCCCCTAGACCACCTAGTTCTATCCATATAGCATGGGGTGGTCTGCAAAGATTGTTAGTGATCTTATTTGAAAATCCTTGGATGGCCCCAGTCAGAAGGACTTATCCAGTAGCAGGTTAGGTTCTAATCTTGGATCTCATGCTCTCTCTGTGACCTTAGGGTGCTCCAGAGGGTGTGATTGACCGCTGTAACTATGTGCGTGTTGGTACTACACGCATTCCCCTGACCAGCAGCATCAAAGACAAGATTCTCACTGTGATCAAAGAGTGGGGCACAGGGAGAGACACATTGCGATGCCTGGCTTTGGCCACTCGTGACGCCCCTCTCAAAAGGGAGGAGATGAACCTGGAAGATTCTACCAAGTTCTCAGAATACGAGGTGAGTCAGCAGCTGTGGCCAGTTATCTTTGAAAACACAACCCCCATGGCAAGTAACTCATCAAATATTAGTAACAGAAACCCCTCCACTGATGGAGGAACAGGAGAACAAATCATGCATCTAGCATCTAGTCACCATGTAATCTATTTGTACCATATAGGAATTATTTTGTGATTGTTTTGGTTTGATCCATTGCATGCAGATCTATACAATGCAAATTCATTGTGGATATCCTAAAAATCTAACTAGCTGGAGGTTCCCCGGGACAGGTTTGGGAACCTATGGACTACAGATAGCCCATTGCACCATTCCATTCCAGTTCTAGGCAGCATTTGTAAGAGTAAATAGAGACATTTTAAGCAAGTTCTTAACTACTATAGCCATAACTTACAAGTAACCTTTCTGTGCCCTACAGTGCGATTTGACCTTTGTTGGCTGTGTTGGCATGTTGGATCCTCCCCGTAAAGAAGTCAGTGGCTCTATTCAGCTCTGTCGTGACGCTGGCATTCGTGTTATTATGATCACTGGAGACAACAAAGGGACTGCCATTGCAATTTGTCGTCGCATTGGCATCTTCCATGAAGACGATGAGGTCAGCAGCAGAGCCTACACTGGTCGTGAATTTGATGACCTACCACCAGCTGAACAGCGTGAGGCATGCAAGCGCGCCTCATGTTTTGCCCGTGTGGAGCCTACCCACAAGTCCAAGATCGTGGAATTTCTGCAGTCATTTGATGAGATCACAGCTATGGTGAGACTTTCAGGGATGAGAAGGGATGGAGATTTGGTTCTTGGGGATGGTGAGAGGGGCATGAAAGCCACAATGAGACATGAAGGAAGAGAACTTTTATAAAGCTTAAGAAAAGCATTTGGGTTTGAAGAGATATTGAGGAATGAAATGAAAGTTATAAAATTAAAGGAAGAGCTACCAATGGCAGATAATTGTGGAGAAAGAGATATGTGGTTTAGTTTAGGGAGGAAGAACCCACCTGTTTACAATTAGGCAACAAAATAGCTCTATGTCCTAAGAAACCTGCTGAGGTGTGTGCAGTCTGGAAAGGGTAGGATATAGATGACCTTATGGAGGCGTGGTAACAACCTCAAATTTAAAAGTGGAAATAACTGTCTCACGGTAATCTCTTCCATTCTCCTTAGACTGGTGATGGCGTAAATGATGCTCCAGCCCTAAAGAAGGCTGAAATTGGTATTGCCATGGGTTCTGGCACTGCAGTTGCCAAAACTGCTTCTGAGATGGTGCTGGCAGATGATAACTTCTCCACCATTGTAGCTGCCGTAGAGGAAGGCAGAGCTATTTACAATAACATGAAACAGTTCATCCGCTACTTGATCTCCTCCAATGTCGGTGAGGTTGTCTGGTGAGTGTCACTGATCATGGCAATCATAACCTTGATTTCTTTGAGGTCACCTATTTAGTGTTGTCAACCATGCTTTAATAATTAGAAGATGTTGGATAGGTCAACTGGTCAATGCTAGCTGACCTCTTATCCTTTACAGAAAAGCACAGAACTGTGGGCTATACCAGAGGAACTGAAGTTGTTCCTAGAGGACCTATTCTTATGAGTAACATATGTGGATCTAATGTATACATTATAGATGTAAAGTTTTTGTATTAGCAGAACTAAAACAAATTAGTACATAAGTACATAAGCACCTCCATACTGGGAAAGACCAAGGGTCCATCAAGCCCAGCATCCAGTCTCCAACAGCGGCCAATCCAGGCTTCAAAAACCCGGAAATCCCCCCCCCCCCCAAAAAAAAAGAAAAAAAAAAAATTAATAATGTTCATTGGACTTGTCCCTCAGAAATCTGTCCAAACTCCCTTTAAATTCCGTAAGGCCAGCTGCTGTCACTACATTCTCCGGCAACGAGTTCCAGAGTTTAACTACACGCTGAGTAAAGAAAAACTTTCTCCTGTTTGTTTTAAATTTACCATATTCTAGCTTCATCTTGTGTCCCCTGGTTTTGTTGTTGTAAACAATCGCTTTATCATATCACCCCTCAGCTGCCTTTTCTCCAAGCTGAAGAGCCCTAACCTTCTCAGCCTTTCCTCAAGGGAAGTCGTTCCATTCCCCTTATCATTTTCGTCGCCCTTCTCTGCACCTTTTCTAATTCCTTTATATCTTTTTTGAGATGCGGCGACCAGAATTGGACACAATACTCGAGATGCGGTCGCACCATGGAGCGATACAACGGCATTATAACATCCTCGTGCTTGTTTTCCATCCCTTTCCTAATACTCAACATTCTGTGCGCTTTCTTAGCCACCACAGCACACTGGGCAGATGTTTTTAACGTCTTATCAATAATTACTCCCAGAGCCCTTTCTAGTTCCGTAACTCCTAATGTGGAACCTTGCATGACATAGCTGTAATTCAGGTTCCTCTTACCCACATGCATCACTTTGCACTTGTCAACATTGAACTTCATCTGCCACTTGCAAGCCCAATCCCCCAGTCTCGCGAGGTCCTCCTGTAATCTGCGAATTTAATTACCTCACTAGTTACTCCCATCTCTAGGTCATTTATAAATATGTTAAAAAGCAGCGGTCCCAACACAGACCCCTGCGGGACCCCACTAACTTCCCTTCTCCACTGAGAATACTGACCATTCAACCCTACTCTTTGCTTCCTATCTTTCAACCAGCTCTTAATCCATAGTAATACCCTACCTCCGATCCCATGACTCTCCAGTTTCCTCAGGAGTCTTTCATGAGGCACTTTGTCAAACGCTTTTTGAAAATCCAGATACACAATATCCACCGGCTCCCCATTGTCCACATGTTTGTTCACTGCGTCAAAAAAATGCAGTAGATTGGTGAGGCAAAACTTCCCTTTACTAAATCCGTGCTGACTTTGTCTCATCAGCCCATGTTTTTGTACGTGCTCTGTAATTTTATTCTTGATAACAGCCTCTACCATTTTGCCCGTCAGACTCACCGGTCTATAATTACCTGGATCTCTTCTGGAACCTTTTTAAAAAATCGGTGTAACATTGGCTACCCTCCAGTCTTCCGGTACCACACTCGATTTTAGGGATAGATTGCCTATTACTAACAGTAGCTCTACAAGTTCATTTTTCAGTTCTATTAATACTCTGGGATGAATACCATCAGGTCCCGGTGATTTACTACTCTTCAGTTTGCAGAACTGGCCCATTACATCCTCCAAGTTTACAGAGAATTCGTTTAGTTTCTCCGACTCGCCTGCTTCAAATATGCTTTCTGGCACCGGTGTCCCTCCCAAATCCTCCTCGGTGAAGACTGAATCAAAGAATTCATTTAATTTCTCCACTACGGCTCCACTCCCTGATCGCCCCTTTAACACCATTTTCGTCCAGCAGCCCAACCGATTCTTTAGCCGGCTTCCTGCTTTTAATGTATCTAAAAAAAAATTTTTTACTATGTATTTTTGCTTCTAACGCTAACTTTTTTTCAAAGTCCTTTTTTGCCCTCCTTATCTCCGCTTTGCATTTGGTTTGGCATTCCTTATGTTTTATCTTGTTACTTTCAGTCGGTTCTCTTCTCCACTTTCTGAATGATTGTTTTTTGGTTCTAATGACTTCCTTTACCTTACTGTTTAGCCATGCCAGCTGACATTTGGTCTTTTCCCCCCTTTTTCTAATACGCGGAATATATTTGTCCTGTACCTCCAGGATGGTGTTTTTAAACAGTATCCATGCCTGATGCAAGTTTTTTACCTTGCGCGCTGCACCTTTCAGTCTTTTTTTCACCGTTTTTCTCATTTTGTCAAATTAGAATTTATATTGAAACACCCCTCTCTCTCGTTCCCCTTCTCTCCCTTACTTCAACCCTTCTCTTTCTCCACTTCGTCCCATCACCCCTCATCCATCTTACCCCTCCTTCCCTTTACTCTTCTTTACCTCATGACTTCCCCATTCCCTTTTCCGTTGCCCCACACCTTCTCTCTTCTCTTTCTCTCCCTCCACTGTCTTGCCTCAGTATTATCACAAGGGTGACCATGTCCCTCAAGTGCCTCAGCCTCAGGTTTTTGGCCTATGCCACTTTTATGGCTTCTCGTCCCATCCAGTATACAACAGTTGCATATGGCTCCAACCCTGCATTTTTCACTGTTAACAGTTTCTATACTGCTGGCGCCTCCAATGCAGTTGAACTATCACTGGCATACTATGGTGTAGTTCTTATCTCCTCGCTATTCCTCCTAGGGAGCCCAGCCAGCTTATTTTCGAAAGAGATCGCCGGCCATCTTCTGACACAAATCGGGAGATGGCCGGCGATCTCCTGAAGCCGGCCAAATTGGTATAATTGAAAGCCGATTTTGGCCGACTTCAACTGCTTTCCATCGCGGAGGCGGCCAAACTTCAAGGGGGCGTGTCGGTAGCGTAGTGAAGGCAGGACGGGGGCGGAACGAGGGCGTGCTTTGAGATGGCCGGCTTCGCCCGATAATGGAAAAAAGAAGGGTGTCCCTGGCGAGAATTTGGTCCGCTTTATTTGGTCCCTTTTTTTCAGGTCCAAGTCCCAAAAAAGTGCCCAAACTGACCAGATGACCACCGGAGGGAATCGGGGATGACCTCCCCTGACTCCCCCAGTGGTCACTAACCCCCTCCCACCCTCAAAAAAACATTAAAAACGTTTTTTGCCAGCTTCTATGCAAGCCTCAAATGTCATACTCAGGTCCATCGCAGCAGTGTACAGGTCCCTGGAGCAGTTTTAGTGGGTTCAGTGGACTTCAGGCAGGCGGACCCAGGCCCATCCCCCCCTACCTGTTACACTTGTGGTGGTAAATGGGAGCCCTCCAACCCCCCCAAAACCACTGTACCCACATGTAGGTGCCCCCCTTCACCCATAAGGGCTATAGTAATGGTGTACAGTTGTGGGGAGTGGGTTTTGGGGGGGGGGATTTGGGAGGCTCAGCACCCAAGGTAAGGGAGCTATGCACCTGGGAGCTATTTTTTATTTTTTTATTTTTAGAAGTGCCCCTTAGGGTGCCCGGTTGGTGTCCTGGCATGTGAGGGGGACCAGTACACTACAAATGCTGGCGCCTTGGATTTGGCCAGGTTTGAGATGGCTGGCCTCGGTTTCCATTATGGGCAAAAACCGAGGCCGGCCATCTCAAACCCGGCCATCTCTGACATTCGGGCGACCCCCAACTGTATTATCGCAAAAAAGATGGCCGGCCATCTTTTTCGAAAATACGGTTGGCCCCGCCCCTTCGTGGCGCTGTTTTTAGAGATGGGCGTCCCTGTTCAAAAATGCCCCTCCAGGTCTCCTCTGTCGGGTGGGGCCACACAGCACTCCCACCACTACTGTGCTTCTGTGTCTTCTGGGCCTCATGCTGATCACAATACTTTGCACTTCACATCTAGGGGTTTATTTTGTTAAGAGGATGTCAAAGAAGAAGTCCAAAAGGGCATCTAATTTAAGCCTATTTTATAAAGGCAGCAGGCCCTATGTGCATTTATAAATTAGGGCCCCAGGAGCAGCCATACACAAATTTACACTGGCTTCGAAGATTATGCAAGTGTGTGCATGTACTCTACATGTGTCCTGTATATTTTATAAAATAGCATGCATGTACTCCACTCCTTCCTGCTCAAACTACTGCCCCAGGAACGCCTATGCATGGATTGCATATAAGTGGGCCAACTCTTTTTGTACATGTACTTTTTACAAACATGTGGTTGTGCACTTTACATACAGTTACTATTTACAGCTTATTAACTTGATATATCACCTATCACAATAAAATCTAGGCAGTTTACAAATGCAATTAATTAATTTACTTGCTAGACCGCTCTAGCCACCGAGGTGGAACAGAGCAGTGTACAAGTTAAAATAACAGCAGGAAAAAGAAAAGGAACTATGATCAATGATAAGAAAGTGATACAATCACACAAAGAGAGGGAGAAAGGAGAGAAATGGAGAAAGTAAAAGAACTAGAAGATGTGTCTAGTGGGAGAGTCCAATCAGACTGTCTCCCCGCTTGCCTAAAAAGCCATATTTTTAGGTTGGTTTTAAACCTTTTAAAAGACAGGTCACCTTGAAGAGTGAGGGGGAGATTATTCCAAACAAAAGGAGAATGAAAGAAAAAAGCACAATGTCTGGTAGATTCTAAAGATGTGCGCTTAGGACTAGGAAGAACTAAACAGTGGCCGCTGAGAGAGTGAAGCCTGACGTCGGTGCTGGGCAAAATGGTAGAGACTGTTATAAAGAACAAAATTACAGAACATATTCAAAAGCATGGATTAATGAGACAAAGCCAATATGGATTAGTGAAGGGAAATCTTGCCTCACCAATCTATTACATTTCTTTGAAGGGGTGAACAAATATGTGGATAAAGGCGAGCCAATTGATATTGTGTATCTGGATTTTCAAAAGGCGTTTGACAAAGTACCTCATGAAAGGCTCCAGAAGAAATTGGAGAGTCATGGGATAGGAGGTAGTGTCCTATTGTGGATTAAATACTGGTTAAAGGATAGAAAACAGAGAGTAGGGTTAAACGGTAAGTATTCTCAATGAAGAAGGGTAGATAGTGGGGTTCCTCAGGGGTCTGTGCTGGGACTGCTGCTTTTTAACATATTTATAAATGATCTAGAGATGGGAGTAACCAGTCCGGTAATTAAATTTCTAATGTCGCAAAGTTATTCAAAGTTGTTAAATCGCGAGATGATTGTGAAAAATTACAAGAGGACCTTACGAGACTGGGAGACTGGACCTCTAAATGGCAGATGACGTTTAACGTGAGCAACTGCAAAGTGATGCATGTGGGAAAGAGGAACCCGAACTATAACTACATAATGCAAGGTTCCCGTTAGGAGTCACCGACCAAGAAAGGGATCTCGGCGTCGTTGTTGATGATACATTGAAATCCTCTGCTCAGTGTGCTGTGGCGGCTAAGAAAGCAAACAGAATGTTAGGTATTATTAGGAAAGGAGTGGAAAACAAAAGTGAGGATGTTATAATGCCTTTGTATCAGTCCGTGGTGTGACCGTACCTCAAATATTGTGTTCAATTCCGGTCACCACATCTTAAAAAAGATATAGTGGAATTAGAAAAGGTACAGAGAAGGGCGACAAAAATTATAAAGGTGATGGGACGACTTCCCTATGAGGAAAGGCTGAAGTGTCTAGGACTTTTCAGCTTGGAGAAGAGATGGCTGAGGGGAGATATGATAGAGGTCTATAAAATAATGAGTGGAGTGGAACGTGTAGATGTGAATCGTTTCTTTACTCTTTCCAAAAATACTAGGACTAGGGGGCATGCGATGAAGCTACAAAGTAGTAAATTTAATACGAATCAGAGAAAAGTTTTCTTCACTCAAAGTGTAATTAAACTCTGGAATTCATTGCCAGAGAATGTGGTAAAGGCGGTTAGCTTAGCGGGGTTTAAAAAAGGTTTGTACGGCTTCCTAAAGGAAAAGTCCATAGACCTTTATTAAAATGGACTTGGGGAAAATCCACTGCTTATTTCTGGGCTAAGCAGCATAAAATGTATTGAGCTTTTCTGGGATCTTGCCAGGTATTTGTGACCTGGATTGGCCACTGTTGGAAACAGGACGCCGGGCTTGATGGACCTTCGGTCTGTCCCAGTGTGGCAATACTTATGTACTTATGAAGTACCCTAGCCGGTGAGTAGGGAATAGTAAGACTGGCTGGATAGTCGAGAGAACCTTCCCCAAATGCCTTGAAAGTTAATAGTGCAATTTTGTAAGTAATGTGATACTCAATGGGAAGCCAGTGATGTTGTATTAACAACGGTGTGGAGTGGTCAGAACAATGGGACCTACATAGCAGTTTGATGTCTGTGTTTTGGAGCATTTGTATCTTTTTCAAAGTAGTGCATGGTAGTCCTGCATAGAAGATATTGGAGTAATCCAGATAGGAAGTGAAAAAGGAGAGAATAAGTGAGTGGAAATTATTGTGGTCAAAGAGGTGGCGAATGTCCCTCAACTGTTGAAAAGTAAAACAGGAAAGCTTAGATAGGTGTGCAATCTGGGGAAGAAATGATAGGGAAGAGTCAAAGATAACCCCTAAATAACGAAAATGAGAGACTGGGGCGATAGGCCCAAAAGAAAACAACATTAAAAATAATAAATCATATTAAACTGTTAGGATAAAGGAAACAGAGGCCTAGATTACAGTTGCTAAAAGAAAAATAATACACTTAATAAGATAAACAGAAAAAAAACCCATTAAAATGATCAGTTAACTAATACTAATACCTTATACCAGGCAGACACAGCCACTGACTGGTTAAATAGCATATCAGCAACTAACTGTGGATATTCAATGGGAGATACCCAGTTATCTCCCACTAAATAGCCGCAGTTAGCGGCTAGCTGCTAACTGGCTATACTGTGCAACATAGCTGGTTAGGCACAGATATTCAGCATTTAATCGACTGTGTTCAGTGAATAAATAGCAGGCCTATCTTTAACCGTTAAAAAGTTAACCAGTTAGCGCTGAATATCAGCTTAACTGCTTACCTTTTTAGCAGTTTAAAAAACCCTGGATATTCAATGCTGGTTCCCAGAAACAGCCTGGCATTGAATATCCGGGCTTAACGCTGATGGTGGGCAGCAATAGCACTACCTGCGCTGGCCCTCTGTGTCCACCTAACCTGGCCAACTCGTACATCCAGAAGAATATTTTTTTCCTATAGAGAAAAATAATAAAAGAAAAACTTTAGTAAAATAATAAGTTTTCAACGTTTTTTTTTAATTTTTATAAAAGAGATCTCGTCAAATGTCCAAGGGGATATCATTCCAGAGAATTAGAGCAATAACTCTACAACTCAGTTGGTGAATGTACATGATGATGTGAAGGTACAAGTAATAAGTGTAGTTGAGAAGAACATAATGTACATGGTTTATGGTTTATTCAGGCTTGATATACCACCTTTCAGCCAAGCAACCAAAGCAGTTCACAAAGCTAGGTAGATACAATAGAAAAGAACTCCATTTCATATAGGACAGAAACAGGGCAAAAAAGACAGGAAGGGGAAGAAAAGGTTCTCTACTGCTACCCATATACCACACTACCCCCAGGAGACCTGAGAAAAGGCCAAGGAAAAATGGTGAGTCTTTAGAGGTGAGCAAAATTTAGGATAGAACATCTCTGCTCAGAGGTCGGGGGGGGGGGGGGGGGGGGATTCCAGAGGGAGGGTGCCAGAAAGAAGAAAGAAGTGAGGTGAGAACAATATACTGAAGGGAGGGCCAGTTGGGGAGTGTTGGCAGAACAGAGGGTTTGAGAAGGGGCATATGGAATAAGGAGGGAGATGAGATAGCAGAGAGATCCACAATCAAGAACGTTGTGTGTCAAGCTCAGGATTTTATGCTGGATTCAATAAGCAAATGGGAGCCATGATGATGCAAGAAAAGAGGAGTCATATGATCATAACAGTGTGCATGGATAAGGAGCCTGATCGCCGAGTTCTGAACCGATTGTAAGCACTTGAGAGAGTGGACAGGTAGGCCAGAGAAAACGATGTTGAAATAGTCGATATAGGTGGAGACCAGAGAGTAAAGTAAAGTGGCACATGACAGTGAGTATGGGATAAGATGACTGTAAAGAAAGGTTGGAAAAATTGTGAAAAAGTGTGAAAAACTTTACAAGCAAGTGTAGAAGGAATTCTATAGGAGACTGGCAACCAATACTACTACTACTATTTAGCATTTCTATAGCGCTACAAGGCATACGCAGCGCTGTACAAACATAGAAGAAAGACAGTCCCTGCTCAAAGAGCTTACAATCTAATAGACAAAAAATAAATAAAGTAAGCAAATCAAATCAATTAATGTGAACGGGAAGGAAGAGAGGAGGGTAGGTGGAGGCGAGTGGTTACAAGTGGTTACGAGTCAAAAGCAATGTTAAAGAGGTGGGTTTTCAGTCTAGATTTAAAGGTGGCCAAGGATGGGGCAAGACGTAGGGGCTCAGGAAGTTTATTCCAGGCGTAGGGTGCAGCGAGACAGAAGGCGCGAAGTCTGGAGTTGGCAGTAGTGGAGAAGGGAACAGATAAGAAGGATTTATCCATGGAGCGGAGTGCACGGGAAGGGGTGTAGGGAAGGACGAGTGTGGAGAGATACTGGGGAGCAGCAGAGTGAGTACATTTATAGGTTAGTAGAAGAAGTTTGAACAGGATGCGAAAACGGATAGGGAGCCAGTGAAGGGTCTTGAGGAGAGGGGTAGTATGAGTAAAGCGACCCTGGCGGAAGATGAGACGGGCAGCAGAGTTTTGAACTGACTGGAGAGGGGAGAGGTGACTAAGTGGGAGGCCAGCAAGAAGCAGATTGCAGTAGTCTAAACGAGAGGTGACAAGGGTGTGGATGAGGGTTTTGGTAGAGTGCTCGGAAAGAAAGGGGCGGATTTTACGGATGTTGTAAAGAAAGAAACGACAGGTCTTGGCGGTCTGCTGGATATGAGCAGAGAAGGAGAGAGAAGAGTCAAAGATGACCCCAAGGTTTCGAGCTGAGGAGACAGGGAGAATGAGAGAGCCATCAACAGAAATAGAAAACGGGGGGAGCGGGGAGGTGGGTTTGGGGGGGGAAAATGAGAAGCTCAGTTTTGGTCATATTTAATTTCAGGTGGCGTTGAGACATCCAGGCAGCAATGTCAGACAAGCACGCTGAAACTTTGGTTTGGATGCAAGGTGAGATATCAGGGGTAGAAAGGTAGATTTGGGAGTCATCAGCATAGAGGTGGTAGGAAAATCCATGGGATGAGATTAATGAACCAAGGGAAGAAGTGTAGATAGAAAAGAGGAGGGGACCAAGAACAGAACCCTGGGGTACGCCGACAGGCAGAGGGATAGAAGTAGAAGAGGATCCACCAGAGTGAACACTAAAGGTGCGGAGGGAGAGGTAGGAAGAGAACCAGGAAAGGACAGAGCCCTGGAATCCAAGTGAGGACAGGGTATCGAGAAGTATGCTGTGATCGACAGTGTCAAAAGCAGCGGAAAGATCAAGAAGAATGAGGATGGAGTATTGACCTCTGGATTTAGCCAGTAATAGGTCATTGGAGACTTTAGTAAGCGCAGTTTCGGTTGAGTGGAGAGGGCGAAAACCAGATTGTAATGGGTCAAGAATAGCATGTGAGGAGAGAAAATCAAGGCAGCGGCGGTGAACAGCACGCTCAAGTAATTTGGAGAGAAAAGGAAGGAGGGAGATGGGTCGGTAATTAGAGGGACAAGTAGGGTCAAGTGAAGGCTTCTTAAGGAGAGGTGTGACCACAGCATGTTTAAAGGCAGCAGGGACAGTCGCAGTGGAAAGTGAGAGGTTGAGAATGTGACAGATAAAAGGAATAAGAGTAGGAGAGATGGCATTAAGAAGGTGGGTGGGAATGGGATCAGAGGAACAGGTGGTACATTTTGAGGAAGAAAGGAGAAGTGTAGTTTCCTCAATAGTAACTTCAGGAAAGGAGGAAAGGGAATGAGGGGAAGGAGAGAGAGGGGAACGGACTAGTGGAGGGAGAGCTAGTGAGGTAGAGAAAGCAAGGTTTATCTTTTGAACCTTGTTGTGAAAGAATTCAGCAAGGGTCTGAGGAGATAGTGAAGGGGGAGTTGGGGGAGGGGGCACCTTGAGGAGAGAGTTCAATGTGGTGAAGAGAAGTCGAGGATTAGAGCCAAGAGAGTTGGTCAGTTGGATATAATAATCCTGTTTGGCACGTAAAAGAGCAGATTGGAAGGAGGTCAGCATGAACTTAAAGTGTAAGAAATCAGCAAGGGCCCGAGATTTCCGCCAGAGGCGTTCGGCGGAGCGGGTACAGGAATGTAGGTAGCGGATATTAGAAGTCAGCCAAGGTTGGGGTTTTGTACGCCTTACAGGGCGGGTCATCAAAGGTGCAAGAGTGTCTAAGGCAGAGGATAGAGTATTGTTGTAAGAAGAAACAGCCTCGTTGACAGACGTGGATGGTGCCACAGTAGAGAGGAGGTTTGAAACATGGGAGGATAGAGATGAAGGGTCAATGTCGTGAAGATTCCTAGATAAATTAGATAGGATAGGACGGGACTGGGAGGGAGGAGATTTAAGTGTGAAAGTTATAAGATGGTGATCAGAGAGGGGAAGATCGGAGGCAAGGAAACTAGAGGGTGAACAGTTGGAGGAGAAGATGAGATCTAGACAGTGACCATTTTGATGAGTGGGGGAGGTGGAGCATAGTTGGAGATTAAAGGACGACGTTTAAAGCGAGTAACTTGGAAATATAAGAGTTGGAAGGATCATTAGCAGGAATATTAAAGTCACCAAGGATGAGAGAGGGGGAGGAAGGATCATGGAAGAAGGCAAGCCAGGCATCAAAGTCACTGAGAAAGGATGAAAGGGACTTATCAGGGGGACGATAAATGACCGCTATTCGAAGAGGCAGAGGAGAGAAAAGGCGGATAGAGTGGACTTCAAAGGAGGAAAACAGTGAGATTGAGGTGGAAGAAGGGGTTGAAATCTGGAGGAGGGAGAGAGAAGTAGTCCAACACCGCCCCCACGGCCAGCAGGGCGAGGAGTATGTGAAAATAGATAACCGCCATGGTACAGGGCTGCGACTGAAGCAGAGTCATCAGGGCAGAGCCAGGTTTCTGTTATGGCGAGCAGATGGAGGTGACGCGAGATAAAGAGGTCCTGGATATAGGGGAGTTTGTTACAGATAGAGCGGGCATTCCATAGGGCGCAAGAGAAGGGCAGAGAAGAGGAGGGGAGTAGAGGAATAGAGATGAGGTTAGAGAGGTCACGGTGAGATCTGTAGAGTTTGGATAATAGTTGGTGAGGAGGGCCAGGATTGGGATTGATGTCACCAGCTGAGAGTAAGAGAAGGAGTAAAAGAGAGCGGAGGAGAGTAGGAGAGGTGTGGCCACGAAGGCGTCGAAGGCGAGAGGTATTTAGGTGGAATGGGGAAGGCAAAATGGAGGGAAGAAAGAGACGGAGATTAAAAGCCAAAAAGGAGGAAGAGGGTAGGAGAGAAGGTGAGGTGATGAAGTCAATGGATGGGAAGTGAGTTCCTGTAGCGGAGAGAGGTAGGGGGTGAGGGAAAAGATTAGGAAGGGACAGAGCTAGGAAGAGAATGTGAATAGGGGCCATAAACGATTAAGGTACCTTAGCAACTGGAAAAAGATTAGATACAAAGAGAAAAATGCCGGTGGTAGAGGTGGGTACCTCTCAGCTGAGGAAAGGCTTACCAGGGGTTAGGCCGAAGCCAGCATTCCTCCCCCTGAGGGTCGCCTGATCCTAGCCAAAAAGCACCTGGGAACTCTGGGCACTTGGAGAGAAGGCCCTGGGAAGGTCGGGGTGGAACTGGAGTCACCCCGGATACAGCTGTGAGGAAATGCAGAAGGGCTGCAAGTCCTCCACAGCACCTGGTGGGAGCGCTGGGCACCTAGAGCGGAGGCCCTGAGTGGATCGGGGTGGACCTGGGTGTCACCCCGGAGAAGGCTGTAAGGATATGCAGATGAGCTGCAAGTCCTCCACAGCACCTGAAAGGCAGCCGGTGGTAGAGGTGGGTACCTCTCAGCTGAGGAAAGGCTTACCAGGGGTTAGGCCGAAGCCAGCATTCCTCCCCCTGAGGGTCGCCTGATCCTAGCCAAAAGCACCTGGGAACTCTGGGCACTTGGAGAGAAGGCCCTGGGAAGGTCGGGGTGGAACTGGAGTCACCCCGGATACAGCTGTGAGGAAATGCAGAAGGGCTGCAAGTCCTCCACAGCACCTGGTGGGAGCGCTGGGCACCTAGAGCGGAGGCCCTGAGTGGATCGGGGTGGACCTGGGTGTCACCCCGGAGAAGGCTGTAAGGATATGCAGATGAGCTGCAAGTCCTCCACAGCACCTGAAAGGCAGCCGGTGGTAGAGGTGGGTACCTCTCAGCTGAGGAAAGGCTTACCAGGGGTTAGGCCGAAGCCAGCATTCCTCCCCCTGAGGGTCGCCTGATCCTAGCCAAAAAGCACCTGGGAACTCTGGGCACTTGGAGAGAAGGCCCTGGGAAGGTCGGGGTGGAACTGGAGTCACCCCGGATACAGCTGTGAGGAAATGCAGAAGGGCTGCAAGTCCTCCACAGCACCTGGTGGGAGCGCTGGGCACCTAGAGCGGAGGCCCTGAGTGGATCGGGGTGGACCTGGGTGTCACCCCGGAGAAGGCTGTAAGGATATGCAGATGAGCTGCAAGTCCTCCACAGCACCTGAAAGGCAGCCGGTGGTAGAGGTGGGTACCTCTCAGCTGAGGAAAGGCTTACCAGGGGTTAGGCCGAAGCCAGCATTCCTCCCCCTGAGGGTCGCCTGATCCTAGCCAAAAAGCACCTGGGAACTCTGGGCACTTGGAGAGAAGGCCCTGGGAAGGTCGGGGTGGAACTGGAGTCACCCCGGATACAGCTGTGAGGAAATGCAGAAGGGCTGCAAGTCCTCCACAGCACCTGGTGGGAGCGCTGGGCACCTAGAGCGGAGGCCCTGAGTGGATCGGGGTGGACCTGGGTGTCACCCCGGAGAAGGCTGTAAGGATATGCAGATGAGCTGCAAGTCCTCCACAGCACCTGAAAGGCAGCCGGTGGTAGAGGTGGGTACCTCTCAGCTGAGGAAAGGCTTACCAGGGGTTAGGCCGAAGCCAGCATTCCTCCCCCTGAGGGTCGCCTGATCCTAGCCAAAAAGCACCTGGGAACTCTGGGCACTTGGAGAGAAGGCCCTGGGAAGGTCGGGGTGGAACTGGAGTCACCCCGGATACAGCTGTGAGGAAATGCAGAAGGGCTGCAAGTCCTCCACAGCACCTGGTGGGAGCGCTGGGCACCTAGAGCGGAGGCCCTGAGTGGATCGGGGTGGACCTGGGTGTCACCCCGGAGAAGGCTGTAAGGATATGCAGATGAGCTGCAAGTCCTCCACAGCACCTGAAAGGCAGCCGGTGGTAGAGGTGGGTACCTCTCAGCTGAGGAAAGGCTTACCAGGGGTTAGGCCGAAGCCAGCATTCCTCCCCCTGAGGGTCGCCTGATCCTAGCCAAAAAGCACCTGGGAACTCTGGGCACTTGGAGAGAAGGCCCTGGGAAGGTCGGGGTGGAACTGGAGTCACCCCGGATACAGCTGTGAGGAAATGCAGAAGGGCTGCAAGTCCTCCACAGCACCTGGTGGGAGCGCTGGGCACCTAGAGCGGAGGCCCTGAGTGGATCGGGGTGGAACTGGGTGTCACCCCGGAGAAGGCTGTAAGGATATGCAGATGAGCTGCAAGTCCTCCACAGCACCTGAAAGGCAGCCGGTGGTAGAGGTGGGTACCTCTCAGCTGAGGAAAGGCTTACCAGGGGTTAGGCCGAAGCCAGCATTCCTCCCCCTGAGGGTCGCCTGATCCTAGCCAAAAAGCACCTGGGAACTCTGGGCACTTGGAGAGAAGGCCCTGGGAAGGTCGGGGTGGAACTGGAGTCACCCCGGATACAGCTGTGAGGAAATGCAGAAGGGCTGCAAGTCCTCCACAGCACCTGGTGGGAGCGCTGGGCACCTAGAGCGGAGGCCCTGAGTGGATCGGGGTGGACCTGGGTGTCACCCCGGAGAAGGCTGTAAGGATATGCAGATGAGCTGCAAGTCCTCCACAGCACCTGAAAGGCAGCCGGTGGTAGAGGTGGGTACCTCTCAGCTGAGGAAAGGCTTACCAGGGGTTAGGCCGAAGCCAGCATTCCTCCCCCTGAGGGTCGCCTGATCCTAGCCAAAAAGCACCTGGGAACTCTGGGCACTTGGAGAGAAGGCCCTGGGAAGGTCGGGGTGGAACTGGAGTCACCCCGGATACAGCTGTGAGGAAATGCAGAAGGGCTGCAAGTCCTCCACAGCACCTGGTGGGAGCGCTGGGCACCTAGAGCGGAGGCCCTGAGTGGATCGGGGTGGACCTGGGTGTCACCCCGGAGAAGGCTGTAAGGATATGCAGATGAGCTGCAAGTCCTCCACAGCACCTGAAAGGCAGCCGGTGGTAGAGGTGGGTACCTCTCAGCTGAGGAAAGGCTTACCAGGGGTTAGGCCGAAGCCAGCATTCCTCCCCCTGAGGGTCGCCTGATCCTAGCCAAAAAGCACCTGGGAACTCTGGGCACTTGGAGAGAAGGCCCTGGGAAGGTCGGGGTGGAACTGGAGTCACCCCGGATACAGCTGTGAGGAAATGCAGAAGGGCTGCAAGTCCTCCACAGCACCTGGTGGGAGCGCTGGGCACCTAGAGCGGAGGCCCTGAGTGGATCGGGGTGGACCTGGGTGTCACCCCGGAGAAGGCTGTAAGGATATGCAGATGAGCTGCAAGTCCTCCACAGCACCTGAAAGGCAGCCGGTGGTAGAGGTGGGTACCTCTCAGCTGAGGAAAGGCTTACCAGGGGTTAGGCCGAAGCCAGCATTCCTCCCCCTGAGGGTCGCCTGATCCTAGCCAAAAAGCACCTGGGAACTCTGGGCACTTGGAGAGAAGGCCCTGGGAAGGTCGGGGTGGAACTGGAGTCACCCCGGATACAGCTGTGAGGAAATGCAGAAGGGCTGCAAGTCCTCCACAGCACCTGGTGGGAGCGCTGGGCACCTAGAGCGGAGGCCCTGAGTGGATCGGGGTGGACCTGGGTGTCACCCCGGAGAAGGCTGTAAGGATATGCAGATGAGCTGCAAGTCCTCCACAGCACCTGAAAGGCAGCCGGTGGTAGAGGTGGGTACCTCTCAGCTGAGGAAAGGCTTACCAGGGGTTAGGCCGAAG
This sequence comes from Microcaecilia unicolor, assembly GCF_901765095.1. NCBI lineage: Eukaryota > Metazoa > Chordata > Amphibia > Gymnophiona > Siphonopidae > Microcaecilia > Microcaecilia unicolor. Next base: position 99,817,568 of record NC_044037.1, on the reverse strand, counting down.
CCAGCATTCCTCCCCCTGAGGGTCGCCTGATCCTAGCCAAAAAGCACCTGGGAACTCTGGGCACTTGGAGAGAAGGCCCTGGGAAGGTCGGGGTGGAACTGGAGTCACCCCGGATACAGCTGTGAGGAAATGCAGAAGGGCTGCAAGTCCTCCACAGCACCTGGTGGGAGCGCTGGGCACCTAGAGCGGAGGCCCTGAGTGGATCGGGGTGGACCTGGGTGTCACCCCGGAGAAGGCTGTAAGGATATGCAGATGAGCTGCAAGTCCTCCACAGCACCTGAAAGGCAGCCGGTGGTAGAGGTGGGTACCTCTCAGCTGAGGAAAGGCTTACCAGGGGTTAGGCCGAAGCCAGCATTCCTCCCCCTGAGGGTCGCCTGATCCTAGCCAAAAAGCACCTGGGAACTCTGGGCACTTGGAGAGAAGGCCCTGGGAAGGTCGGGGTGGAACTGGAGTCACCCCGGATACAGCTGTGAGGAAATGCAGAAGGGCTGCAAGTCCTCCACAGCACCTGGTGGGAGCGCTGGGCACCTAGAGCGGAGGCCCTGAGTGGATCGGGGTGGACCTGGGTGTCACCCCGGAGAAGGCTGTAAGGATATGCAGATGAGCTGCAAGTCCTCCACAGCACCTGAAAGGCAGCCGGTGGTAGAGGTGGGTACCTCTCAGCTGAGGAAAGGCTTACCAGGGGTTAGGCCGAAGCCAGCATTCCTCCCCCTGAGGGTCGCCTGATCCTAGCCAAAAAGCACCTGGGAACTCTGGGCACTTGGAGAGAAGGCCCTGGGAAGGTCGGGGTGGAACTGGAGTCACCCCGGATACAGCTGTGAGGAAATGCAGAAGGGCTGCAAGTCCTCCACAGCACCTGGTGGGAGCGCTGGGCACCTAGAGCGGAGGCCCTGAGTGGATCGGGGTGGACCTGGGTGTCACCCCGGAGAAGGCTGTAAGGATATGCAGATGAGCTGCAAGTCCTCCACAGCACCTGAAAGGCAGCCGGTGGTAGAGGTGGGTACCTCTCAGCTGAGGAAAGGCTTACCAGGGGTTAGGCCGAAGCCAGCATTCCTCCCCCTGAGGGTCGCCTGATCCTAGCCAAAAAGCACCTGGGAACTCTGGGCACTTGGAGAGAAGGCCCTGGGAAGGTCGGGGTGGAACTGGAGTCACCCCGGATACAGCTGTGAGGAAATGCAGAAGGGCTGCAAGTCCTCCACAGCACCTGGTGGGAGCGCTGGGCACCTAGAGCGGAGGCCCTGAGTGGATCGGGGTGGACCTGGGTGTCACCCCGGAGAAGGCTGTAAGGATATGCAGATGAGCTGCAAGTCCTCCACAGCACCTGAAAGGCAGCCGGTGGTAGAGGTGGGTACCTCTCAGCTGAGGAAAGGCTTACCAGGGGTTAGGCCGAAGCCAGCATTCCTCCCCCTGAGGGTCGCCTGATCCTAGCCAAAAAGCACCTGGGAACTCTGGGCACTTGGAGAGAAGGCCCTGGGAAGGTCGGGGTGGAACTGGAGTCACCCCGGATACAGCTGTGAGGAAATGCAGAAGGGCTGCAAGTCCTCCACAGCACCTGGTGGGAGCGCTGGGCACCTAGAGCGGAGGCCCTGAGTGGATCGGGGTGGACCTGGGTGTCACCCCGGAGAAGGCTGTAAGGATATGCAGATGAGCTGCAAGTCCTCCACAGCACCTGAAAGGCAGCCGGTGGTAGAGGTGGGTACCTCTCAGCTGAGGAAAGGCTTACCAGGGGTTAGGCCGAAGCCAGCATTCCTCCCCCTGAGGGTCGCCTGATCCTAGCCAAAAAGCACCTGGGAACTCTGGGCACTTGGAGAGAAGGCCCTGGGAAGGTCGGGGTGGAACTGGAGTCACCCCGGATACAGCTGTGAGGAAATGCAGAAGGGCTGCAAGTCCTCCACAGCACCTGGTGGGAGCGCTGGGCACCTAGAGCGGAGGCCCTGAGTGGATCGGGGTGGACCTGGGTGTCACCCCGGAGAAGGCTGTAAGGATATGCAGATGAGCTGCAAGTCCTCCACAGCACCTGAAAGGCAGCCGGTGGTAGAGGTGGGTACCTCTCAGCTGAGGAAAGGCTTACCAGGGGTTAGGCCGAAGCCAGCATTCCTCCCCCTGAGGGTCGCCTGATCCTAGCCAAAAAGCACCTGGGAACTCTGGGCACTTGGAGAGAAGGCCCTGGGAAGGTCGGGGTGGAACTGGAGTCACCCCGGATACAGCTGTGAGGAAATGCAGAAGGGCTGCAAGTCCTCCACAGCACCTGGTGGGAGCGCTGGGCACCTAGAGCGGAGGCCCTGAGTGGATCGGGGTGGACCTGGGTGTCACCCCGGAGAAGGCTGTAAGGATATGCAGATGAGCTGCAAGTCCTCCACAGCACCTGAAAGGCAGCCGGTGGTAGAGGTGGGTACCTCTCAGCTGAGGAAAGGCTTACCAGGGGTTAGGCCGAAGCCAGCATTCCTCCCCTGAGGGTCGCCTGATCCTAGCCAAAAAGCACCTGGGAACTCTGGGCACTTGGAGAGAAGGCCCTGGGAAGGTCGGGGTGGAACTGGAGTCACCCCGGATACAGCTGTGAGGAAATGCAGAAGGGCTGCAAGTCCTCCACAGCACCTGGTGGGAGCGCTGGGCACCTAGAGCGGAGGCCCTGAGTGGATCGGGTGGACCTGGGTGTCACCCCGGAGAAGGCTGTAAGGATATGCAGATGAGCTGCAAGTCCTCCACAGCACCTGAAAGGCAGCCGGTGGTAGAGGTGGGTACCTCTCAGCTGAGGAAAGGCTTACCAGGGGTTAGGCCGAAGCCAGCATTCCTCCCCCTGAGGGTCGCCTGATCCTAGCCAAAAAGCACCTGGGAACTCTGGGCACTTGGAGAGAAGGCCCTGGGAAGGTCGGGGTGGAACTGGAGTCACCCCGGATACAGCTGTGAGGAAATGCAGAAGGGCTGCAAGTCCTCCACAGCACCTGGTGGGAGCGCTGGGCACCTAGAGCGGAGGCCCTGAGTGGATCGGGGTGGACCTGGGTGTCACCCCGGAGAAGGCTGTAAGGATATGCAGATGAGCTGCAAGTCCTCCACAGCACCTGAAAGGCAGCCGGTGGTAGAGGTGGGTACCTCTCAGCTGAGGAAAGGCTTACCAGGGGTTAGGCCGAAGCCAGCATTCCTCCCCCTGAGGGTCGCCTGATCCTAGCCAAAAAGCACCTGGGAACTCTGGGCACTTGGAGAGAAGGCCCTGGGAAGGTCGGGGTGGAACTGGAGTCACCCCGGATACAGCTGTGAGGAAATGCAGAAGGGCTGCAAGTCCTCCACAGCACCTGGTGGGAGCGCTGGGCACCTAGAGCGGAGGCCCTGAGTGGATCGGGGTGGACCTGGGTGTCACCCCGGAGAAGGCTGTAAGGATATGCAGATGAGCTGCAAGTCCTCCACAGCACCTGAAAGGCAGCCGGTGGTAGAGGTGGGTACCTCTCAGCTGAGGAAAGGCTTACCAGGGGTTAGGCCGAAGCCAGCATTCCTCCCCCTGAGGGTCGCCTGATCCTAGCCAAAAAGCACCTGGGAGCTCTGGGCACTTGGAGAGAAGGCCCTGGGAAGGTCGGGGTGGAACTGGAGTCACCCCGGATACAGCTGTGAGGAAATGCAGAAGGGCTGCAAGTCCTCCACAGCACCTGGTGGGAGCGCTGGGCACCTAGAGCGGAGGCCCTGAGTGGATCGGGGTGGACCTGGGTGTCACCCCGGAGAAGGCTGTAAGGATATGCAGATGAGCTGCAAGTCCTCCACAGCACCTGAAAGGCAGCCGGTGGTAGAGGTGGGTACCTCTCAGCTGAGGAAAGGCTTACCAGGGGTTAGGCCGAAGCCAGCATTCCTCCCCCTGAGGGTCGCCTGATCCAATGTTCTTCTTGTAGCAAAGGTGTGACTTGATCACATTTTTTAGCACCAAATAGTACTTTAACTGCTATATTTTATACTAAGTAAACCTTTCTTAACTGATATTAAGGAAAGCCCTGATAAACAGAATAATCTAATTGGGATAGAACCAGTGAAAGAATGAGTATATAGAGAGCTCCTATGCCCATAAGAAGGTGTTTTGACCTTCATTGACATAAAAAAGGATTTCTTAGGGCATTTGAAATATAATAATCAAAACTAAAACTTTATCCAGAATTACACCTAGCACAGTGACAAAATCATAATATTGTAACAGTTTATTCTTCATTAGAGGAGACGTATGAGCAGAGACTTGCTGACCTGAACATGTATACCCTGGAGGAAGGAGGAACAGGGGTGATATGATACAGACGTTCAAATACTTGAAAGGTATTAATCCGCAAACAAATCTTTTCCAGAGATGGGAAGGCGGTAGAACGAGAGGACATGAAATGAGATTGAAGGGGGGCAGACTCAAAAAAGATGTCAGGAAGTATTTTTTCACGGAGAGGGTGGTGGATGCTTGGAATGCCCTCCTGCGGGAGGTGGTGGAGATGAAAACGGAATTCAAACATGCGTGGGATATGCATAAAGGAATCCTGTGCAGTAGGAATGGATCCTCAGAAGCTTAGCCAAAATTGGGTGGCGGAGCAGGTGGGGGAAGAGAGGTTGGTGGTTGGGAGGCGAGGATAGTGGAGGGCAGACTTATACGGTCTGTGCCAGAGCCGGTGATGGGAGGCGGGACTGGTGGTTGGGAGGCGGGAAATACTGCTGGGCAGACTTGTACGGTCTGTGCCCTGAAAAAGGTAGGTACAAATCAAGGTAAGGTATACACATATGAGTTTATCTTGTTGGGCAGACTGGATGGACCATGCAGGTCTTTTTCTGCCGTCATCTACTATATATGTATGTATGATATATATTAGGTGAAGATCTGAGCCAAGGAAAAAATTTCCTTGCTTTTGGAAGGATTTAACTTTAGACAATTTGAGCAGAATAAAATATGCAAGAATGGTGATTTCAGTGGATATCTGAACTTCCACTGCTGCTAGAGCTAACAAAACAAAAAAAACAAAAAACAAACATAACACACCACTATAGCCATGAAAACTTGACCTCTTGAAAGGTTTAGACAAGTTCTTGAAGAAAAAGTCTAGGACTGTTATTAGACCTGGGAAAGCCACTGTTTATCCCTGGGTGTGAGCACAAAGGACTGGATCTTCTTTGGGAACCTGATTGCTGGAAACAGAATACTGGGCTAGATGGACCTCTGGTCTGATCCAGTATGGCATTTCTTATGTTCTTATGGTGCCTGTAACTCTCAAGGGAAAGTGAGGGTCTGCAATGCCAGCATCAGCCACAAGATGGCAGTATCCTCTATTAGAATCAAAGGTTACTAAAGAGCCCTTTCACTCAGCTGCACTAAAAAGTGGAGGTAGGGGCTCCCATGCTAATCCTGCACTAATCGGTCAGTGAGCACCAATGCCCCCATGCTAACTGATTAGTGCAGGGTACATCTACTCTCCACCTCCAAATACACTAGTCAGAAACTAAGAAATGAACTTCTACATCAACACTACAAAACGAAGAAAATACTAAGAACCAAAAAGAAGAAATCATAAGGAACATGCAGGAGCTAAATCCCTATCTTATCAGCCAACTGAAGAAGAACCTACAAGAAATCCAAGCAAAAAAACAATACATTGCTATCCGTAAGAAAGGAAAAAAGCTGACTTCTCTCCTGCAGAATCATAGAGAAAACATCTCATTTCAGATCACTAACTACACTGCACCTGAAAGAGGAGACCCAAACAACTTGGATACACTTTCCAATCCACCTGTGGTATATGAGAAACAAAATGCACCCCCCCCCCCCAAAAAAAAAAACAACCTAGGAGATCATGAAATCAGTATATGCACTGCAGGCAAACTCCCACTGACCACACTGATGGAAGTGCAGATCAAATGGGGATAGTAAACCTCTCAAACTACCAATTATCACAGCATGAAATCTCTGTACTCTCCAAAGGACTTTCATTTTGTCCCTGCAGCAAACTAGATGAAATTCAACTGTACTCAGACCTGGAAGAATTCTTTAGAAAACCCCGCTTGAAGGTACATTTCAACAACAACAATAATAACAACAAAAAAGGACTGGAATACAATTTTAAACAAAAGAAACCATATTTCATACCACACAATGGACAAAATAAAAAACTAGACAACTACATAGAAAGCTTCAGACATTGGGTGAAATCACAACTTTCCAACAAACTAAAGAAAATTCTGTACAACTTGTCTCCACCAGAAACAGCTGCCATAAAAAACTAGAGAATAACCAAAACATTGTCATCAAACCTGCAGACAAAGGAGGCTCTGTAGTGATTATGTACACACAAAGATAGACTGCTCTCAGACAACACATACTACAGGAAACTAACGTAGGAACCCATGTAGAATTATATAAAACAGCTGAAAAACATTATCAAAACACTTGCAAAGCAAGTACAGCCACACCTAAAAAAAACTCATTCCAAACCATCCTTCTGTGGGCACATTCTATATGCTACCTAAAATCCATAAACCTGGAAACCCTGGCAGACCAATCATATCTGGTATTGGCACACTTACAGAGGAAATATCTGGACTTATAGAGGGAATTCTTAAACCATTTGTGCACAAGACAAACAGCTTCATATAAGACACCACAGACTTTCTGAACAAACTAAAAAACATCAAGCAGCTACCACAAGATACTCTTCTGGTCACAATGGATGTAGAATCAGTATACAGCAACATTCCCCACACATAAGTACATAAGTAATGCCATACTGGGAAAAGACCAAGGGTCCATCGAGCCCAGCATCCTGTCCATGACAGCGGCCAATCCAGGCCAAGGGCACCTGGCAAGCTTCCCAAAAGTACAAACATTCTATACATGTTATTCCTGGAATTGTGGATTTTTCCCAAGTCCATTTAGTAGCGGGTTATGGACTTGTCATTTAGGAAACCGTCCAACCCCTTTTTAAACTCTGCTAAGCTAACCGCCTTCACCACTTTCTCTGGCAATGAATTCCAGAGTTTAATTATACGTTGGGTGAAGAAAAATTTTCTCCGATTTGTTTTAAATTTACTACACTGTAGTTTCATCGCATGCCCCCTAGTCCTAGTATTTTTGGAAAGCATGAACAGACGCTTCACATCCACCTGTTCCACTCCACTCATTATTTTATATACCTCTATCATGTCTCCCCTCAGCCGTCTCTTCTCCAAGCTGAATAGCCCTAGCCTCCTTAATCTTTCTTCATAGGGAAGTCGTCCCATCCACGCTATCATTTTAGTCGCCCTTCGCTGCACCTTTTCCAATTCTACTATATCTTTCTTGAGATGCGGCGACCAGAATTGAACACAATACTCAAGGTGCGGTCGCACCATGGAGCGATACAACGGCATTATAACATCCTCACACCTGTTTTCCATACCTTTCCTAATAATACCCAACATTCTATTCGCTTTCTTAGCCGCAGCAGCACACTGAGCAGAAGGTTTCAGTGTATTATCGACGACAACACCCAGATCCCTTTCTTGGTCCGTAACTCCTAACGTAGATCCTTGCATGACATAGCTATAATTCGGGTTCTTTTTTCCCACCTTGCACTTGCTCACATTAAATGTCATCTGCCATTTAGCCGCCCAGTCTCGTAAGGGCCTCTTGTAATTTTTCACAATCCTGTTGCGATTTAACAACTTTGAATAACTTTGTGTCATCAGCAAATTTAATTACCTCACTAGTTACTCCCATCTCTAAATCATTTATAAATATATTAAAAAGCAGCGGTCCTAGCACAAACCCCTGAGGAACCCCACTAACTACCCTTCTCCATTGTGAATACTGCCCATTTAACCCCACTCTCTGTTTCCTATCCTTCAACCAGTTTTTAATCCACAATAGGACATTTCCTCCTATCCCATGACCCTCCAATTTCCTCTGTAGCCTTTCATGAGGTACCTTGTCAAACGCCTTTTGAAAATCCAGATACACAATATCAACCGGTTCCCCTTTGTCCACATGTTTGTTTACTCCTTCAAAGAATTGAAGTAAATTGGTCAGGCAAGATTTCCCCACACAAAAGCCCACACAGATGGCATAGCTGCATATGATAAATTCCTAAAAACATCCACCCTGGACCACCAATACTCACCGGAAACCATTACAAAATTAATCAAATTCATTCTAACTCACAACTAGTTCTGCTTTAACAATGATATCTATCTGCAAATCATGTGCACTGCTATGGGAACCAGAATGGCACTCCAATATGCTAACCTCTTCATAGCAGAACTGGAAGAGACATTTTTGAATACAAATCAAACTAAACCCTTAAAATAGTACCGGTATATTGATGACATTTTCATGATTTGAACTGAGGGAGAAGAGATTCTCTTACAATTCCTTCAATACATACCATCCTACAATCAAATTGAAAATTGACTACTCCCCAGAAAAGGTCAACTTTCTACACACCCAATCAGCAATGGCTCTAAATAAACACTGATATACAGGAAACCTACAGAGTGATGCAGATATCTCCACAACTCCAGCTTCCACCCTTCACATACACAAAAATCCATTATACACAGCCAAGCCACATGATACCACTGTATCTGCTGTGGCCCAAGAGACAGAAATAAACACCTCAAAATCCTGAATGATTCTTTCAAACAAAAAGGCTACAACCCCAAAATAATCTCCAAGAATACTGCTTCTTCCATTAAAATACTAGAGAAAACCTACTGCAGTACAAAGAGAAGAAAGCCACCAGAGAGAATCCCTCTTGTAGTGACTGACATACAATTCAGAGCTAGAAAAATTAAGAAGAATCATAAAAGATCTACAGCCACTACTCCAGGAAGATGAATTACTGAAAGAGATATTCCCAGCCCCACCAGTGCTGGTCTTTCGACAGCCACCTAATTTGAAACAGAAATTAGTGAAAAGCAAACTCCCAATACAAGCTCAAAAAGAAGCACTGCATTCAATTCTGGTTGCCATATCTCAAAAAAGATATAGCGGAATTAGAAAAGTTTCAAAGAGAAGCGACCAAAATGATAAAGAGGATGGAACTCCTCCCATATGAGGAAGGGCTAAAGAGGTTAGGGCTCTTCAGCTTAGAAAAGAGATGGCTGAGGGGGGATAGATTAAGATCTACAAAATCCTGAGTGGTGTAGAACAGGTAAAAGTGAATTGATTTTTTACTCTTTCAAAAAGTAGAAAGACCAGGGGACACTCAATGAAATTACATGGAAATACTTTTAAAACAAATAGGAGAAAACATTTTTTTCACTCAAAGAATAGTCAGGCTCTGGAACTCATTGCCAGAGGATAAGGTAACAGCAGTTAGCGTATCTGGGTTTAAAAAAGGTTTGGACAAGTTTCCTGAATCGGATCATCACGATCATACCTAAACCTACATTACCCAAATTGCAAAGGGCTGAAATACAAAACAGCTTATGCATCCAGTTTCTCCTACTTAAGCGCACAACTATGGAATGGACTCCCAAAAGCAGTGAAAATAATCTATGACCATCTAAACTTCAGGAAATCACTAAAAACCACCCTCTTCAAAAAGGCTTACCCCACCGATCCAATGTAAATCCCCACACCCAGCAACACAACATAGCCAATGATCGTAATGGACAATATACAATCTTCATCCCTTCCATCCTCATGGTGCCAGATACGCACCTACCACATTTCGACCACAATATAACCTGTATTTGTTATCAACCGACTGGCAAATGCCTTTACGGTACTTTGTAAGCCACATTGAGCCTGCAAATAGGTGGGAAAATGTGGGGTACAAATGTAACAAATAAATAAATAAACATCCATAGTCTGTTATTGAGATGGACATAGGGGAGGCCGCTACCTGGGACTGATAGCATGAAATGTTGGTACCAGTGGCGTACCAAGGGGGGGGGCGGTTCGCCCCGGGTGCACGCCGCTGGGGGGTGCCGCGGCGCGCGCCTGGCTCCGAGTTCGCTATCTTCGCTCGTTCGCTGCAGCTCCCCACCCCCCTCCCCAGCGGTGTGCACCCGGGGGGGGTGTCATTTTGCCAGGGGGGGGCGCTGCACCCGGGGGGGGCGCATCGGCGATCCGCCCCGGGTGCATTCCTGGCTAGGAACGCCACTGGTTGGTACTAATTGGGTTTCTGCTAGGTACTTGTGATCTGGATTGGCCACAGTTGGAAGCAGGATACTGGGCTACATGGACCATTGGTCTGACCCAGTATGGCTATTCTTATGTTCCTATGTAAACATATGAGCTATATGAGACCTTGACCTTTGAGAGTGAAGCAGACAAAACAATATGAACAAAATCCTGGATGCTTTCAAAAATTACTGTGTCACAGAAACTAATATGGCTTATGAAAGGTACATAAGTATTGCTATACTGGGGCAGACCAAAGGTCCATCAAGCCCAGTATCCTGTTTCCAACAGTGGCCAATCCAGGTCACAAATACCTGGCAAGATCCCCAAAAAGTACAAAACATTTTATGCTGCTTATCCCAGAAATAAGCTGTGGATTTTCCCCAAGTCCATTTTAATAATGGTCTATGGACTTTTCCTTTAGGAAGCTGTACAAACCTTTTTTAAACCCCGCTAAGCTAACTGCCTTTACCACATTCTCTGGCAACGAATTCCAGAGTTTAATTACACTTTGAGTGAAGAAAACCTTTCTCTGATTCATTTTAAATTTATTACTTTGTAGTTTCATTGAATTCTTCACATCTACCCTTTCTACTCCACTCATTATTTTATAGACCTCTATCATATCTCCCCTCAGCCGTCTTTTCTCCAAGCTGAAGAGCCCTAGATGGAACCCGTGGGATACCTGTGGGTATGGAAGAAGTTCCATGGAATTCCTGTGGGGATGGAAGAAGTTACTATAGGATTTCTTCGGGGATAGAAGACATTGCCATGGGATTCCCACTGGAGTGTAGTCAAAATCTCGGTGACTCGAGAATGAGGCTTGGAATGAACCGAGAGAGGCAATTGGAGCACCAAAATAAGGCTTGTAATATACGGAGAGATGCATTTGGAGTGCCACATTGAGGGTTGGAATGCCCTGAGAGGCAGCTGGAACACCAGGCTGAGGGCATGATGCACAACGGTTGCCTCGGTAAAATTTAGCGACTTGTAAACGAGCGATGCAGAAAAAAGGATAAGATGCAAATGAGCTGCACCGATCACCCTTTGTGGTACCCGGTCAAAATAGCATTGACAAAATGTCCCCGACAAAAAAGCTCCAAACAAAAAAAAGTTCCTGACATAATAGCCCCTGACATAACAGCCACTGTCAAAATGGCCTCCCACAATATAGCCCTTGACAAATTAGCCCCCTGACAAAAGGGCCTGATCAGGGTACCCAGGATATGGCACTGCATTTTTTTCTAGGGGGCTATTTTGTCAAGGATTATTTTGTGGGAGGGGACATTTTGTTAGAGGCTCATTTGTCAAGGGCTATTTTGTTACCAGCAGGGCTTTTTTTGTGGGAGTACTTGGGGGTACTGAGTACCGGCAACTTTTCCATTGTCTGCTAAAATTGACCCATGGACCCCAAGTTTTAATGAAAGAGCTCATGCTCTACACATCAATTCTGCCTTGTCATAGGTTCTGTGACTGGTTGCAGGGGGCCTGGCTATTGTGGGGTGGATCCCTCAGTGATCACCCCATCCTTGAAGGGTGGCCTAGCATTTGAGTACCGGCCAATTTTTTTCAGCTAGAAAAGATGCACTGGTTACCAGGCTGTTTTGTCGGAGCTGTTATGTTGGGGTGCCACCCTTTGTGCATTGCACTCTGTGAATTTGAGCTGTCAAATGCATTTGACAGCTCTGATGCACCAACCCCATACTTTTTAAAAACTTTTCCCTGATGGTCCAGTGGATCCTGACACACCTCCGAAACCTCTTTTTACAATTTCCCTGGTGGTTCAATGGACCACCCCCCTGCTAATTTTTTTATTATTTCTCCGGTGGTCCAGTGGACCCTGGCCCCCTTCCCAATGGTCCTCCCCAAATCATTTTTTAAAATTGCCCTAGTGGTCTAGTGGACCAGACCCCTTCCCCCCCTCCACGCACACGCTGATCCCCTCCCTGTATCTTTAGAAGGTGGAGGCAGGAGGGCAGGAGCAACAGCTCCTCCTTCTTGCCTCAGGCCTGTCCAGAAAAAAATGGTGGCACCCAGGCCCTACCCAGTGTATTCTTGCATACACTGGGCGGGGCTAAATATTATACATAGAGTTTTTCCCTTATAAGGTGCTTAGCCCTGCCTAGTACATCCCACAATACACTGGGCAGGGCCTGGGTGCCACCATTTTGTTCCGGGGGCTTGAGGTTGGAGCTGTTGCTCCTACCCTCTTACCTCCATCTTGTAAATGTACAGGGAGGGGTGTAGGGTGGTATCGGGAGGGGGGGGGGCTGTATGCATGGGGGAGGGGAAGGAATCTGGTTCATTGAACCACCAGAGAAATATTTTTTTAAAATCTATTTGTGGAGGGCCACCAAGGGGAGTCAGGGTCCACTGGACCAACAGGGAAATTTTTAAAAAGGCGCTGGGAGATGAGAGATAGGAAGCACAAACAGGCAGCCTTTGTAGCTGACTGCTTGTGCTTCCCTCCGCTCCAACACCTCCAGAGCAGCCATAAAATTTGCTCTGGAGCTGTGCATCCCCCCGGAATACACATTAGAATACTAATGAGCTCATTGTATTACATTTGCATAGGGTTCTTGGTGGCTGCTAACAGCACTCGTTAGAGCCACGGAAAGCCCCTTTGTTCATTATTAGCTACATAATTGCTTGCTTTAGACTGGCGAGAACCAGTCTAAAGCAAACGTTAATAGCATGGAAGCTTTGTGCACCTGACCCTGAGGCTTGGAACACTCATTGGCTGAATAGTGAATACCATCCAAAAACCACAGGAGGCTGTTGGGGTTGGGAGGAAATAGAGGGCTGCAAGCAAGTAAATAATAACATCAACTCCTATGGGTATGAGTGGGGATGGAATGGATCTTAGCGGGTATGGGTTAGATTTTGAGGATGGGCAGGGATTGATGAAATTTCTGTCCCTGTGCAACTCTCTAGAGTACATGCAGGAATGTCAGAGAGGTGTCATGGCAGGGAAGGGAGTGGAAGGGTGATGGGACATGAAAAGGTGTGGCAAGTTCTTCTGAGAATGATATAATATAGATATTTAGGCCTTTTTATTTTTCTTTAAAAAAAATCTTATTGTAATCAAAATTAGAATACACAATTGCAATAATTGTGATTGTTATTTATTGTTGTCATGTACATTCCTTGCTATGCAAATAAAGAAAATTACAAAATAAATAAATCCAAGGATAGTGTCCCCTTGTGGCTAGTACTAGAATGCACCTCCTTAGACATATCATGAATCCTCACAAATATTACATACAGTATAGAGATTCATTTTAGTATTTATATACCGCTTAGACCTAAGGTTGTATACAATATGCTGAAGGTATTCCATATGGCATATATATGTTATTTAAGGCACATTCTCATCACATTTCATTCCTTTCCTATATCTGCAGTATTTTCTTGACCGCTGCCCTGGGTCTGCCTGAAGCTCTGATCCCTGTCCAGCTGCTGTGGGTTAACTTGGTTACTGACGGTCTTCCTGCTACTGCCCTAGGCTTCAACCCACCTGATCTGGATATCATGGACAGGCCTCCTCGCAGCCCCAAAGAACCTCTCATCAGTGGCTGGCTTTTCTTCCGCTACATGGCCATTGGAGGTAAGCCTGGACAGATCTGCTACTGTCACTCTCTTGCACACATATGCAACTACATATACATGCAATCTCTCTCTCAGTCTCGTTCCCCTTTCTCCTTTAGTGTTTTCTTTATCTGGCCCTTGTATACCCAGACTGATGGCTTCATCTTTACTCTGTCCCTCCAGCTTATGTAGGTGCTGCCACTGTTGGTGCTGCTGCCTGGTGGTTCTTGTATGCTGAAGATGGACCGGAAGTCACCTACCACCAGCTGGTAAGATGCATTCTCTTGCACTGTTTAACCAGAGGTGGCTAGTGGCTAATAGCAATCTACTAGGAGCTATTTGTGGAGATCTTCTCCAAGCTATGGTGGCTGAGTTAGAGTGGGAGAGGTGTCTTTGAAGTTTCCACTCTTGTATTAATGGATGGGTTGGAAGGGGAGCTGCATCTGTGGAGTTAGCTCTAATACAGATGGCTGGGCTGGATTGGGAATTGTGTCAGTCTGCTTCCTGTAGCTGATAACTGATTTGGAATTAGATCTGTGTCTATAGAGGTTTCTGCCCTAGAGCTGGTGGCCAGTCTGAAGTGGGAGTTGCACGTGAAAAAGTGCTCTCCTTTGCACTGGTGTCTGAATTGGAATAGCAGCTGTGTTCTCTATACATTTAATTCTCTTCTCTTCCCCCAACAGTCCCACTTCATGCAGTGCACAGAGGAGCATTCTGACTTTGAAGGATTGGAGTGTGATATTTTCGAGTCCCCAGTGCCAATGACCATGGCCTTGTCTGTACTGGTCACTATTGAGATGTGCAATGCCCTCAATAGGCAAGAATGTTTCCTTTTCTCATCAGTTTTCATTCTGTTTTCATCTGCTTTTCAGTCATCTTTCTCCTTGTTTTTTTTTCCCTACCTCTCTTTCTCTTGCCAACCTTTTTCTTCTCTTTCACCTTTTGGCCACTTACTTTCTTCCATTTTATTCATTTGTCTCTGTTACACCCCTACTGTTTTTACTTTTTGTCTCTTCCACTTTGTGTACATCTTTATCACTCTTTTTGTTTTTCCTTCTCCTTTGTCTTTCCTGGTCTCTTTCTTTCTTTCATTATCACCTTCCTTCATTTGTCCTCTGCATCTTCTCCATTTTTTTCTTTGCATTCCCAGGAGAAATGGGCCCAGAATGCTTTGAAACAGAAGCATTACATTACATTAATGTTTACAATTACCTTCTCTAAATACATTCTCACTTATAGAAGGCTGTCACAGGTGCTTATCCTCAGATATGTATTTCATTGTGCAGGGCATGCTCCAAACCCCAAGAAAGCGAGAGGAATCTATGTTTTCCAGGCACAAACTCAGTGCACGTCTGCTCCTCTCTCTTCTCTTTCTTCTCTCTCTTCCTTTTTCTCCCTCTTATTTTTCTTTGTCTCACTTCTTCCTTTCTTTTCTTTCAACAGCTTGTCTGAGAATCAGTCCCTTGTGAGAATGCCTCCATGGGTGAACATCTGGCTGATGGGCTCCATTTGTCTGTCCATGTCTCTCCACTTCCTCATCCTCTACGTTGAACCACTGCCTGTAAGCACCAACCAAGCCTGTATATACATAAACATCATCTTTTTCTTTGGACAGGTGTTCTAGCCTTTTCAGTAAGAAACAGAAAGATTTGGGGCATATTTCAGACAGTAAAGACATATGTAAATGCATCAAAGGAATAAGAGTTTGTTGAACCACAGGAATTGCTTAACTAAAAGAAATGAAAAGAGGTAGATTCCACATGCAAGGAAATAAAGGATCAGCATGTGTTCAGGGAACAGTTGAACACATCAGAGAATATTCACCATGATCTTTCATGATCTGCTTGTATAAAAAGCTTCTCAGCAAGGAAACACTTTGAAAAATGAAGAATGAGCACCTGGTGGCTATTGCTTATCAAGTGTTCAGATCTGGTAACTTTCTAGCGGTAAATCAAGTTCTGTGGATTTGCTCAGATCCTTGTGAAGTGAGGAAGGAGAGTTTGTTCCCTAGTTTGATTCCCGGCACAGGCAGCTCCTTGTGACTCTGGGCAAGTCACTTAACCCTCCATTGCCCCATGTAAGCCGCATTGAGCCTGCCATGAGTGGGAAAGCGTGGGGTACAAATGTAACAAAAATAAATAAATAAAAAAAATAAAAATCTGGTGATTAATGATGCCTTTCAATGTAGTTCTATATCTTCTAAGCAATGCAGCATTGCAGTCAGAGATGGTGTAAATTATGACAAGATTTTGCCACTCCATTTGTTCAGGAGTGTTAGGTCTGTAAGGGTTCCTGCTAGTCACTGTTTCATGAGATATGATAGTGGATCAAAAATTGAAGCATCTGCTGTTCAAGGCTCACCAGGCCTGTATTGAAATGATTATCCTTCTCCTGGATGGTACAGATCACCCTCCAATTAAAGAAAACTACTTGTTAAGCTTCTACAGGTATCCTGTGATTGTGTAATGCATTCAGACTACTCCACAAATTGTGGTTCCAAAACAGGTCTGTTTTATTTATGGAAGAGTGTATTTGCAAATCCAGTGCACTTGGACTTTCACAGCGAATGGCATCTAATGGTAGAAAATGTATCATTGTATTATTTGAATGGAAATAATAAGCATATCAAAGAAACTGCACATGGTCTTATGCCATTTCAGTGCACTTTGAAGAATCCGTTAATCCTCAAACTAATGGATAATGAGTTACTAACTTAATGTAATCTAAATTGGGTTAAACCAGATTAGGTAGAATAGGTAAATTAGACTGAGCCTTTGATTAAAAACTAAAGGGTTGCTATTCAGCTGGCAGTGGTCAGTGTTTTTTTGTCCGCCACCATCTTTACACATGGATATTCAATGCCAGCCCACGTCTGGGCACTGCCACTGAATATTCAGTTGCAGGATCAACTCAAGGGATGGTGGTACTCCCCCAACTCATCACTTCCAGCCTCCTCCCTCTTCCCCCTTCCACGCATCGCTTCCAGCCCCTCTCCTTTCTCTCCCCCACCCCATGGGTTTGGCATCTCTCCCTTGCTTGGGCCAGCATCTTCTCCCCCCCCCCCTCGGTCCAGTCTCTCTTTCCCCCCTTGTCTGTCCTCCCCGTGAGTCTGGCACTGCTCCCTCACCTCTCTCAGTTCCCCATGGTCCTGTAAAGTTTTCCTAGTGGCCAGCAGCAGCAGCAGCATGACAGGGTGCCTTCAGTCAACACGAGTCTTCCCTCTGCTGCGTCCTGCCTCCTTTGATGCAGTTTTCTTTGGGTGGATCACAGCAGAGGGAAGACCTAAGGCAGTTTATCATGCTGCTGCTGTTATCACCAGCAACCGATGTAAACTTTACAGGACCACAGGGGAGTGACAGAGGTGAGGGAGCAGTGTAGGACCCACTGGATGGGGAAAGACTGGACTGGGGGGGAGGGGAAGAAAAGGCTTAACCTGTAGACCAGCTGAGGTCAGAGGCTGGGTATTTTGGCACCATTAGAGGGGCATAATCGAAAGGGACGCCCAAGTTTTGCTGAGGACGTCCTCGCAAAATGTCCCAATGAAGGGACAGGGGAAACCCGCATTATCGAAACAAGATGGACGTCCATCTTTCATTTCGATAATACGGTCGGGGATGCCCAAATCTTGAAATGTAGGTCGTCCTTAGAGATGGTCGTCCCTAGACTTGGTCATTTCTGATTTTCAGCAATAATGGAAACCAAGGACGCCCATCTCAGAAACAACCAAATGCAAGCCCTTTGGTCATGGGAGGAGACAGCATTCGTAGTGCACTGGTCCCCCTGACATGCCAGGGCACCCTAGGGGGCACTGACGTGGACTTCACAAATTGCTCCCAGGTACCTAGCTCCCTTACCTTGTGTGCTGAGCCCCCCAAAACCCACTACCCACAACTGTACACCACTACCATAGCCCTTACGGGTGGAGGAGGCACCTAGATATGGGTACAGTGGGTTTGCGGTGGGTTTTGGAGGGCTCACTAAAACTGCTCCAGGGACCTGCATACTGCTGTGATAGACCTGACTATGACATTTGAGGCTGGCACAGAGGCTGGTACAAAATATTTTTTAAGATTTTTTTTTGAGGGTGGGAGGGGTTTAGTGACCACTGGAGAAGTAACGGGAGGTCATCCCCGATTCTCTCCGCTGGTCATCTGGTCAGTTCGGGCACCTTTTTGTGCCTTGGTCGTAAGAAAAACAGGACCAGGTAGTCGTCCAAGTGCTCGTCAGGGATGCCCTTTTTTTAACATTATGGGTCAAGAATGTCCATGTGTTAGGCATGCCCAAGTCCTGCCTTCGCTACACCTCCGACACGCTCCTGTGAACTTTGGCTGTCCCTGCGACGGAAAGCAGTTGGGGACGTCCAAAATCGGCTTTCGATTATACCGATTTGGATGACCCTGTGAGGACACCCATCTTCCGATTTGTGTCGAAAGATGGGCATCCTTCTCTTTCAAAAATAAGCCTGATAATCACCAATGTCCTGGTCCAAAGTCTCACCTGGTCCAGTGGTTAATCCAGCCCTGTCTGGTTGTATGAGGCTAAAACTTATGTGATTAAGTGCAATATTCAGCACCTCACCACATAAAGATAAGACTGTGTTTTATGTGGTACTATTTATGTGTCACCTTAATGCGGTGAAGTGCTGAATATCTACAGTTAATCACATAAGTGCTGACTCAGCCCCACAGCATCCACAAATTAACCAGTTTTGTGTTTGGCAGTTAATGCTGATAGTCAGCAGCACTAACTGGTTAAGTGCCACTGAATATCAGCAAATAGCCCTGCACAAGCGATTTAATAGTCCAGGAGCTGTTCCTATCCAGTTAAATTGCCTTGAATATCGACTCGACATTCTTTTGCCAGATCAATTATTCAGTACCCTGTAAATATGTAACGTATCTCTAACTGGTAGTTTTTCTTCTTTGTTGCTTCTCCAGATGATCTTCAAGTTGACTCCTCTGACCGTTAGCCAGTGGTTTATTGTCCTCAAGATTTCCATCCCTGTCATCCTACTAGACGAGCTCCTCAAATTCGTTGCCCGTCACTATATTGATGGTCAGTGAGACCTCATATCTATCTTTCTGCCATTTCAGATATACAAGAGGCAGAGGATGAGCTGTTGCTATCCATATCTAACCATACATTACAAAAGCACTCCTGCTGGAATATATGTTTGTGCATGGTCGGGGAAGCTCACAAACTGGTAAATGCCTGAATCAGGCCAGAGAGATCATGAATGCAGTGGCGTAGGAAGGGGGGGGGGGGGAGTGGGGCGGTCCGCCCCGGGTGCACGCCGCTGGGGGGTGTCTGCGCCTCGCTGGTTCCTTGCTCTCTCTGCCCGGGAACAGGTTACTTCCTGTTCCGGGGCAGAGAGAGCAGGGAACCAGCGAGGCGCCGACACCCCCCAGCGGCGTGCACTCAGCGGATTGGCTCTCCTGCCCGCCCCTCACCGCCTTCCAGGTATGTTCTCAGGGGGGGGGGGTGCGCAGCGGCGACCCGCCCCAGGTGTCAGCTGCCCTCGCGACGCCACTGCATGAATGTTTGTCTATCTCCCAAATATGCCTCTGGGCCCGATGTAGAAAGCTATCGTAGGTGAAGTGCGTAGTTACCAAAAGGTTACACACAAGGTTCTGAGCGCATGATGCAGAAAGGGATTTTGTGCAGAAGTTAATTTACACAGTAGACATGGATACACAACATATTTATTCCTCTGCAATACAGAAAAGTGCGCAGGAGAAATTAAGAAAAGCAAAACATGAGACATTGACTGCCAGGTCCAAAGAGACATAGAAGGGTTAGTTGAGCAGATTTAATAGTCAAATAAAGAGTGGAAGACACCATGAAGTAAGTGCCAGGATGGCCAATGGCTCAGTTTATTCTTCCAATCAAATATATAAAAACTAAAAAAAATACCAACAGTTTATTCTCCAGAGGCAATATACAGGATGCGCTGACAAATAAAACCCAACATGGGCCATGTTTCAGTATACAGGACTTCATCAAGGGTCAACACCGTAACTGGTGAAAAAAATCCTGCCAAAAAGCGCTTTTTAAGTGAGAAGACGCTATTTCTCTTTCCATTTTCCAACTTCAGTTTGATTGCACAGTAAAATCTGCCCTTGCTTCTGATGTATCATGCATCGATGGGTCCATTTACATTCGGCAGGATCATTTGGAAGAATAAACTGAGCCATTGGCCATACTGGCACTTACTTCATGGTGTCTTCCACTCCTTGGCTGAATAAAGAAGATTTAATGCCAGTTTTGGGGATTTAGTGGCAGTTCTTTTCTTTTTTGCTGTGAGCAATAACAAGTGCCTGAACTTTAAAGATAGAATGGGAGGCGATGGTTCTGCACACAAGTTTGAGAAAAAAATAGTTATCTGGGCATAAACTGTAATACTGTTCTGAAAGTAAATATCAGCCTTGCAAACATTTGATATGCTGATATTTATTCATACAATAACACTCTAACACATGTTCAGATGTGTGCTGACACTTCATTTTGATCGGATATGCGCAGGGCGCTAGCTGTCCTCAGCACAGAACCTTGTGCGTATGCATCCAGCAGGCTTACCCTTAACATACAGGATCTGGGTGCTTTGAATTTGCAAGTGATTAGGACAGAACAGCAGCATTGCCATACTGGGACAGATCAAAGGTCCATCAAGCATAGTATCCTGTTGCCAACAGTGGCCAATCCAGGTCACAAATACCTGGGAAGATCCCAGAACAGTAAAACAAATTTTACGCTGCTTATCCTAGAAATAAGAAGTGGATTTTCCCAAGTCCATCTTAATAATGGCTTATGGACATTTCTTTTAGGAAATTATCCAAACCTTTTTTAAACCCTGCTAAGCTAACTGTTTTTACCACATTCTCTGGCAACAAATTCCAGAGTTGAATTACATATTGAGTAAAGAAATATTTTCTCTGTTTTTTTTTAAATTTACTACTTAGTAGCTTCACTGCATGCCCCCTAGTCCTAGTATATTTGGAAAGGATAAACAAGCAAGTCACATCTACCACTCCACTCAGTATTTTATAGACCTCTATCATATCTCCCCTCAGTCATTTCTTCTCCAAGCTGAAGAGCTCTAGCAGCTTTAGCCTTTCCTCATAGGAAAGTCATCCCAACCACATTATCATTTTTGTCGCCCTTCTCTGTACCTTTTCTAATTTCACTATATCTTTTTTGAGATGCGGTGGCCAGAACTGCACACAGTATTCAAGGTGCAGTTGCACAGTGGGAGCAATACAATCAAGCAATATGCGCATCATAATTTCTTATTACATTTGTGTCAGAAACCATGCGCTCTTCATTGGCACCTGGGTCTAACATTTCTACATTGGTCCCTCTGTGAGCTCTATATTCTCCAGCTTAGACCTGAATTTATGGCAAATTCACACAGAGAAAAGGGTTTATAAAGCTCAGGGGGTGTTCATTTCTAAAATGTCCTCAGACACGATGGTGGTGATTTTATAAAGTTTTCTGCATGTAAAATGGCTTTTATAAAAATTACTCCAGGGGTACACATGCAAAATGGTGGTGCAACCACCAGGGGGGCACTTTGGGCTCAGGCCTCCTCTAAACCTGCAGCACCCCATTAAATGGCTGGCGAGGATGCCAAAGAAATTCAGTGCCTGAGCCACTCCCCTCCTCCTTGTGCTGCTGCTGTGATGCGGAAGTCGACGGCGTGCCTCCAGCCACCGATGCCAGGACTTCTCCTTGCTCATCCTCAGTTTGTGCAAGAACTGAGCATGCTTAAGAAGTCCCGGAATCAGCAGCTGGAGGCAAGCCGCTGACTTCAAATTACAGCAGCAGCAGAAGGAAGAGGGGAGTGGCTCAGGCACTGAATTTTTTTGGCTGGTGGGGCTACGGCATCCCCGCCAGCAAAGGTATATTTTACTGTGCTGGGGGTGGAAGAAGGAATGGGTTGTCCACTCCTCCCCCCCCATACATCTCTGGCCCTGTCACCCCCCAATCAGAGGGCTAGCTCTACCCCTGGTGTAAAAGGATGCAGTGATATACTTTTACACAGAGTGCATATAGGTATATTCTGGAAAGAGTGCGGGCAGAATTGCAAAGTGTGTACATTCTTTTTAAAGTATCCATATTCTTTACATGCTAACATCTATGCTTGTTCCCTAACAGGTGTAAATGCTTGTGACTTCAATGTAACCATGATTTCTGCTGGTTTAGCCCCAGTATTTTATAATGACACATAGATGCCTGTGTCTTTATACAATAGGCTACAACTAGATATCTTTTCAACCTCCAAACCTAGGAGACCCGTTACAAAATTACCCTCCAAGGCATTATCTAATGATGTCACTTTGGCTCAAGAAAGAAATACCCATTGTCAATCTGCAGGAATTAAGTCATTTTTAATTAAATAAAACCAATAACCTTAGAAGGAAAGAGCTGAAAAAATGCAGATCTCTGACTCCGAAGTACAGAGCGCTGCAGAGGCCATGAACGTTTTACTTCAGGTTTTCAAGTTTATTAACCACACTGATTTTCTCCTTTCTCCTCTCCCTTCCTGTCCCCACCTACCACTTCCTTAACTTCCTCATTCCCCCTTTCTTTTAGCCAATTTCTTCTCCACCTTCTTCTCTTTCATAATTCTTTTGTGTTCCCCAGGAACTAGTGCAGGCTATTCAATGCCAGTCCTCAAGGTCCGCAACCCAGTTGAGTTTTCAGGATTTCCAAAATGAATATGCATGAGATCTATCTGCATATAATGGAGACAGTGCATGCAAATGGATCTTATGCATATTCATTGTGGAAATCCTAAAAACTTGACTGAGTTGTGGACCTCGAGAACTGCAATCTAGGGACAATGTTACCCTCTGCTACAAGCCTCACTAGTGCTCTGACCTTGAGATGAATACATTGAGATAAATTCTCAATCTGTTGACTAACACAAACTTTAAATGGGGATATGTTATCTGTTTAAAGTGATGTGGATTTTCAGTAGCTACTAGGGCTGTACCGAATATTTGTATTCAATTTCATTCGACCCCAAATAGTGCCCTGAATATGTTATTTGTACTCAGCCAAATAGTGATTTAAATTTATGAATAATCTAGGGCTCTACTGTGCTAAATACTACTGAAATAAACACTTGAGCTCCGATTTCATGTTGCTTCTTTTATTATTTATGTTAAAACTCAATGCCCATTATTCATAGTCAGCCAAATAATATTTGTCATTATCCGTATTCATCCTAATAGTAAAATATGCTATTCGGTATAACTGTAGTAGCTACTGAAAATACACAAACTTTAGGTGGAAAACTAATCCTTTCAAAGTTATACCTGCTATTTATGCAGTGCGCCATCTGGAAGCTGTGTATGATTGCTAGAAGGATAAAGTTTGTGGATAGCCCCAGAATGCCCTTAACTGTGCCCATTTTTTTAAATAGATAACTTTGGCTGCTGAGTGATTTCAAGAGCTAGAGTTATACATTCAAGTGAAAAAAAAAAAACAACCCACACACTTATGCGGTTGGTGCCACCCAGTGGCGTAGCCAGGTGGCAAATTTTAAGTAGGCCAATGGGTAGAAATAGCTGGGCATGACATATTTCCTGTCTGCTCCCACCCACCCCTTCCTGCTCCCTGCCACCCTGACCCCCCCAATTAAAAACAAATACCTTAGCTGGCAGGAATCCCCAAGCCCTGCCAATTGAAGACATCAGCAGTCTGCCATAACTCCCTTCAGTTAACTGTGGCAATCAGCAGCAGCATTTGTAGCCATCAACATTGGCACCCCATGCATGCTCAACTCTAATGCATGAACTGAGCATAGTGGCAACTGACCATGCACAGGATGCTGGTATCAGTGACTCAGTTGCTATGCTACTGACTGTCAAGTTTGTCTGGGGGGAGTTATGGCGGGATGCTGTCAGCTGGTGGGGGTGGGGAGACCCTGCCAGCTACACCAAGGGTGCATCACTGCTGAGTGGGCCTGAAAGTGGATGGGCCCAAGTCCTCCCAGGCCCACCTGTGGGTACACCCCTGGTGCCATCACTTCCCACATAAGTGTTACCTGCGTGTGTACTGTTATACTGTACTGATCTTCATACAGTCTCTTCTATACATCCCCTTCTTAATAAAAATTAACATGTTTTTGTCTCCTTTCCTTACTACAGTATAATCCATCATCTCCTTGCTCCTGTCTCACAGGTATCCACTCATCTGTTTAGCTGCATGACCAAGCTGCCTTTGCTGCTCCTTCATGGCTGATGCATTCTGTCTTTCCACCCCATACTAGGTTCAAGGGAAGAAGCACTCACAGTTTTGTGCATCCATTCCTGTAATTGCCTCAATGAAGAAATGTCATGGTGGGGAGGGATGAAGGGCCCCTTCTATTTATGTCCAGTGGGAGAAAGCTTCTAGGCTGCTGAGTTTTCCATCTAGAGCCAGGCAGGCTCCAAACCCCTCTCTTCATGAGTTCATCTGTAAGGGCACTGCTTCTTGGCGCCAAGTCTCCTGTTTTGCTTAGCTAAAGTACCTTCTCTTGAGAGATTAGTTGCCATATTCTGGTCACTGTGGCTGAGCTCTGTGCTCTCTCTTGTTCAATGCTGTAAAGCTACTGCAGTGCAAGCCTTCATAACTGTGGTAACCTGCTGTTGCTATTGCTGCTGGTCAAGTGTTGCTCATGCAAGGGAATAGAGAGTGACATGAGCCCCACAATCTCCAACCGTGGCTGTGGGAATTCTCCAAGATGCATCATTAGCTGCTGTTCTTGCTGCTGGCCCTGGTCACAGGCTGCAGGGGGAGTTAATAAAAATAGTAATGGGGGCAGAGGGACACAGTGATGGGTGAGTATACTTCAGCACAGCAGCCTAACTTAATTGGAGTGGCAGCAATAGAGAAGGCAGAACAATAGAATTTGTGTCAGCTACTGCTGTTATTTTACTCTGTCATACAGTTCTCTGCCCTGACATCTGTACATGGGTAAGTAGTGGTACCGACTTTCTGGAGATGGCAAGGCTGGCATTAGACATGCTGGGGCCCAGGGGTGTTGTGGGAGGGGACCCCAAAGCCCACCAGCAAAGTGTGCTTCCTTCAGCTTTTGTCAGACTTGGGAGCCCCAGTGGTATGGCAGCCAAGGACAATTGCCCTTGTTGCACCCCCCTTCCATAACATCAGCCCTCAAAGATGATGTATAGGTGGCGTACTTGGTCCCAAAAGAAGCAACACAAGTAGGGATTTGCTGAAAGTGGCCAGAATTACATATAATAAATAAGGTGAACAGAAAAGTTCTAGTGGTTGGTGTACCTGCATACTGTCATGGTATCAACAACTTCCATAATCAACATATGGCCATTCCTATACAGCACCTATGAGTGAATGCTACATGATGGTATGAGAGCATATTCACATCCTGTAAACTTTAGCATAAAGCACTTAAAAAAAAACTTGTTTTTTGTTTTTCTCTTTTATACTTAGTGGTCTTTGCCACCCCCACCCCCCATCCCTCTCCAGATGGTCATGCATGAATGACTAGGAGCACTTTGACAGACCCAGAGCTCCTCCAGAGCTCACCCTGAACATTAGTGATAGACCAGTAGGGGACTGCTGTTCTATCAGCCGCTGTCTTACCTTTTTCCTGGGGCCTAACAACACCCTCTCTG
This sequence comes from Microcaecilia unicolor, assembly GCF_901765095.1. NCBI lineage: Eukaryota > Metazoa > Chordata > Amphibia > Gymnophiona > Siphonopidae > Microcaecilia > Microcaecilia unicolor. The sequence goes on along the minus strand of NC_044037.1, from coordinate 99,792,230 downwards.
AAAATGCACCCAGGTTTGAATAACCCTAGATGAGTGATCCAGACCTGGAGTAGCCTAATGGTTAGAGAGGCAGTAGTGAAGACAGTGATCAAATCCCAATTTGGCTCCTTGTATCTTACTCCCCCTCCTCCCCCCCCCCATTGTGACTCTGGCCAAGTCACTTAACCCTCCATTGCCCCATGTAAGCCGCATTGAGCCTGCCATGAGTGGGAAAGCGCGGGGTACAAATGTAATATATATAAAATATATATATATATATATATATATAAATAAATACCTACTGTACCTAAATACGACTCACCTTGAGCTACTACTGAAAAAGCATGAGCTAAATCCCAGTCTCCATTACCACACCACAGAGTGCTACAGCCTGAGCTATGGAGCAGGCCCAAAAGTCTTACTATGGCACAAAATACATCATTCACAGTGCTATTAGTTTATCATAATGTGCCTATAAATTATCCAGCCTAAAGTGCTCTGTAATGTTACATGATATTAAGGAGTATATCATTAACCAGGTGATGACAAAAGACAGTGCACATAAACCTTCAAACAAAGCACCTGTAAGCATCACATACCCAGAAGACAACGACAATGACCTTGACTATCTTTCCCACCAAAATTCCATATGCTTATCCTGTAATCCATCCCCCTCCTGCCTCTTCTACCCTTGCCCACACATCTCCTACTCCTTCACCCCTGTCCTCTCTACCTACCCATCACTTTTGTCTATTCTGTTATACTTAACTTTTATTTTCTTTATCAATATCCTGTAATCCCTATTACTATGTAAGCCGCATTGAACCTGCTTTGAGTGGGATTCCCGGGAATGGCAAGTTGGTTCAAAAAAAGATTTTGCCGGTATTCAGAATCACGCATGGATTGATGCAGGCTTGAGGATTATGAGAACATTGTTGAAGAATAAACTTTTGTGGATCTGAAATTTGGACTAGATGGTCGGGTAATACATATGAACTATCAGCATGGGATAAGAATGAGGGGAAAATATTGAAAAGAGATAAGTAACGGGCTGGGTGTATAACATGTATAAAAAGTGTTAATTTTTGTGGAGCTTAAACTGTACAGTGCTGCGTAACCCTAGTAGCGCTCTAGAAATGTCAAGTAGTAGTAGTAGTAAAGCGCGGGGTATAAATGTAATAATAATAATAATAAGACATCATTTCATCTCATATGAGACATACCTTGCAGCACAGGGGCAATATTCAAATAGCCCACAAGATTGTGAAATATGCAGATGAATTTGAGGTGTGCTCGAAAAGCAGTGCACATGTGATAAAAGAGCCTGCACATTTTGCACTTGCTCTTTTGTGCAGGTGACTGGGGGGGGGGGGGGGCATTAATGGACGCACTGTGAAAATGTCACATGTATGCGCTGTTTTCCTCTCCACCGTAAAAGCACCCCTTGGAATAATGCCCCGCAATTAAGCCAAAACTCAACATGCTTTGGAAGCCCATGTAGACTTTTAACCCTATTGACTGAGGGAAATCTGCAGACAGCATATGTTACTGGGAAAAACTGCTATTTGACCTGGGTAAATGGCTTGTATAACTGCCCCCTCCCATGTCTTTATGTTAGAAAACTTCACATCTACTGGTGCTTCATGAAAGATTAGAGAAATAAATGCAGCAGTATAGTGCTATCAAGAGGAAATTGATCTATGGAGGAGGCGGTAGCTGGGATGGTATGATGTAGCTAGCTGACAGGTGCTTCTCGATAAGCAGTGTGTATTCTTCCAGTCTTCTCTGTCCTAACTCTTAACTTGGTCTCTCTTTATTCACAGAAAAACAAGTCCTGAGAAAATAAGAGTAAACCCCGTAACAACTACCAACACTGAACCGCTGCCTGCAACAACCCCGTCTGTCATCCTGGACATGCCCTTCCCATCTGACCCCTGCACTGGAGTCTCTATGATATCACATTCTTATATTGTACAAACACCCAAACACGGCTCCAGGGCTCTGGGGTTTTCCTGGCATGCCTTTGCTCAGAACTTTGATTTTTGTATATTTTGAGCTGGGAGATATCCACGCCCTTCCCTCCCTGTGCCACCCCTCCTTTCCACAGTCCTCCTCAGTCCAGCGGTCCTACAGTATAGCCTTCTGCTCTCTGAACACGGTGTCCTCCAGGGAGTTGCCAGTTTTACTCACCGTGCTACACAATACAAACACACAAGGATAAGATAAATGAAATATACTTTTCTTTTTTTAAAAAAAAACTACACAAAAAAAAGGAGGAAAAATACTTTCCTGACAAAGAAAAGCTTTTAGGAGGGAGTTTAAACAAACAAGAACATAAATATAACCATGTATAAAAGATCTTGTTCTATCTGCTTATTTATTAAAATTAAAGGATAAAGTATTTACTGTGACTTCTTAGTGGTTCCTGCCTCTTCCTTTCTCCCACGGTTCAAGTGGAATCAAGTAACTCTAGAGGGCAGAGCGGGAAAGAGAAGAATATGAGGGGTCAATGCAATAAGCTTCGCTAGGGCCACGTGCTGAAGCTTCCCCCCTCATCCTATACCTTTAGTGCTTAATTGTAAGCATCATTTGCATGCTAAATTATAGAATACTTGCACGTGCGTGAATGCACACTTACGTATGTGAGTGCTAGAGAGTGCTAAGCGCTATTCTATGAATGAAGCAAGCAACTTGCTTAGAATGTAAATGCAAGGGGTGGGACATAGGTATGGCTCCCATTTATTTATTTATTAAGACTTACTATACCACCACCTTTAACTGGAACACTGCAGATCAAAGCGGTTTACAGCCTAAAATCCACATAAAAGAAAAGAACTGCATTAGCCAAAATAGAAAAGTAAAATCTATCATCCAAAGCAAAACAAAATACATATACATTCAAGGTAATACTATCTAACTCCAGTTTCAGCAGCTAACTTACCATCAAAAGCCTTTTCAAATAGCCAGGTTTTCACTTTGGTCTTAAATAATTTGAGATAATTACACACGTAACTTACAGAATACTGTTTTGCACTAAAGTGTCACATTTAGGCATGTGCATTTACATCTGCTATTGACATGGCATAAATGATCGTGCCTAATTGTAGGTGCACAAGATGTCGATTTACACTAGAATTCTATAATGGAATCTGAGCACTGATGAAAGTTGATTCTGACAAATAAAATACAATCTACAAGTGGTCAATGAAACTGGTCTTTTATTCCAGAGTTGCATAAGGTATCTTGTTAACAAGGGAGGAGGCTAGCGAAGACATCTCTCTGCTTCTAAGTCTCCCCAAATCTAGTAGTGGCAAATGGTTACATTTATAGTTCTGAAGCCATGGATGAGGTAATTAATCAATTCACAGAAATAAAAAATACAAAGGACAGGGGTCTTTGAGTGACAGGATACAGATGTTTTTTAAGAAAAACAAAACTTGTCTACTACATGGTATTTTCTCAACTATTGATTAGGAAAATCTAACAATTACAGACTGCTTCTTTAGTCTAAACACAATATTTGTGGCTTGGGAACTGGAGAAGAGAAAAACAGTTTTCAATAGTAATTATTTAATTAGAAAAAACACCTTGTACTTTTAGGTTTGTTCTTCCTCAATCCTGGGGCTCCTCATTAGTGTTCATACACTAATCAAGTACAGATGCTAATGTCCAGTGAGAACTGCTGAGACTTGCATCTTCTCAACAACTCACTGAAGGCAATTTCTTACATTTTTCAGACAAAAATGTTAACCCTAAATTTTCCAGATCCACAGCATGCAGATGCCGTTTAGAATCTGCTCTCAGTTCGCTGTATCTAGATGCCTTACTTTAGCTCCAACTTATCAAATTGCCCCCTAGTGCTTCATATCACAAGCACAATTTCAATTTTTGTGCACCAATGCAGTAAAGAAATTATATGCATATAAAACCTGCGAGAACTTGTGCACTAACCTGGGATAGCATATCAGAGGCATGCACACATGCTTCTGAGCTAATGGCAGATAGAACTTGCGCACAGATCTGAGCCCATAAATTTCTATCTCCACCCAGAGTTGCGCATAATCTGCGCATATGCTGGAATGCTATTCTGTGTAAAAAATGTTTACAATACAGCAAAGACACTTTGATGCCCTGTACCTCTGGAGAAATATAAACTGCATATAGATGTCAGAGAAGGGCTACCCTGTATTTGTTCACACCGGAGCCTGCAAAGGCCTCTTCGGTACTATGTAAGCCACATTGAGCCTACAAATAGGTGGGAAAATGTGGGATACAAATGTAACACATAAATAGTATTCTCCGAGGACAGCAGGCCATTAATTCTCACATTGTGGGTGATGCCATCCATGGTGCCCGGTGTGGAACACTTTTTCAGTGTACTAACTCTGTAAAAGCTCGCGACAGCACTCCCACCGCACATGCGTTGAGTGTCTTCCCACCCGTCAAGACAGCGTGGGACCATCAGTCTCTCTTCATCTGCGGTGAGGATGATTGTAGCTCCTTACAGCATCTGAGTGCGTTGTTTTTCTTTTTGAGCTTTTGTGCCTTCCCTGCGGTTAGTTTTGCCTTAATTAGTCCTTTTCTTTCTTCGGGATAGCACTCCAACACATGACAGATGTATGCGCAACTCAGGGTACCAATACAATATTTTTGAGTTCAGATCTGCGTGCAAGCTCTGGCTCCATTAGAGGGAACCATGACCTCAGAAGAAAAGTACACCTCCCCTTTAGTCTTTTGTGCTGGCAATAAAGATACAGTCCGGGTAACTCCTGCGGTTGGTGGTGAAGCCGGATATTCAATGCCGGGCCGTTTCCTGTGACTAGTGCTAGTTAACCGCCCAGGAGCCATTCCTGGCCAATTAAACAGTGATGACTATCATGGGGAAAATATCATCACACAAAAATCCTATAAAAGTATGTGCTGATGGTTCTTTGAGTTTGTGCGTCTGTCAGAATCTATTGTTTTGCTTTGTCTACAGCGGCTTTTTGCTGCCCCCAAGAAGCTGCTGCCCTAGATGACTGCTTAGTCTTGCCTAATGGTTGGACTGGCTCTGCTGAATGCTGATGTCTAATATAAGGCTTTGTGCAGGGTTAGGTTCTACACAAAACTCCTTTTTGCAACTGTGTGCCCACAAAATTTTACACTAAAGCTGTTCTCACCCTGCGCTAGCTCTACGCAGAGCCTTGTGCATTTTACTGCATCAGCCCCTGAGTGAGGTAGTACAGCTGCCTGGCATCAGGCATGGACTAGTCAGCCAGTGTGCATTGCAGGATTTATAATTCTTTCTTCAAGAAAAGTTTGGCACGGGTCTTAAACTGCATCATAGTGAAAAATTTCAGAGTACACCTGATGACATGATGCTGGCTGGTGCCCCGCCTGCCCACCTAACTGCAAGGATCACTCCTATGCTCTCTTTAACAAAGAAATACTTGCAACCAAAGGCAGAATTTCTACTCAAAAGGGCTACTAGCACACAAGGGTTAGGCCAGAGAGCAAGCAGCAGATGATTCCTCAACCAAATTGAATCACTGTTTTCAAAGGAAAAATTGTAATTGCACCTCAGGTTTTTCAAAGACAAATTGCAATTCACCCTTTTCTTCCTGTGCATAAAAATTCTACCCACAGGTTACGTTATGCAGCTAGCATGAATGTACAACATTCTTCCACAAATATTTATTAGTCTTAACCACTTGAAAACGAGCATTATCATTTGAATGTGGTACACCACACACATAGTTCAGCTCCAATCAGAAATGTTGTGGATAACAAAACTGTGTGCGAAACTTGCAACAAACATCTCTGTATTATTGTCATCAACCTCTCACAGTAGATTTTCTTAAATTATTTTCCTATCTGTGAGTCCACAGATTCTGAGAATGATTATATTTTCTGAAATTAGATATCAATTATGGGGCCCTTTTACTGAAGTGCAAAAGGCATTTAGGGCTGAATTCTATACAATGGTGCTCAAAAATGGGTGCTGGAATAGATCATTGCTAACCATGATTCTCTAAAGGGCAAATGCCCATTAGCGCTGATTCCTGCACTCTAACTTTAAGCGCCAGACTTACGCCTGCTGAAACCTGGTGTAAATGCTGACACCCAAGTTGGATGCGCTGAACCATCATTCAGCAACTTTTCAGAAAGCCCCTGACATGCCCCTCCCACGGTCACGGCCACGTTTGAGCTGTACAGTATGGGATTTGCAATAAATAGATTTTTAAAAGTTCCTAGTTCTTTGAATTAAGTTTAACTTATCTGGTACTTTCAATAATTCTTGTTGTAATGAACACATATTTCTTGATAGGTATCCTTCAGATATTTTGGACCCTCCAAATAGCAGTAAAAACAAGACATAAGACTTTACACTTTAAGTAACTAATGTATCCAACAACAAAATAGGTATTACATGATCTTTTATTAATAAATAGCCATACTGCTGTAGTTGTCTCAGCTGAAGTCTTCTCATATATTTAGGAGCCCAACCAAGTGAAATGCCTCAGCTACTAGGAGTACCAGGCAAATACTGCCTATAATCAGAGAAGAGACTAAGGATTCTAACACTGATGATGTTATCTGGCTGGGAAAAAATGACCTATTTATTTAGATTTTGCTCACACCTTTTTCAGTAGTAGCTCAAGGTGAGTTACATTCAAGTACTCTTGATATTTCTCTGTCCCAGGAGGGCTCACAATCTAAGTTTGTACCTGAGGCAATGGAGAGTTAAGTGACTTGCCCAAGATCACAAGGAGCAGCAGTGGGATTTGAACTGCCCACCTCTGGACGGCAAGACTGGTGCTCTAACCACTAGTCCACTCCTCCATAGACCTGAACATGTAGCATTCTTTTGGAAACAAAAACAAGCAAACAGAAAGTTCAAAGAAAGAGATAAGGCAGCAGCATAGAAGTGACATTTCCTGCCTAGAGTTCCTGCTCTGAGAGAAAAACAGGGTAGGGATTGGTTCTGCTTTGCTAGTCAATTACTGACTTTCAGGGGACTGCACAGGAGAGATATAGGTCTTCTGAAGAGTTGGTGGTCCTCAGTCTCCATCTGCTGGTCGGAATGCACAACCCAGCTGCGCCACTATAGAGAGACTGTAAGTCCTAGCTTCTCCTTTGATATCTGTGAAAAAATGTTCTGTATTGTCCTAACAATAACTTAATGGCACACAATTTTTTGCACATAAAGATTTAAGAAAATCAATGTGTCACATACATTATTATTCTGACACTTATTTATTTATTTATTTATTTATTTATTTATTTATTTATTGCATTTGTATCCCACATTTTCCCACCTTTTTGCGGGTTCAGTGTGGCTTACAATATATTATGAATCATGGAAATACAATTTGTTACAACTCGGTTATGGATTACATTGTGATGAGTTATGCGAGACAAAGTCAGAGTATCGTTAAGGAATATAATAATGGAAAAGAGCACTGAAACATTGGAAGGAAATAACGGAAACAAAAAGGGGCAATATATAATAACAGGAAAACATTTGGTATACATTTTCTGTGAGTAAAGGTATGAGTGTGGTGAGATTACGGGGGATGAGAATTCAGAAGTGGCTGTATTGATGCATTACTGAACAGTGAGTGTGGGCTTTATGTGTTTTGGTTCTTTCCGTAAATTTTCTCAAAAAGATGGGTCTTCAATAGTTTGTGGAAGGTGGCTTGCTCGTAGATCGTTTTCAGGTTGCGTGGCAGTGTATTCCAGAACTGCGTGCTCATGTAAGAAAAGGTTGACGAGTGCAGCGCCTTGTATTTCAAGCCCTTGCAATTAGGGAAGTGGAGGTTGAGGAAAGTTCGGGATGATCTTTTAGCGTTTCTGGGTGGTAAGTCTATTAAATCAGACATGTAGGCTGGGGCTTCACCGTGAATCATTTTGTGGACTAATGTGCATACTTTAAAAGTAATGCGTTCCTTGAGTGGGAGCCAGTGTAGCTTCTCTCGTAAGGGTTTTGCACTTTCATATTTTGGTTTTCCGAAGATGAGTCTGGCTGCTGTATTCTGGGCTGTTTGAAGTTTCCTCAGTATATGCTCTTTGCAACCTGCGTATAGTGAGTTGCAGTAGTCCAGATGGCTGAGTACGAGGGATTGCACTAGGCTGCGAAAGACGGATCTTGGGAAGAATGGTCTTATTCTTTTCAGTTTCCACATGCAGTAGAACATCTTTTTGGTTGTGTTGTTTGCATGAGTTTCGAGTGTTAGGTGGCGGTCGATAGTGACTCCCAGGATTTTTAACGTTTCTGAGATTGGAAGGTTTAGTTTTGGTGTGTTTATAGCGGTGAATTCATTCGTGTTGTACTGGGAAGTGAGTATCAGGCATTGAGTTTTTTCTGCATTTAGTTTCAAGCGAAATGCATCTGCCCAGGTGTTCATGATGTGTAGACTTTGGTTGATTTCACTGAAGATTTCTTTAATGTCTTGTTTGAAAGGGATGTATATTGTTACATCATCGGCATATATATATGGGTTGAGGTTATGGTTTGATAGGAGTTTTGCCAAGGGGATCATCATTAGGTTGAAAATGGTTGGTGAGAGGGGTGATCCTTGTGGTACTCCACATTCAGGTGTCCATGCAGCAGACGTGGTTGAATTCGATGTGACTTAATATGACCGCTGGGTTAGGAACCCCTTGAACCAGTTTAGGACATTTCCTCCAATGCCAAAACATTCAATTTCAAGCAGGCTAGACAGCCACCGTCATCTTTTAGACCTATCAAAAATATAATAAGTGATTTCAATTTATATATTTTACAAATAGTGAAACTCTGGGGCTCTTTTACAAAGAGGCGGTAGGGATACCACTGGTTTGCACCCAGCAAACTGACCATACTACAAGGCTCGCCCAGGAGCCCAGCAGTAGTTACAGGTCTGCCGGGACCACTTTTGGTGATAGAAAATATTTTTTATTTTCTAGCACCGATGGGTGGGGAGTGGGTATGCCTGGTGGTAATAGGAGGCGATAAGAGTTATTTCAATCATTGGCAGAAAAACTCCTTCAATATAAACAGCTTCCAAATAATATAGATCATTATAAATTCATGGCAGCCTCATAACATTATATATTGCAACATGAGAGTCAATATCTAAATCTTCAACGCTTCAAAATTTAGGGGGTCTTTTACTAAGGTGCACCAGCGTTTTTAGCTCACACTAAAAGTCAGCTGGCCGCCGTATCTCAAAAAAGATATAGTGGAATTAGAAAAGATGCAGAGAAGGGCGACGAAAATGATAAAGGGGATGGGACGAGTTCCCTATGAAGAAAGGCTAAAGCGGCTAGGGCTCTTCAGCTTGGAGAAAAGGCGGCTGAGGGGAGATATGATAGAGGTCTATAAAATAATGAGTGGAGTTGAATGGGTAGATGTGAAGCGTCTGTTCACGCTTTCCAAAAATACTAGGACTAGGGGGCATGCGATGAAGCTACAATGTAGTAAATTTAAAAAGAATCAGAGAAAATGTTTCTTCACTCAACATGTAATTAAACTCTGGAATTTGTTGCCAGAGAATGTGGTAAAGGCGGTTAGCTTAGCACAGTTTAAAAAAGGTTTGGACGGCTTCCTAAAGGAAAAGTCCATAGACCGTTATTAAATGGATTTGGGGAAAATCCACTATTTCTGGGATAAGCAGTATAAAATGTTTTGTTCTTTTTTGGGACCTTGCCAAGTATTTGTGATCTGGATTGGCCCCTGTTGGAAACAGGATGCTGGGCTTGATGTACCCTTCCCAGTATGGCAATACTTATGTACTTATGAACGCCGAGATGCTCATTATATTCCAATGTAAAGAGATGCTGGTATGTTGGGGGGAGGGGGGGAACAGCAACACAGAAGATTTATGTTTGACAGGGCAAGAATAGGGCCACAGAGGAGGGAGATGCTCTACATTGCGGCAAGATAGGGGCAAGGATGCAGAAGTGATGCTGGGTAGGGTCCATAGGGATACAGAGAGAAGGATGATAATGGACACAGAGAGAAAAGAAGAGCCAAATGGACAAGGAGACCCTGACAAGATAGTTAAGAGAAGACAGAAGAAACCACAGAGACTGGGACGATTGGAAAAGTAAAATTACCAGACAACAAAGGTAGAAAACAGTTTTTTAATTTTCTATTTATCGATTAGAATATGTCAGCTTTTGAAATGTACATATGGTTTAAGACATGGCAGGGACCCACAAGAGAAATCTCACTCATTGGTTTTAAATCTCCAGCATTGCGGTGGTAAATCTGGGCACCCTTGGCATCTGTGCCCACCTATAATCCAGATCAGCTGCTTCCTACCATAAACAGTCATTGAGTACCTCTCTCATCAAGAAGAGAGGAATAACCTTTACAGATACAGATAACATTTACTGGCCTAACGTGTTGCCAAATTAATACATGTGGGAAGTAATTTTACAACAAGAGTTAATTAAGAAAAAGAAAAATCAACCCACACTTGTATTTTATAAAGACAATTTACACATTTAAATGCTCTCAAAAGTTCAAGAAAAGCACAACTACGTGCATGAACTCTAATGCGAGCACATAACTATTTTATAAAATACAGTACACAACAGCTCCACCCAAATGCAGACCTCAGGAACACTTACAAGCAAACCTCTTAAAAGTGTACATGCTCCTGTTGGCATGTGTACCAATGTTGCCTCCAAGGACTGAGTTGACATGAGCAAAACGTTTCTGTTACATTACCTTGTGAGCACTTCTTACAGATACACATATACACATAGACATACGTGAGCACACAGTCACACACACATGCATAAACACGGGGAAGTTGAAAAGAATTTTGTGAGCCATGCTCTGCATGCTTTCTTTACTTGTTTCCCTATAGTTAACTGTGTTTATAGCTAATCTGAATTTTACTCAGCTACTGGATGTTTAGCAGAGTTAATGAAAACAAAAGGGACAGTAGGGGCACTTTTGAACACAGCAGGGAAGGACCCCTTCACTGACTACCAGCTACTTCCCCCAGTACCTTTATTATTGACTAGTAAAAAAGGCCCGTTTCTGTTTGAAAGGAAACGGGCGCTAGCAATGGTTTTATTTTGTTTTTTGGTAACTATAGAGTTGTTAGAAAAGGTTTTTAAGTTCTGGGACCATAGCGGCGAGCAGTGAGTCTGAGTGTATGTGTGAGTGTGTGTGTGTCACAGTGTCACACAAAGAATGAAAGACTGTGGTGTGTGTGTGCATGACCCCTTCCTTCTGTCCGAGGTGCAGGGTCACCCCCCCCCCCCCCCCCCCGTGTTTGGATTTCCAGTTCTTTTTCCTAATCCAGCAATTGTGCTCTTTTTCCCATGCCCTCCATCCATCCATGTGCAACATTTGTCCTCTCCCCTTCCCTCCTGTTCTCTCCCCCCTCTCCATGTGTTTTTGTCTGTCTCCCCTTGAAGTTCCAGGCCCCTTTCTCCCCCCCTCAGTTCCTGCCCCCTCCCTCCCTGCGTGTGAGAGAGAGCGTGTATGTGTGTGTGTGACAGAGTGTGTGTGTGTGTGTGAGACAGAGTGTGTGTGACAGTGAGAAACAGAGATCTGTAGACTGATTCTGTGTGAAAGAGTGCGTGCGTGCGTGCGTGTGTGTCTCCATAACCTTCCGTTAAGCTGTTGCAGGACCACAGGAGTGGGCATTGAAACAGAGTGTATGCCTGTGTGAGAGTGTGGGTGTGACAGTGAGACAGAGTGTGTGTGTGTGTGTGTGTGTGTGTTTGAAAAAGTGTGTGTCACAGTGACACACAGAGAGTAAAAGACTGTGTGTGTGTGTGTGTGTGCATGTCCCCCTCCTTCTGTGTGAAGTGCAGTCCCCCCCTTTCTGTTAGAAGTTTGCCCCCCCCCCTCCTGTGAGTGGCAATGTAAGGGTGCCCCCCGTGTTTTGTTTTTGAATTCCTTTTCCTTCTTTTTTCCAGGGATTGTGCTCTTTCCCATGCCCTCCATCCATCCATCCATCCATCTGCAACATTTGTCCTCTCCCCTTCCCTCCCGTTCTGTTCTCTCACCCCCTCTCCATGTGTTTGTCTGTCTCCCCTTCAAGTTTCTGCCCCCTTAATTGTACCTGCTCGCTTAGATGTTGCACTGCTGTCTGCAGGATCGGTGTCTGTGAACCTCGTCCAGCTTGCCCTGTTGTTAGTGCTGCAGTATCGGGAGGGCGGTTCAGGACGGCGTGAACCTCGTCCAGAGAAGGCTGCAGTTCGTTGTATCTTCTTGCGCAGCCTGCTGAAGTCTTTTTGCTTTGTTTGACGTCCCCTGTTGAGGCGGCTGGAGGCGGTGTGTTCACCTTGTTTTTTTTGTTAGTGCGGGTCCGCTTTTTTTTTGTTGTTATTGCGGGTCCGGAGGGCGGTTCGGGGCGGCAGTATGGTGTGCGGCAGGTTCGGGAGGATAGCAGTGTCGGGGCGGCGGTATTCTCCTCAGCTGGGCAGCAGTCTTGTGTGGTGTGAGCATTCTGATGGCGGTTGTTGATCTCGTTAGAGCACGGCAGATTCGGGAGTGCTTCTCGAGCCTTTTTGTTTTTTTCTTTTTTTTTTTGCGCGTGCCAGCAGCCAGTTCCTGCGATCAGCTGGGTTTGGTGCAGGGGCGTATCTGAGGTTCGGCGGTAGGGGGGGCAGGGGCTAGAGTGAGGGGGCACATTATAGCCCCCCCTACCACTGTCAACCCTCCCCCCTACCGCCGTTAACCCTCCCTCCCTCCCCCGCCTACCGCCGTCACCTACCCCGAGGTCCGCTTCCTCCTGCCGGCTTTTTAAAATATTGCTTCAGCTGGTGGGGGACCCCAACCCCCCCCCCCCAGCCCAGCCGCGGTCTTCTTTAACTTCTTCATCCTCGTCATGCTGTGAAAGCTGCATGCATCCTTAGTTCCAGTTGGACGGAGTCTGACGTCGCAGCACGTTGTAACGTCAACGTACTGCAACGTCAGACTCCGTCCAACTGGAACTAAGGATGCATGCAGCTTTCACAGCACGAAGAGGATGAAGAAGTTAAAGAAGACCGCGGCTGGGCTGGGGGGGGGGGGGTTGGGATCCCCCGCCAGCTGAAGCAATATTTTAAAAAGCCGGCAGGAGGAAGCGGACCTCGGGGGTAGGTGACGGCGGTAGGCGGGGGAGGGAGGGAGGGTTAACGGCGGTAGGGGGGTCCGGGGCTAAATCTGCGGGGGCCCAGGCCCCTGTGGCCCCAGACAGATACGCCCCTGAGTTTGGTGATGTCATTGGGTTCGATGCTGCCTAGCAGACCACCTCCGTGCTGAGGGAGCCATGGTTCCAAGCACAGAACGTTGGAGGTGAGTTTTATTATATAGGATAGCATTATGCATGCTATAATGTCACAAAATAATTTTCTGGTGGTTTAAATAGACCTCAGTTGTAACATAATAACATAGTAAATGATGGCACATAAAGACCTGAACGGTCCATCCAGTCTGCCCAACAAAATAAACTCATTTTATATGGTATGTGCTACTTTAAATGCATATCCGAGTTTGATTTGTCCCTGCCTTTCTCAGGGCACAGACGTAAAAGTCTGACCAGCACTGTTCCTGTACTAAAAGTTCTGAAGCTAAACTACCCAACCCTTAACTATCAACCCAACCAACACGAATTTTTAAAAATAAATAAAATAACTTCGGGTGCATTATTCAACACTTACAGCTTTGGTGGCAAATAACACTGAGCAACACGCTCAACCAATCCTCGCTTCAATAATTCAGCCCAACTGCACGAGCTCTCTGCACCCGCACATGCAAGTGTAGCGATCTGGCACTGGCGGCACATGGAGATGCAACAACACGGAAGGAACACGCATGCGCCAGTAGATCAGGTGACCTCTGATGCTTCCGGCTCGTGGAGGTGTCAGTGCGTGCCCTGCCTCAGCTCAATAAGAGTAGTACAAATACAAAAGGCATCTTCACAGAGCTTTTCCCATAAATATTTGTAAAGCAGATACATTGGCATCCTTTTACAGAACACTACTGCATCGATGCTGCTCCGTCAATCTGCTCAAGGTGGGTCCAGGTAAAGCACAGATCCTACTGACCCCGCAGATCTTTGTTTACCATCTTAACGCATGTGCTTTACCCGGACCCAACCTACTCCAGTTTCGGACATGCAGCGCTCTGCCCAATAAGTCCTCTCTCCTGTCTTCTCTGACTGACGTCTCAAGCAACTTCCTGTTTCCTGCAAGGCGGGCTGTAATGTAATTGCCGAGGGAGAGAACGACAACGAAGTTGTATCATCGTAGAGGGGACGGGACACCAGAGAAGGAAAACTGGGGGCGATCTCAGGTATGAGTTTCACTTGGGTTGGGGGGGGGGGGGTGTTGAGGGCGAGGTGACGTATTGCATACAAGGAGAAGAGGGAGAGATGGCAGATCATGGGGAGGGGTGACCGATCCCCGAACACGTGTTCACACGTATGATCACAGCCGGATGCACATGCCTAACGCGTGTGACTTGGTATTTGCTATAAATCAATGGATACTGAGCTTTTTTTGATTGGATATATTTTCGCCTGAACCAGATTATTTTACAGGGTAAACCCCAGATTTTCCGGATCCTCAGAGTACCACCTTAAAAACGAGTCATTGGTTAGTTCACGGGACGGTGTAAAAGCCAGATCTGCGGGATCCCGGGATCTTCCGGATCCAAGTACGACCTTAAGACCGGAGCGAGTCTTTGTTTTGACGGCCGCTGCTGCTTACAGGACAAGATTGGTAAGGAAATAGGAAGTTCCTGTGAGAACAATCCTCAGCGTTAACTACATCAGTTGTCGTTCAGCAAGCAAACCTATGAGCTGCTTGTCGTTCTTTATTGTTGGTCAATGTGTTTGTTAGATAGGCATTGCCTTACAAGGTGGAAGAGAAAACACATAATTGAATATCACTAAAACAACTTCAAACATTGTAGCTAGTAGAAACAGTAATTATGAATTCTGTGTTTGTGCTCATTTTTGTTCACTGTTCTATACAATTCAGATGGCCAGATTTCAGTGAAACTATCCTGTTTCCTGATGGGTTCATCTTAACTGTTGTAATCTGCTTTGGGAAGCCTGGTGTTTATAATGACGATGGAATATATTGAAATTAAATGGAAGTAGAATTAAACTCTCCTTTCATTGGGGCACATGGAATCTGTTGTAACAGTTTACCTTTTAGATACACAAATGGATTATTCTGTTTTGAACATGTTTCAGGGGCAAGTGATTTTATAAGTCCAAATAAGAATAAATATTTTGTTTCATGCAGAGCTCCTTTGTTTAAACATGGGCTATAAGCTCCTTATGCAATCCTTTGGTTTTCTTATATTTTGTTCTTGTGATGACTTATACTGTGCCAAAATGAAAACTCTTATCACTATCTCCTTGAGGTTAAATGAGGGGACATGGTATGAGCTTATCTGGTCCACAGGAGACGGTATGACTATTTTTATTATTTATTTATTGCATTTGTATCCCACCTTATCCCACCTATTTGCAGGTTCAAAGTGGCATACATAGTATTGTTAACATAGTTATTCCAGTATATCAAGTATAGTGGAATGGCCTAGTGGTTAGGGTGGTGGACTTGGTCCTGGGGAACTGAGGAACTGAGTTTGATTCCCACTTCAGGCACAGGCAGCTCCTTGTGACTCTGGGCAAGTCACTTAACCCTCCATTGCCCCATGTAAGCCGCATTGAGCCTGCCATGAGTAGGAAAGCGTGGGGTACAAATGTAACAAAAAAAGAAGGAAGGAATTATTAGGGTATTTATAGAAGGTGGGCTTTCATAACTGAATGGGTTGGTGAAGTGGATTAGTGGGGCAGTAGGTTCTCATTGTAGGCCTTGTTGAAGAATATATCTTCAGAGATTTGCGAAAGGTAGTTGTTTGGTCAATTGTTTTCAGATCTGTGGGTAATGCATTCCATAACTGCGTGCTCATGTAGAGAAGGTGCTGGCGTGCATCAGCTTGTAATTTAGTCCGTTACAGCTGGGGAAGTGTAGGTTGAGAAATTTGCGAGATGATCTTGTGGCGTTTCTGGGAAGTAGGTCCACGAGGTTTAGCATGTAGGTTGGGGTGTCTGCGTGAATGATTTTCTGTACAATCATGCAGATCTTGAATGCAATGTGTTCCTTAAGTGGGAGCCAGTGGAGTTTCTCTCTTAAGGGTTTTGCACTTTCACATTTAGTTTTTCCATATATGAGTCTGGTGGCCGTATTCTGGGCAGTCTGGAGTTTAATAGTCTGTGCTTTGCAGCCAGCGTACAGTGCGTTGCAGTAGTCCAGATGGCTTATTACCATTGACTGTACCAATGTACGGAAGATGTATCTCAGGAAGAAAGGTTTTACTCTTTTGAGTTTCCACATGGAGTAGAACATCTTTTTCGTAGTGTTTTTCACATGGGCATCAAGAGTGAGGTTTCGATCAATGGTGACTCCAAGAATTTCAAGTTTTGTGAGACAGGAAGAGAACATAAAGTTGACATAAGAGACTATAAAGTTGAAGCCGGTCCCCCTGCAGCAGCCATCTCCATTTGTCAACACAATCGCAAAGTAGATTTGCCTTCTGTCTATTAGGGGATGGATGGGGGGGGGGGGGGGGGGACAAGATCTAAGAGGAGTTGTGGGGGCTGGTGGAATTTCCAAGGGTCTGTGAGGAGGGGGGGGAAGGGTTATTTTCAAATATATTTGTCAGTACTCCAGAAGCTGCTTTATTTCCAAATTCTGTATTGTGGTTTCATTGGAGCGCTAGATGCCTGCTTTTTTCTTCATGATAACAATAAATATAGTTCTCTATAAAAGTACTTGCAAAAATGTTAATGCCTATGTGGGTGATTTTTTTTTTTATTTGACAGAAATGTCATTTATTTTAAAGCTTCCCCTATGAACATATAAAATTTTAAATCAGCAAAACAGCATTAAAATGATTGTACCTGTTAGATCTAGGACACAGGTAACCTCAGGATAGAGACAGATAAGGAACTTATAGAGGTCACACCCTCTGCAAGTGAAAGGACAGGTTTTTTTGTTTTTGTTTTTTGTGTTAATAGGATAGAATAAAAAGGGGGTGAAATAGAATAAAGGAGTCAATAGTTTATCAGGAAGATATTAAGAGCAGGAAGTTACCAATCAAACCAAGTCTGAAAATGGCCAGCTCAGCTTCCATCTCAGAAGGTAAACTTAGGTTGTGCTACCCAGCTCAAAAGTTGTCTTAGTGATATGCCATACACTCAAAACAAAGCAAGCAAACTTATGAGTTGCTTGATCCACGTTGTCGTTCTTTATTGTTAGTCAATTTGTAACAAGTCTAAAGCTGTTTCAGTTGGATAGGCATGCCTTACAAGGTGGAAGATAAAAGACATACCGTATTTTTCGGACTATAAGACGCACCGGACCATAAGACGCACCTAGGTTTTAGAGGAGGGAAATAGGAAAAAATTTTTTTTTCCTTTTTCCATTCTCTAAAACCTAGGTGCTCCGGTGCGTCTTGTCCGAGTTCGGGATCGCCCTCCCCTACTTACATCACGCGATGTTCCCTGGTGGTCTAGTGACGTCGGGGCAGGAAAGAGCCCCCTCTTTCCTGCCCAGCGCGCTGCTCTCCGTCCTCCTGAATGCTGCCTGACGGTCTCGGCGAGATTCAAAATGGCCGCCGAGAATTGAAGTCTCGGCGGCCATTTTGAATCTCGCCGAGACCGTCAGGCAGCATTCAGGAGGACGGAGAGGCAGCGCGCTGGGCAGGAAAGAGGGGGCTCTTTCCTGCCCCGACGTCACTAGACCACCAGGGAACATCGCGTGACTTAAGTAGGGGAGGGCGATCCCGAACTCGCTACCCTTCGGACTACATTGCTTTTGACTCGTAACCACTTGTAACCACTCGCCTCCACCTACCCTCCTCTCTTCCTTCCCGTTCACATTAATTGATTTGATTTGCTTACTTTATTTATTTTTTGTCTATTAGATTGTAAGCTCTTTGAGCAGGGACTGTCTTCTATGTTTGTGCAGCGCTGCGTATGCCTTGTAGCGCTATAGAAATGCTAAATAGTAGTAGTATAAGATGCACCCCCCATTTTCCTCCCAAATTTTTGGGGGAAAAAGTGCGTCTTATAGTCCGAAAAATACGGTAACTGAATATCATTAAAAAAGCTTGAAAACTTATTGTAACTGGTAGAAACAGCAATTATAAACTCTGTAACTGTTGTTGCAATCTGTCTTGGGAAGTTTGCCGTTATAAAGATGATGGAATATATTGAAATTAAATGGAAGTAGAATTAAACTCTCCTTTCATTGGGGCACATGGAATCACATGTTCATCTGTTTTGTAGAAGATTACCTTTAGATACACAAATGGATTGTTGTGAACATGTGTCAGGGGCAAGTGGTTTTATAAGTCCAAATAAAAATAAATATTTTGTTTCATGCAGATCTCTTTTGTTTAAACATAACTACATGACTATAAGCCCGTAATGCAGTCCAGTGGTTTTCTTATATTTTGTTCTTGTGATGTCTTATACTGTGCGAAAACTGAAAACTCTTATCTCCTTGAGGATAAATGAGGGGAAATGGGATAAGCTTATCTGGTCCACAGGAGATAGTATGACTATAAAGTTGAAGCTGGTCCCCCTACAGCAGCCATCTCTGTTGTCAAAAACAATAGCAAAGTAGATTCCATTGCGTCCCCAGATCAATCCAGAGACTTGTGGGTTATGTCCCTCCACTAGCAGGTTAGATAGAGAGAACACAAAGTTCGCCCCTAGAGGGCATGTGCAGCCAGCCTAACTTCAGTATTCTCTCTATCTAGCAGGTGAAGAGACATATTGTGCAGCTGTGTAGTGGTTTAGCTCCTATCCCGTTCCCTCGGGGGTTGTTGAGCTTATATTGGGGTTGAGTTGCTTTGGGCACGTTAGGGTTACACCTGGTAGTGCCAGGTCCCTACCCGTCTCCCCCACCAGCCTGTCTGCTTCCTCAGGGAGTTAGTTCTGTCGGTGTTTCTCTCCTGCCTCTTGAAAAAAAAAAAAGATACAGAACGGAGATCCCTAAAATTAAAGCAGCGATTGCTGGCTCCAGACTTCAGAGGTATGTGAGCGCTATGCGGGGAAGCAGGCTTTGGCCCGTCGCGCTGTGGTGCGCGTAAGACGGCGTCCGGGGCATGTGAGAGCTGTGTCAGGGCCTTGGGCAAGCCCCGGCCGGAACAGGCAGACCGCTCTGCAGGGGGGGGAAGCGGCGGAGTTGACCGATTCCCGCATGGCAGGAAAGCCGTTGTTGCCGGCAGCGCATGGGTCGGCCGCCGCCATTTTCTCCCCTTCTGCTTCTCAGCCACAGGTAAGCACGGTGGCGGGATTGCAGCTCTCAGCTGTTTCTGCCCCGGAACGCGGAGTCTCAGAATCTCCTCTCGCGGGGGCGCCACATACAGCGGCGTTTTCTCCAGAATTTGTGCTCCTAATGCACAAGGCTTTTTTTATTGAAAGCAACGGGGGAAGGCAAGATGGACGCCATTTTGGATAGCCAGCATGGCTCTTCTACTGATTTCTCTCATGCAGCCCCTAAACAGGCCCGTTTTGAGTGTTTTGGCCCAGGAGCTGAGGGGTCGGGACAGTCTGACTCTGATGAAGCTCAGTTTGTCAGGGGATTCCCTACAAGAGACTCTGGAAGATTGGGAAATGCCGGCGGGAGAGGGTGATGACCCTACCGCGGCAAGGCTTTTTCATAGGGAGGGAGCTTCCGTCTTATTGTAAAGGCGATGGAGATATTAAATATATCTGCCCCTGAACCCCCGGCTCAGTCGGGAGGTGCGCCCTCTATTATGTCGGGCACTAGGACTCCGTCCTGAGCTTTTCATATTCATGAGGCCATGCAGGTGCTCATTAAGGCACAGTGGGATTCGCCAGAGGCCAGCCTTAGGGTCGCGTAGGCCATGGCCAAACTCTGTCCCTTACGGCAGGAGGATTTGGACTCCTTGCGTTTGCCGACAGTAGATTCGTTAATTACTGCTGTGACAAGAAAACAACCTTTACCAGTGGTCCCGAGATCCGCAGGATCGAAGACGAAGCTTCGGTGAAGGCATCATTGACGGGTGGCGGTATTGTCATTACAGGCCTCAATTTGCGGATCTTAAGCGGCAAGAGCTTGTCTGTCCTGGGTTCAGCAGGCAGCATCTACTGAAGACCTGGTTGAATGCCTCCTGGCGTTGGAGTCGGGTTTGGCTTACCTGGTGGATGTCCTTTATGACATTCTCCGAGCTTCAGCTAAGGAAGTTTCGTTGGCCGTGTCGGCCCGTAGATGGATTTGGCTGAAGCACTGGGCTGCAGATATGGCATCTAAGTCCCATTTGGCGCAGTTGCCTTTTAAGGGGCGGCTCCTCCCTCCCCAAAGAGGAGCCGCCCCTTAAAAGGCAACTGCGCCAAACGGGACTTAGATCAACTTGCTCAGATTGTTAAGGAATTAGGAGATTCCAAGGGTCGTTGCCATAGGACAGTGGTAAGTCCCAGGCGAAGACCTTCAGGCCTCACTTTAAGGAGGTCAAGCGTTATAGGCCTGGTCGATCCGGGGTGGGGGGGGGGTGGTGGATTCAAAGGCCCGTTTTCAGCAGAGACCGCAGCCCTTTTGGCCGGACCGCCGTCAGCCTATAGCAGCCTCTCGCAATCAGCAGGGCAGCAGAGGTACCCAATGATGGGGCCCAGATCCATTCCTTTCTGGCAGTAGGGGGACGGCTGTCTCAGTTCGGGAAGGAGTGGACCAGGGTAACTGCAGACGAATGGGTGCTGGACATCATTCGAGACGGCTACAAGTTGGAGTTCACCCGTTCACTGTCGGACCAGCTTCCAAGAGTCTCCTTGCAAGTCTCCGCTGAAGAGAGCAGCGATATGGGATACTCTGTTGGATACTGCGCTTAGAGGCAGTAGTTCCGGTACCTTCGGCCGAAATCGGCCAGGGTCGCTACTCTATTTACTTTGTCGTGCCAAAGAAGGGAGGAACGTTCAGGATGGAAACTTTGCGCTCCGTCGTGGCGGCCGTTGCAAACCGGGAGAGTTTCTGACAGCTCTCGGTCTAAAGGAGGCATATTTACACATTCCCATTTGGCTGCCTCATCAGCTGTTCCTGCGCTTTGCTGTTCTGGGACAGCATTTTCAGTTCCGAGCCATGCCTTTTGGTCTGGCCATGGTGCCTCGCACCTTCTCCAAGGTAGTGGTGGTAGTGGCAGTTTTCTTGCGAGCAAGAGGGGTGCAAGTTCACCCGTATCTCGATGACTGGCTCATTTGTGCGCCATCTCAGGAGTAGTGTGCCCGGGCTACGCAGTCGGTCATGAATCTTCTGAGTTCGCTGGGCTGGGTGATCAACATTCAGAAATGTCACCTCGTGCCGACCCAGACTTTGAAGTATCTCGGCGTTCGGTTCGATACCGCTCAGGGCAGAGTTTTTCTCCCGGAGCCACGCAGGTTGAAGCTGCTGCGGCAGATTTCCTCACTCCTACAAGTAGCGGCTCCAAAGGCGTGGGACTATGTTCAGGTGCTAGGATCTATGGCAGCGATGCTGGACGTGGTCCCTTAGGCCAGGAGTCATATGCGTCCGTTGCAGTGGTCCCTACTCAGCCGTTGGTCCCCGTTGTCAGAGGATTATGTGGTTTGGATTCCGTGGGAGGCTCGGGATCGTTTTGCCATGCGCTGGTGGCTCCTGCCGGAGAATCTTCTTTGCAGCATTTCCCTCGCCACTCTGGAATGGCGGGTAGTCACGACGGATGCCAGTCTATCTGGCTGGGGGGCTCATTGCTTGGGTCATTCAACGCAGAGTGTGTGGAGTCCGTCGGAGGCTCGCTTATCAATCAGTCTTCTGGAATTGCGGGCAATTTCAGCTGGCGCTACAAGCCTTTGAGACATTAGTGCCGAACCAGTCGGTACGAGTTCTCTGTGACAGTACGACAGCGGTAGCCTATGTCAGTCGCCAAGGGGGCACTCGGATGCGCTCAGTTGTCAACGGAGGCTCTTTCCCTCTGCCGCTGGGCGGAGAAGCGTCTCTTTCTTTTGTCAGCGGCTCACATCGCGGGAGTTCTGAATGTGCAGGCGGATTTCCTAAGCCGGAACCAGTTGGTTGTGGGGGAGTGGGAGCTCTCTCGAGTAGCGTTTAACCGGATCACGTCCGTTGGGGGATGCCGGTAGTGGATCTAATGGCCCGGTTTTCCAATGCCAAGGTGCCCCGTTCTTTTCATCAGGGGCAGGGAATTCGGGTCCGAAGGAATAGACTGTTGCAAAGGTGGCTGCAGGATCTCCTGTATGTCTTTCCTCCATGGCCCATGATCGGTCGGGTAGTTGGCAGGATCGTGCGACATCCAGGAGTAGTCATTCTGGTGACTCCAGATTGGCCCAGGCGTCCTTGGTATGCGGATTTAGTGTGTCTGTTGATAGACGAACCGTTGAGGCTGTCGAACATTCCCGATCTTCTGGTTCAGGGACCAGTGATCATGCAAGATCCCATCCCATTTGGTCTTACGGCTTGGCTAGTGAGAGGTCGCGACTCAGACGCAAAGGATATTCTGAGTCGGTGACTGGGACGATGTTGCAGGCGCACAAGCGATCTACTTCTTCGGCGTATGCTAGGGTCTGGCGAACCTTTATATCTTGGTGTTCGTCTTCAGGTATCTCGCCGGAGTCGACCCCTCTCATGACTAGTCTAGCCTTTTTGCAGGAGGGGTTTGAGAAGGTGCTTGTCATTAAGCTCAAGGTACATGTGGCGGCGTTGGCCCGTTTTAGAGGCCGCTTAAGTGGTCGTTCATTGGCCTCTCATCCGGATGTAGTTTTCTCCGAGGCGTTAGCCATGTTAGACCGCCGGTGGTGCGGGAATGGAATCTGAACCTAGTACGGCGGGCGTTTCAGCAGGCTCCGTTTGAGCCAATCTGTAAGACGTCTTTGAAGGATCTGACATTGAAGACGGTGTTTTTGGTGGCAATGGCTTCGGCCAGAAGGGTATCGGAACTTCAGGCTCTGTCATGCAGGGACCCATTTCTGTGTTTTTTCGGAAGCAGGGGTCTCGATTCGTACAGTGCCATACTTCCTTTCTACTGAAGGTGATCTCTGGTTTTCACGTCAACCAAGAAGTGAATTTGCCGGCCTTCAAGCGGGAAGCTTACCCGGAAGATTTCGTCTGTTGCGGTGTGGATGTAAAAAGGGCCCTGGTGGCCTATTTGGAAGCGGACTAATTCCTTCCGGAAGTCCGATCATCTGTTTGTCCTGTTTGCTGGACACAAAAAGGGAGATATGGCTTCCAAAGCTATGATCGCTCGCTGGCTTCAGGAGGCGATCAGGTCTGCTTACCTTTCTATGGGGAAGCCTCTTCCTCTTCAGATTCGAGCGCATTTGATGAGGGCTCAAGCTGCGTCATTTGCGGCAGTACCGGCTGGTACGTTGGAGGACATTTGTAAAGCGGTTACTTGGGCGTCGGTTTATACTTTTCAAAACATTACCGGCTAGATGTCGCTGCGCGTCGGGATGTGCTTTTTTGCACTTCTGTTTTGGCTTACGGGGGAGTTCCAATATCCCATGGGTTCCAGTATCATCTTTATGCTGATGACACCCAGCTTTATCTCTCCACACCAGACACCACTGCAGAAACCCAGGCTAAAGTATCGGCCTGCTTAGCCAACATTGCGACCTGGATGTCCAACCGCCACTTGAAACTGAACATGGCCAAGACCGAGCTTATTGTCTTCCTTCCCAAACTCACTTCTCCTCTCCCTCCACTCACTCTCTCTGTTGATAACACCCTCATCGTCCCCGTCTCATCTGCCCGCCAACCTCGGGGTCATCTTTGACTCCTCCCTCTCCTCTCTGCGCATATCCAGCAGATAGCCAAGACCTGTCGCTTCTTCCTCTATAACATCAGCAAAATTCGCCCCTTCCTGTCTGAGCACACCACCCGAACTCTCATCCACTCTCTCATTACCTCTCGCCTTGACTACTGCAACCTACTCCTCACTGGCCTCCCACTTTGCCATCTATCCCCCCTCAGTCTGTTCAAAACTCTGCTGCACGTCTTATTTTCCCGCTTGAACCGGTACACTCATATCACCCCTCTCCTCGTCACTTCACTGGCTTCCGATCAGGTACCGCATACAGTTTAAGCTTCTCCTTTAACCTACAAATGCACTCGATCTACAGCTCCTCCCTACCCTCTCTACCCTCATTCCTACCCATAACCCATACCCATACCCATTCCTACCCATAACCTCCATTCTCAAGACAAATCCCTCCTGTCAGCACCCTTCTCCACCACCGCCAACTCCAGGCTCCGCCCTTTCTGCCTGCCTCACCCCATGCCTGGAATAAAACTCCCTGAGCCATATGCCAGGCCCCCTCCCTGCCCATCTTCAAAGCCTTGCTCAAAGCCCACCTCGTCAATGTCGCCTCGGAACCTAACCATCATACCTCTATTCAGGAAATCTAGACTGCCCCTACTTGACATTTCGCCCATTAGATTGTAAGCTCCTTGGAGCAGGGACTGTCCTTTTTTGTTAATCTGTACAGCGCTGCGTAACCCTAGTAGCGCTCTAAAAATGTTAAGTAGTAGTAGTTCGATCCCACCCTTCTTGAGGATTGCTTTGGTACATCGCACAAGTCTCTGAATTGATCTGGGGACGCAATGGAAGGTAGAATTAGTTCTTACCTGATAATTTTCTTTCCATTAGTCCCATCAGATCAATCCAGAGGCCCTCCCTGGGGTTCATGTTAGCTGATTCTGTATGATGTATATATGGAAGGTTTTGGTATGGTTGCTGTCGCTTCTGTTCATGTTCTTCTGTTAGTCTGGAAGTTCTGGTTTAAATAAGTTATTAGAAAACAGTTGTTACTGTGGAGCAGCTTGGAGGTTTTCCTTCAGATTATATGCTGCTTTCGAGAGGCAGGAGAGTGAACTATTCAAATGATTTCTCACTGCTTTGGTATCGTATACTGAAGTTGGGCTGGCTGCACATGCCCTCTAGGGGCGAACTTCGTGTTCTCTCTATCTAACCTGCTAGTGGAGGGACATAACCCACAAGTCTCTGGATTGATCTGATGGGATTAATGGAAAGAAAATTATCAGGTAAGAACTAATTTTACCTTTGCATTCTCTTTTGTGAGGGTATGGGGGTGGGGGGAGAAGATCTAAGAGGAGTTGTAGGTGGCTGGTGGAATTTTCAAGGGTCTGTGAAGGGGGGGAGGGTTATTTTCAAAATATGTTTGAGAGCCACCACTGGTCTATGTTTGATCAGAAGGACCACATACATCAGGATCCTGGTCTATGTTCGATCAGAAGGGCCGCATACACCAGGATCCTGGTCTATTTTCAATCAGAAGGGCCGCATACACCAGTATCCTGGTGTATTCGGCCCTTCTGATCAAAAATAGACCAGGATCTATCTATCTGCTTTGGTGTATGTAGCCCTTCTGATCGAACATAGACCAGGATCCTGATGTATGTGGTCCTTCTGATCAAACATAGACCAGGATCCTGGTGTATTCGTTAAAAACAGACCTTTCAGAGTGCATAGTGTTCACATTGAGGTTATTTTATTATGAAAGAAAAAAATCAGAGTTTTCAGTTTTGGTATGGTTAGTGTCATTACTAGTAAAAAAAAATATATATTAAAAAAAACAGTGTTCTGCATTCAGGGCTTATAGCCCATTTTATTATGTTGAAACAAATGAGAGATGTGCATGAAACCAAACATGTATTTTCATTATTTTGACTAATAATAACAGAATAATACATTTGTGTATCTAGAATGCAAACTTCTACATAGCAAATTATGTGCCCTATTTACTAAGCCGTGCTGTAGGCATTCTAACTTTTTAGTGCTCGCTAACACTAGAGACACTCATATATTCCTATGGTTGTCTCTAGCATTAGCGCATGGTAGAAAGTTAGTGCGCTTATAGCGCAGCTTTGTAAACAGATCCCTATGTGAGGATGTGATTCCATGTGTTCCAATGAAATTAGATTTTAATATTCATGTATATTGCATCTTTAGATGTAGAACTGTAATTTATGGAAAAATGTAGAAAAATACAGAGTTTATTACTGCTGTTTCTAACAAACACAATTGTTTTTAAACTCTGTTTTACTGATTTTTAATGTTAATTCATAATACATATGCGCAACTGGGAAGCTTTCAAATAAATAGAAAAGCTGTAACCCCCCTCCACCACCCGACACATATAGTCCATCCTAAACATTAGCTACTGGGTTTCTACAGGTATCTAGCAAAACAACGTAATCCACAATACAGCATTGCAAATGACAGCAGGCTCTGGAGAACTGAAAAATAGTTCTTGCATTTAAGGTTCCTCCCCTTCACAAACCCCTTGAAAACTCAAGAACTCTCCCCCTATCCTCTACTAACATATGAAAGCATGCAAAAACCAAGGAAGAAGAAGAAAGCAAGAGACAGGATGATCACATTGAAAATTTGAAGCAAATTTGGTTTGTCGCTATTTCCCACTCCACACACTACAGTCATCATCTAGTACATTCAAACAAAAGCATGCAGACCTATGAGCTGCTGCATCCTCATTGTCATTCTTTACTGTTGGTAGCATTTTTATTTAATCTCACTTCTATTTTCAAACATGCTGGCTTGTTCAGTATATGGATATACACAGAGGACGTGTTGGTGGTCAGAGCACAAATTTGTTCTATATTTTAAATCATTGTGTCATTTAGAGGGGCTGGCTATAGGGACTCCCTGTATCCATGCAGAGATGTTTTGACCTAGTAAAGGGCAACCAAAACAGACATCATGATAATCAGGAACTTAACAATCAGACTGTCGCATCCGCTGCTCCCTCCGGCGCCTCCGCCGCGGGGGGCGGCGATTCGGGGGCCGCGGCGTGGAGCTGGGGGCCACCGCGGTGATGGCTGCTCGGTCCGGGGCCGAGGCCTGAGGCCGGCGATTGCGGCCGCCGGCCTCTCGGTCGCCGGCGGGGGAGGAAGTGTTCGCGCTGGAGGGGGAGGTGGTGCCCGGGCGCGTTGGCCGGCTTTCTAGTCTCTCCCGGGCGCGGGGGGTTGGAGCTCCGCCTCTGAGGTGCTGGATTGGGCAGACCGAGCCAATCTGAAGGGCTCTGTCAATAGCCAGGCCCGGGTTGGTTGGCTATACCTGCGGGGGCGGGGCGGCTGATGCTGTGCAATACTTAAGGATGAGACAGAGTCAGAACTTTGCTTCAGGTTCTGTTCCCGAGGCCTGTTTCCTGTGGTTCCTGTGTTTCTCTGCGTTCCTTGTTCTGCTGGTTCTTGACCTTTGGACTGTTCCTGGTTTTCCCTGCTCGCTGCCTGCCTCGACCTCTTGCCGGATCTTGACTTCGTTGTCTGCTGCCTGCCCTGAACTTTGCCTGTTATCGGATGTTCTCTTTCTCCATCTGCCCGCTGCTCTCCTGTCCGTCCGGGTCAGCTCGGCACCCTGCGGTTCCTGAAGTCCCGTTGACCGCCTGCAGCTGGGGGCTCAACCCTTGGTGAATGGCGGTCGCCGCGGGTGAAGACTTGGGGTTGCACGGCTGTTCCTTACGGTCCCTTGGGGCCTTACGGGACCTAAGGGCTCACCGTCCTTGCACACGAGACACAGACTTAATATTTCTAAGTATAATTTATAAAAACAGTAATTAGGTTGAAACTGGAATCATTTAAGTGGAGGAGTAGCCTAGTGGTTAGTGCAGTGGGCTTTGATCCTGGGTATACTGCCACCCCCAGCCTCACATGCTGAAACAATACCCTTAAGCCCCACTGTTCCTGAACACTGTTGCATAACTTGATAAGGGTAGCCTAATTGTATGTGCCATAGATTGAAACCAGGGTTTTTGCTGAACTGAATCCTCAGGTTCCTCTGCACAGGCAACTCCCAGGTGGAGGTAATTAATTATCTGACTCAAATTTATGGAACTTCTTAAGAAGCAGGCAGAGAGGAAGATACTGAACCTCAGCAAGGCAAAGTGTTTTCCTACACATCTAACTTTCTATCCACTTGACTTCCCTAGAAATACAGGCAGCTTTTCTGTCTATATTGCTTTTTTTCTCGGTATTCTGCTCTTACCCACCCAGACTAGCCAAGCCAGGGAGCCTCTCCAACCTTCCTGTCGAGGCAGGAGGCCTCAGAGGGCTGTCTGTACATTCAGAGGGTTTGCTTGCCATGTTGGATGGAGGCTGTAACTGCTAACCAAGCATGAAGCCTCATCAGCCTAAATCAAGGAGACTGCCATGCTATTAACCCCCCCCCCCCCCACCCCAAGAGAGGGCCTGTTGCATCTATCTTACTTCTGGAGCAAGGCGGAGGCCTGTTACCTTTTTTCTCTTTGCAAGCTACTTACTGACGGAAAGCTCTGTAGCCAAAGCTCAGAAGGGACCTTGGTGCTGCAGGAGAAAACACAGCCCTCCCCAGGCTCTTTTTCCGGAGAGGAAAGAGACCAGCCTTCCTATAGTCTTCTTTTTTTTTTTCATGCCCGGCCTCAGCCCTTGGTTCCACTATGGAAATAGACCCAAACAAGCCTCAAAGAAGTTATTCTTGTTACTTCACCAATCCAAAAGTCTGTCCACCTGCTCGAGAGAGAGCATTCTGATTGACTTCTGACTTTTCACCAGTATATATACAGAAGTTGAGTAGTTTCTCTTTCATCATCTACTGGCAGGAGAGATATAACTAGGCATCTTGTTCTAAGATATTTATAAATTGTAAATGTAAGTGTTTATTTTCCAGCTAATTTCAGTTTCTTTCAGGGTCTAAAACTTCAGTATCAATGTTTTCCATGCCACAGGTACTATTTCTGGGTACTTATTCTAGTGAATTCAAACATATAGATTTGTGTCACTTAGGAGTCAACACAGAAGAGCATGAAAACTGAGTGGAGGAAATAAGGAAAGGCAAAGGAAGGGTAATGGAGTACTAGAAATGGAGTTTTTCTGGATGTTTATCTGATAAACACCTATTTTTACTTTTTGATGGGAAGAGCTGTTCTATTGATTAAAATCTAAAATCAGAAACTTTGGTATGACTTGTTCCAAGAATCATTTACAGTGAAATCCACATAAATAAGACTTCAGGGTTACTGTGATAACTTTATCGCTGCTTTAGTACCCTTTTGAAAACATTTTTACACTAGTTCTTCTAGCTGGAAATGAAAGTATTTCTGAATGAAACTAGTTTGATCTAAATTGATTTTTTATTTATTATTTTTATTTTTAATGAAAGTTTTTACAGTTAACTTCAAGCAATAACCACTTGTACAGAATTCAAGAAGAATAATTAAACCAGAACTACAGTAGTGAACAACTACTATTTAAGGAAAGGAAGACATAGCTTTAAGTCTACAACATTATGGGAATAGAGTCCAAGAGAAAAAAAAAATCAGTAAAGGGGTGTTCCTAATTGCAGTACTCCAGGCTTAAGAAGTAAGAAGCTTTTTTTCTCTTTTGAGTCTCTCTAGTCAAATCAGGAAAAATAAACTTCCCTAAAAGAGTATATTGCGTTTCTATGAAAAACATATAGAGGAGGCAATCTATCAGAGGGCAACACCAGAGTCACAATTAAAGTAGCCAAAGTCACTGATGTCTCAGAAGTATCCATAATTTCTGATGTAGTTAGGATATCCATCTCGGGGTTCAGGTCATCTTGGTCTTTAGACTTTTCTTTCTTTGCTGTTGTTAAATCCATCCAATTGCTGACAATTTAGACAAATACACATAGTCATTTTGTTATCATGACGCTGAGAGGTGGCGGAGTCCTCTGCTTCCAAGCTGCAGCCACTACTATGCAAGAAGCAGTAAAGATTTGGGCTACCAATTTGTGTTCTTTCTCCGCAAAACTTGGTACTGGAAAGTTAAGCAGACAGCATTCCATTAAGTTGGGCAACACTTACGTAAAATCTTACTGGCTAGCTTCACATCCTCTTTCCAGAAGGGTTGGAGTCTTGGGCAAGCCCACCAAATATGTTGAAAGTCGCTTCTCCAGCCACACTGTCTCCAACACAGTCATCTCCTGTTTTGTATATACGCTGAAGTCTGGTCAGAGTGTCATACCATCTATAGTACATGTTATAGCTGTTCTCTATGAGGTTGCTTGCAATTGATAATTTGAGAAGTCGCTTGTACACTTTCTCTGATACCCTAGGTTCAAAGGATTTGTCCAGCTCTCCTTCCCAGGTTGCGATGTATAGGTTTGACCGGGCATCTTGAAGTAACACCATGGTATAATCCCAAAATCTCTCCTCAACCCACTCCATTCTGAGTTCCCATTTCCGGGAGGTGAAGTTCTGAGCTCGCCTTGCAGTGTAGAAAGTCTCTAAGTTGAACGTAGAAATAGTGGTCTTTCAAGAAAAGCCCATACTCCTCTCCTAAATCTTCAAAAGAGAGAATTTTCCCATCCTTCCACACCTGGCCATTCGCCATCTAGCATTTATATGCTAGCTCCAGACTTCCCAGAGTAAAGCCCTGTGCTGAGCTTATGGGTGTTGGCGAAAAGAAAAGGTGGTCTGGGAAGTATTGCCATATTTACCACATATACACGCCCTAGCCAGATAACATTCAGTCCTTTCCACCTATCTAATTCACTGAACAGCTTCTGTATAACTGGAGGATAGTTAGCTTCGTAAGCTGCTCAGGATCAGCAGTCGGATTAACTCTGAGATACCAACTACATGTATATTCTCATCTAAAAGGGAATCACAGTTGCAAAATATGTACTTCAGAAGTGCCAGGTTTACATTTAATATTTCAGACTTAGTCATGTTCACTCTGAATCCAGAGACCTGCAATACTTTGAATCAGAATGATTTTATTTGCCAGTCCATCTCTGAAAGCCTTTAATGTGTTTCAAATGACTCTTAACTGGAGGAGATTGATTTGATGCCGAGTCTTCCAAGCAGACCAAACTTGGATGTGAAGCCCATCTACATGAGCTCCCCAAATAGATATAGTGTGGGGAAATTTGGAATGGAAGTCCCCTGGTCAAATTGTCGCTGATTAGCCACCAAGACAGACTGTTGGAGGTCCAGAGAGCATAGTCAACCTTGTTACTGAATCTTAGGAAATAGGGTGCCCAGAGAAACCATCCTGAACTTTTGTTTGGCCAAATACTTGATAACAGCTTTAAAGGTTTGAGAATCGGGTGGGATTATATCACCCCCCCCCCCCCCAGGTGTTTTTTGTTTTGTTTTAAACCAGGAAATATTTAGAATAGAATTCTTTCCCTTTTTCCTTTGGTGGCATGGGTTCGACCACTTTAGCCTGTAAAAAGGAAGCGCTTCTTTGTAAGCAATTCCTGATTCTGAGAGCTTAATGGTGATGCTCTTGGAGAACAATTTAGAGGGTATGGTCCAATTGCAGTTTAGTCTGTCTATACTATTTTGAGAACCCACTGTTCTGAGGTTAAAAGGTGCCACCTTGAGTGGAAAAAATTCAGCCTTACTCCTACCAGAAGGTCATCCAGAATAGGCACTTTATTGCAGCTGTGCTCTTGGAGACAGTCAAAACACTTGACCCTTGCTTTGACTGGGGAGTTGGTTTGTCTTTTGGGGCCTCTGCTAATGGGAATGAGAACCCTGCTTCTTCTGAGAGGGATGGAGGAGGGGGGAGGCAGGCGGGAACCTACGTTTGAGAATTGTAGGTCCTCCATTGCTCGTCACCTGACTAATACCTCCAAGATGTGGGGGCTGAGCCAGGAGTGGACTGGGACAGTAGCTTGATGGTATCAGAGCATTATCTACGGTGAAGCCCCGGGATACATGACAGACTTGACTGACCTACCAATTAGAAATACATCCAAATCAACTCGAACATATCTAAACCTGCACTACCCAAGCTGCAAAGGACTCAAATACAAATCAACTTACGCATCCAGTTTCTCTTACATAAGCACACAATTGTGGAACGCACTACCAAAAGCCTTGAAAACTACGTATGAATACCTACACTTCCGGAGATCACTAAAAACGTATCTATTTAAACAGGCACACCCTACCAACCCAACATAAATGCCTGACCGATGCTACACATCAAAACCAAAATACGGTATGGACATAACACAATTCTTCTGTGTACAATGCCCTTATGTGGGTATACCACATGAATAAACTCTATCCTATCTCATGTGGCTGTATCACATGAACTTTATCTCATCTCAACATCATTATGTATTTGTTTACACTGGAGCCTGCAATCACATCTCCGGTACTATGTAAGCCACATTGAGCCTGCAAATAGGTGGGGAAATGTGGGATAAAAATGTAACAAATAAATAAATATATGTGAGAACAAGGAGGCATGGATTCTTCTGGGACTTAAAGGATCTCTTTCAAATATCATTTAAACATGGTGGTGTTACAAAAATAGCCCAGGAAAGTTTATTATCTAAAGGTTAGCGTGCCTTACAGTATTTTCTGTCTCCCTTTTTAAATTTAACAGAAATGAAGCCCAAATGACACACCACCTGGTCAGAGGCGTAGCCAGGTTCTGATCTCAGGGGGGAGCAGACTTTTATAAAATAGGCGCCGGTTGGTGTCAGCTAGACAGCAGTGTCTGTGGTGTGGCTCAGGTGCTATGGCGGGCAATTATTAATACAGGCTGTCTCTGTTGCGTCCTGCCTACAAGGGAACAATAAGTTACATCAGGAGGCAGGACGCAGAAGAGGTCCCTGGACTGGCCAGAGCAGGCAACCTGTCTTCTTAACTACAAAGTAAAATATTCAGGAATAGCACACACATTCCTTCCACTGCTAGACACCTTGTTTAAATCAGATGGGATTTTCTTTTGTGTGGTGACTAGCAAGTGGGGTACTCCAGGACTGCCCTAGAACACATAAAAACTTACCATAACAGCTCTAACCCACCTATCAGAAGACAGTGCTATATATATACACTGGACTATGGAGCACCAATATATCTACTATTGAGAAACTGGAACAAACTGCACTGTTACACATTCCTACACAGACACTACATGCTAGCAGAATCCTTCACCTCAGTCACACATGCAGAACATGGACAGACCCCTCATTTATATAAACATAAGATTAGCCATACTGGGTCAGACCAATGATCCATCTAGCCCAGTATCTGTTTCCAACAGTGGCCAACCCAGGTCACAAGCACCTGGCAGAAACCCAAATTGTGACAACATTCCATTTTACAATCTAATACAGAATAGGGAGCCACAAAAAAAAAAACAACAACAAAATTGAAATAGAGACCCCCTCACTCTCTGTCCAAGGAAGCCAGACTCTATAAACAGTGCAATACTGGTAGAAAAGAGACAAATGCATTTTCTCCTGTACATTTTACAAGCAGGTACATCTCAGTCCTTACGAAGTATCAAATAATATTTTCTACCTTTGTTGTCCGGGAATTTGGCTGGTCCCAGTCTTTTTTTTCCATGTTCCATGAGTCAGCCTTACAAATTCTTTTCCAGGTTGGCCTTACATTTCTTCTCTCGCCTCTTGTCTTCTTCCTTTCCGTCTCTACATCTGTTTGACACTGATCTTGCATTTTACGTCCCCACTATCAAATAGCTGTGTATAGAGCTGCCACGTGATCCAGTTCCAAAAGAGAGATTTTTCAACCAGTCCCAGTGTGATCTCACATCCCAAATTCATATGGGATTTGCAGTCTCTGATTCTACCCATCAAAATCTGTGCTGCAGTACATCCAAAATGACTTAAGAAAATGCCTTCGGACCCCTCTACTGTTGTTTGAACAATTTATATTCTCATTTGCTTTGGTCCCTCTGTCTCTTTTCTGTTTTTCTCTGTTTCTTCTGCCTTTATAGGGTCTTTTGCCCATCTGATTTCTTCTGTCTCCAAGTTGACAACATTCTTTCCTTTGCACCACTATTTGTCCTGTCCAGCATCTCCCTTCTGTGTCCCTTGTCCCTATCCTACCCCAAGTTCAGCATCTGCCATTTCTGTGTCCCCATCTCCCTCCTTTTTTTAGCATAAGTCTACTTGGTCTCCTCATCTCCCCCTTTTCTAGCATCTGCTGTCCAGGTGTCCCCATCTCTCCCTTTTTGTAGCATTGCCCTGTGTCCCCATCTTCCCCCTTTTTCCAGTACTACCCCTGTGTTACCATCTTCTTCCTTTTCCAGCATTACCTCTTTTCCCCATATTTCCATTCCCCCTTCCAGTGGTGCCCCTCTGTGTCCCTATCCCCCTCCTTTTCAGTAGAGCCCCTGTGTCCCCATTTCTTCATTTTCCAGCACTGCCTATCCGCGTTCCAATGTCCCTCTCCTCTCCAGTATTGACTTTGTGTCCTTCTCCCTCCCTGTCCAGCATTTACCCTTCTCTCTCCCCGTGTTAACCTTCTTCCCTGTCTCTTTCAGCGCTCCCCATCCTCCTTGGGGCCACATATCTCCCTGGCCTGCTCCCACGGTCCATCCTCTGGCAGCTCCAAGGAGGTTTAATAGGAGGCCAAGTGACATCAAAATGTTGAAACCAATTAGGCCAATCTCACTTTCCCCTTCTCCACGCAGCTGTCATTGCTGTACTCTCAAACAAAGCAAGCAGATGTATTTATTACATTTGTACCCTGCGCTTTCCCACACATTGCAGACTCAATGCGGCTTACATAGTTAATACAATTCCAATTAGAATAGCAAGGTCTTAGAAGAGAATATTATAAGTAGTGAAAGTGAGGTTTTGAGAATGAGTAAGTTGAGTATGTAAAGGTAAACAAAGGTAGGATACACAAAAGGAAAAAGAGATTGGGAGGGGTGAGGAGAGGAAGGAGCTGCTACATCCACGTTGTCACTCTTTACTGTTTAAAAAAAAATCCTTTATCCTCCACCTTTTAAGACACTGCCTATCCTGCTGGATAGTGATGGCACAAGGAAAGCAAGTTTGGTCCAGTGAAGACTAACTCAAAATAATCTGTTTCTTAGCTGGGCCCTAGTATTACCATCTTAAAAATGCAACCATACCATGCCTCTGTAGCTATGTTCCACTAATGTTAAACAGTTAACTGGATTTCTTGAAAGAATTATATAAATGTAGGATGCATGACTAGGGGCACAAACATACACTTATTTATTCAATATCACAATTTCTCATGTAGAGCCACAAAACAACTTTTTAGGGCAGATAGTGTTCCTTTTATTATCAGCTAGATAGAGATGAGAGTTTTCAGTTTTGGCACAGTATAAGTCATCACAAGAACAAAATATAAGAAAACCAGTGGACTAAATTAGGGGCTAATAGCCCATTATGTTTAAACAAAAGAGATCTGCATGAAACAAAATATTTATTTTTGACTTATAAAACTACTTGCCGCTGAAACACATTCAAAACAGAATAATCCTTTTGTGTATCTAAAAGGTAAACGTCTACAAAACATGAAGATGTGATTCCATGTGCCCCAATGAAAGGAGGGTTTAATTCTACTTCTATTTAATTTCAGTATATTCTATCATCTATAACACCAGGCTTCCGAAGGCAGATTACAACTACAGTTAAGATGCACCCATCAGGAACAGGATAGCCTCACTGAAATCTGGACATCTATATATAAGAACAGTGAAAAAAAAATGAGCACAAACTATATAGTTTATAATTGCACTTTCTACCAGCTACAATAATTTTTGAAGCTGTTTTAGTGATATTCAATTGTTACTTCTTTTCTCCTCCACCTTTTAAGATGGGCAACAATAAAGAATGACAAGATGGATGCAGCACCTCATAAGTTTGCTTGCTTTGTTTTGAGTGAACTGAAATGACAGCTGCACGGGGGAGGAGGGGGGTGGAAAGTGGAAACATTACAAATTGGCTTCCTTACCTTGCTTACGGTGGACTAGATAGGTTCACTTCCACTCTGGTCTTGGGCAGCGCTTTCTCCCTTCTCCATCCCCTCCCGAGTTTTGCATTTCTCCCTCTCTTCTGCCCGCTCTCCCTGTCCGCGTGGTCTGGTCACCTTTACTGACCTGAACCACCGTTCTCTCTCCAGCATCGGCAATTCCTGTTGTCAGCCTTCTGCCAGCATGCGTCATCGGGGCTTCTCAGGCGCACACGCGTGCCTGAGGAGAAGCGGAAGCCCCGACGACGCATGCTGGCAGAAGGTTGATAGTTGGAATCGCCGGTGCTGGAGGGAGAGCGGTGCTTCAGGTCAGTAAAAGTGACCGGACCACGCAGACGGGGAGAGCAGGCAAAAGAGGCAGGAAAAAATTGGAGCCTTGCTTGGGAGAGGGTAAAAAATTTTTTTTCTACAAACCTGTTTGGGAAGCGACCGTGCCCCCCCCCCACTCCCTAGCTACGCCACTGCCACCTGGTAGCAGCATCGAGAGAGCCAGTGACTCCCTTAGAGCTGGAGGTGAAGTTTTCTTTCACTGTATGACGGTATCCATAGGTCCAGTAATCGATGTGGAAGGTTGCTGCTGAGGTTCCAGGGATAAAACCCTCAGTTAACACTTTTTTTTTTTCACCATTAGGAAAATTGAGTGGGTAGAGCTAACACCATGCTGCTGCAGGCATCTTGACTCTGCCTCCAACAAAAGAGATGTTAACTGTGGTATTACTTTTTTTTTTTTTTTGCAAGCTAGAATTACAACATAGAAACAAATCTCGCCTACCAGGACTTGCATTTTCTTTCAGCATATCCATCTCAGCCCCTTCTCCAGAGCCATCAGAAACCTATTTCTATATAAAATACCCTTTTACAAGCCACACCCGATGCAAAGGAGTGTGTTTTTTAACATTTAGTTATCTCATGTTTTATTTTTCCTTTTCACTTGGCAAGGTAACAAAATGAGAGAATATTTAATACTTGGCTTTAAAAAAGAAAACAAACATGCTCCCGTTACAGTGTATCTCAATTCAAAGACTTTTTTACGAGAATAACATACAATAATTCCACTTGTCTCGATAACCAAATACAAGACTAGAAACCAAGCTGACATCACCAGCTACTTGCAATATGTCTCAGAGGACTTTAGCTAACTCTCTGAGTAGGCCTTGAGTACTTAGTTAGGCTAACTTTTAGGTTAAGCCCTCAACAGCATGTCGAGCTGTCAATAGTCAGTCCTGTTAGAGCAGTAAGCAAATTCCTGGAGAGGCCTAGTGGTTGGTGCAGTGTACTGTAGACAGGGGGACCCAGGCCCATA
This sequence comes from Microcaecilia unicolor, assembly GCF_901765095.1. NCBI lineage: Eukaryota > Metazoa > Chordata > Amphibia > Gymnophiona > Siphonopidae > Microcaecilia > Microcaecilia unicolor. The sequence goes on along the minus strand of NC_044037.1, from coordinate 99,755,207 downwards.
TCCCAGTCTCCCTGTTACACTTGTGGTGGAAAGTGTGAGCCCCCTCTAAAACCCACCAAAAACCCATTGCACCCACATATAGGTGACACCTGCAGCCATAAGGGCTATTGTAGTGGTGTACAGTTGGGTACACTGGGTTTTTTTGGTGGGTTTGGAGGGCTCACCATACAAGATAAGGGGGGTAATGGTGAGACTTGTACCTGGGACCCTTTTATGTGAAGTCCACTGCAGTGTCCCACTGCTCTGCTGAGATCATCTGTGGGCTAGCCTACAAAGTAGGCTGGTTCCTTCTACATCCCAATGGCTTGATTTTGTGCGTTTTACACTTGAATGATTTTTTTTTTTTTTTTTTCAAAAATGGTCCAAAAAATAGATGCACTTAGCACAAAAATATCTAGCAAATGGCCATTTTGAAACAAAAAGATAATTGTTTCTGTTTCAAAAATTGCTATATTGCTACTTGTGGAGCCCTTTTACAAAGGCGCATAAGGGCCTACATGCGTCCAGCATGCGCCAAATTGGCATTACCGCCCGGCTAATGCGTGTCCCGGCATGCACCAAAAACACACAGTACAAATAATTTTCTATTTTCTACTGCGGGGGCATTTCTGGCTGTAATTAGCAGTTGGCATGCGCTGGACAGTTACTGCACAGGTAACGTATAAGCCCTTACCGTTATGTCGATGGGCGGTGTTAAGGGCTTAGGCCATAAATAGACATGTGCTGGTTTTCATTTTGCCGCATGTCCGTTTCCCGGCCCCCCTCAAAAAAAAAGTCCTCTTTTTTTCCCAGACACGGTGGAGAAATGGTCTAGCACGCATCCAGCGCATATGCCCACATTACCACAGGCCACTTTTTGGCGCCTTTTGTAAAAGGACCCCAGAATTAGAGACATTTTGAAGAAAACATCCAAAGTCGAATTTAAACGTCATATTGAAAATGCCCCTCTATATAATGTTACTTTAGGTACGAAATGAAAAGGGACAAGGCTTTCACAAATATTTCCTTCTAATTTTGTTTGGTGTTTGGTGAAGGTTGTTTCTATGTATTGTGCTTTTTATCTTGTTCTTCCTTTTCTCCTCTTCCTTCATTCCATTAGCCTCTCATGTGTGGCACTCTTGTTCTAGCTGACAATAGTTGCTCCTGTGTAGACTGTAAACTTATGTTTGCTAAATATCAGAGTTTTTTTTTTTCTCTTTCAGATACCATGCCAGTGTGTTGCAGCGGTTGCCAGGAGAAAAATGCAGTGCTGAAGAGGCCAAAGACTGGGCACTCTCTCTGCAAGGAGTGCTTCTTCATGGCCTTTGAGGAAGAGGTTCACCAGACAATTATGTCTGCCCAGCTGTTTCAGCAAGGAGAGACTGTCGGGATCGGAGCCTCAGGAGGCAAGGACTCCACTGTTCTGGCTCATGTCCTGAAGGTACTAAATGAACGTCATGATTATGGACTGACCCTAATCCTGCTTTCAGTGGATGAGGGTATCACAGGTTACCGTGATGATTCCCTGGAGACGGTGAAAAGGAACCAGCAGCAGTATGACCTGCCTTTGAAAATTGTCTCTTATGAGGAGCTCTATGGCTGGACTATGGATGACATTGTAAAGCAAAGTGGGATTGAAAACAACTGCACATTCTGTGGAGTCTTCAGGAGGCAGGCGCTGGACAGAGGAGCCATGATACTTGGTGTGGATAAGATCTGTACAGGTATGCAGCCTGCAAAACATACTATAGGGCTTCTCAAACCTATCTGTGACCTCATAGCCAGCTGAGAGGTTTTTTTTCCAAGCCACAAAGACTCTGCAAAGTTTCATATTTTTAAAAACAAAATAATATAATCTTTTACAAAATAATCATTAAACACCCAATTCATATACTAATCACATTTCATTTTCCTTATGGTCCCACCAAACCAGACAATTGGGTTATGCCCTCCTGCCAGTGGGGTGGAGACTGATGTTATAGCTTAAGGCCCTCGTGCAGCCCCCTGACACTTCATATTTCTTAGTCTCCAGCAGGTGGTAGATTTGAACCTATGCATCCTGGAACGGTGTGATACAATTTTTTATTCTTAAAAAAAAAGGAGTGTGGTAGCCGTGTTAGTCCACTCTTAAGGTTATCAATAGAAATCAAACAAAATAAAACATGGAAAAGAAAATAAGATGATACCTTTTTTATTGGACATAACTTAATACATTTCTTGATTAGCTTTCGAAGGTTGCCCTTCTTCGTCAGATCGGAAATAAGCAATGTGCTAGCTGACAGTGTATATAAGTGAAAAACATTCAAGCATTGCTATGACAGTCTGACAGGGTGGGAGGATGGGGGTGGGTAGGAAGTATGCATGGGGACATCAAAGTATATCATTGGTATTCTAACAGGGTGGGTGTGGACAGGTGAGGGGAGGGTGATCAACAGAGACATACAGCTTTATGGTTTATAATCGGGCTAGGAACCCCAGGTCCTTGTTAAGTCCTTTCTGTTGGGTGTTAAAATATTCAATCATTCTGACTTCAAAGGTCTTACGTTCTTGTATGGTTTTAAAGTTACCTTTGAGGATTCTCACTGTGAAGTCACTGGTGCAGTGTCCTGGTCTTGTAAAATGTTGCCCAAACAGGCGTGGGAACCCTGCTGGCACCAGCATGTTTATATGATGTCTATGTAAATTGAATCTTGTCTTAAGCATCTGGCCTGTTTCTCCAATATAGCATCCTTCATTACATTTTTACACTGAATGATATATACCACATTGGAAGATGAGCAAGTGAAAGATCCCTTTATGTTGAATGTCTTTCCTTTGTGGATGACTTTGGGGTCCTGTGAAATATTTTGGCATAGTTTGCAACTGGATAAATTACAGGGAAGTGTGCCCTTCTGTTCCTTTTCAGTCTGTGAAGGAAGTTTACTTCTGATTAGCTTGTGCATTAAATTGGGTGGCTGTCGGAAGGCCAGTACCGTATCTGCTCTGACCCAGGGGACAGAGACAGACACCTTAAAACCTGACTGAATCCTTCAAACAGAAGGGCTACAACCCCAAATAATCTCCAAGAATATTGCCTCCTCCCTCAAAACACCCAGGGAGAATCTGCTACAGTACAAAAAGAAAAAATCCACAGACAGAATCCCGCTTGTAGTGACATACAATCCAGAGCTGGAAAAACTGAGGAAAATCATAAGAGATCTACAACCTATACTCCAGGAGGATGAATTACTGAAAGAGATATTCCCATCCCCACCAGTACTGGCCTTCCGACAGCCACCCAATTTAAACACAAGCTAATCAGAAGTAAACCTTCCTTCACAGACTGAAAAGGAACAGAAGGGCACACTTCCCTGTAATTTATCCAGTTGCAAACTATGCCAAAATATTTCACAGGACCCCAAAGTCATCCACAAAGGAAAGACATTCAACATAAAGGGATCTTTCACTTGCTCATCTTCCAATGTGGTATATATCATTCAGTGTAAAAATGTAATGAAGGATGCTATATTGGAGAAAACAGGCCAGATGCTTAAGACCAAGATTCAATTTACATAGACATCATATAAACAATGCTGGTGCCAGCAGGGTTCCCACGCCTGTTGGGCAACATTTTACAAGACCAGGACACTGCACCAGTGACTTCACAGTGAGAATCCTCAAAGGTAACTTTAAAACCCATACAAGAACGTAAGACCTTTGCAGTCAGAATGATTGAATATTTTAACACCCAACAGAAAGGACTTAACAAGGACCTGGGGTTCCTAGCCCATTATAAACCATAAAGCTGTATGTCTCTGTTGATCACCCTCCCCTCACCTGTCCACACCCACCCTGTTAGAATACCAATGATATACTTTGATGTCCCCATGCATACTTCCTACCCCCCCCCATCCTCCCACCCTGTCAGACTATCATAGCAAGCTTGAATGTTTTTCACTTATATACACTGTCAGCTAGCACATTTGCTTTATTTCCGATCTGACGAAGAAGGGCAACCTTCGAAAGCTAATCAAGAAATGTATTAAGTTATGTCCAATAAAAAGGTATCATCTTATTTTCTTTTCCATGTTTTATTTTGTTTGATTTCTATTGATAACCTTAAAAAAAAAAAAAATCACCCTAAGATTTGTTCTGTGGGACCAGTGGACAATATTCAATTCAATTGCAAGGACTAGCTGGTGTTTCAGATTAGAGCCTTAAGTGCCCAGAATTAAGCTCTCCACTTCAGAAATCAGACCTTGTCAGTGTTACACTTTATTTCCCAGTGTAGAGCAAGCTGTTTTTCTGTGAAACAGAGCATAGCTAAAGAATTTCTGTTGCTGTACCTTGAGGAACACAGTGATTTGATGCCTCACTGAGCACTGTCATGGTGGCTCAGAATAAGCACAGGAAGTGCTTCTTGGTGTGTGGGGCGTGTTGGGCAGCCCTATTGTGTGAAGGGTAGTGCCAGGCCTGTAAGGCAGTGCAGAGGATCAGGCTTCGGTTTCCCCTGACGCCCAGCTGGAAGGGCAGCGTGGTGAGGCCCAGATTGGCTTTTACTGGAGAGAGAGTGTCGGTAGGCAGTGGCAGTTGTAGCGGGAACTCCCACCATGCAGTATGTGGCTGAACTGCATGTGCAGATAGATGAGCCCTCGGGTTTGTTCCCTTCTGCAGGGTCAGAAAGAGAGACCCTTCAGAGGGAGTTTTTGTCAGAGGCTGACTTCTTTGCTGGGTTTATCCAGAATTCATGATTTTACTGCTTCAGGCCTTTCTGTTTACAGAGGAACTCTGGGTGGCCTCCCTTCCTCAGAGGGAGATACTTAGCATTTCCAAAGGTCTCCCCACTGCCCCAAAAGAGACATGGATGTCTCCTACTGCAGAACTAGATGAGGTGGCTTCATGACTGGAGGCCTTGGTGGACCTTCCAGTAGGTAGCGAGGAGCAGATGTTGTTGAAGGTGGATACCCCTCCTGGAGAGGAATCCCTCCATGGTTTGTATTTTCCATAGGGATGAGTTGTCTACCTTAATTTTGCAGGCAAGTTCCAGCCTCAAGATTTCAGTTGACTGTACTTCCTCAGTTTGTGCTCAGGATCTGCTCTCATAAAGCATTCAGAAGTCTTCTAAGGATTCCCCATTGTTCAGGCAGTGTAGAGGCAGAGTGGAAATTGCCAGACATAGTTTTCGTGTGATGCACTCAGGGATAAGCTTTACTTTATTGATAAGGGGGAGTTTTGTGTTCTAAGGTAGATGCTGTAGTGTCGCAGTGGCTAAGAAGACCACTATTCCAATGGAATGCAGAGCGTCTATGAAGGATCCATTAGTTCACAGATGGAAACACTTTTGAAGCATGCCTTCAAGGTTTCAGTCTTGGCTATGCAAGCAGCAATATGTGGAGGTTGTGTTGCTCATTTTTGTCTCTGATGGTCCAACTCTCTTCCTGGTGCAGTCTAGCAGGGAAATGTTTTCAGTGGCCGCCTTGCTGGAAATGAGAGCATCCTACTTGGCCTATTCCTTGTATGACTTGATTAGAGTGTTGGCTATTTGATGCTGGTAGTGACTTCTCAGTGCTGTTTGTAGCTCAGGAATTGGTTGGCAGACATTGACTTAGATGTAATAAATGACTGCTTCTTGGAGCAATCTGGTCCAAGAAACTAACAAAAGGGGGGGCTATTTTAGATCTAGTCCTTAGTGGAATGCAGGGCATGGTATGAGAGGTAACTGTGTTGGATCCGCTGGGAAACAGTGATCATAAGTCCGTAGTCTTGCTATTGAGGACAGACATGGGGAAGGCAACTGCTTGCCCCAGGATTGGTAGCATGGAATGTTGCCACAATTTGGGTTTTCTGCCAGGTACTTGTGACCTGGCTTGACCACTGTTGGAAACAGGATTCTGGGATAGATGGACCATTGGTCTGACCCAGGTATGGGCTACTCTTATGTTCTTATGTAGCCAATTTTTTAATCCAGTCAGTCACTTTTAGGGTTCATATTGAGGGCACTCAGTTTATATGTCACCTCTGCAGAACCACGTCAAAGTCTTTGCTAAAATCTAAATGCACCCATATCTAGTGCTCTCCCTTGATCCAGCTGTCTGATCACCCCAATCAAAGAATTAATCAGATCTGTCTGATAAGACTACCTCTAGTTAGTATGCTACCTCAGTTCTTGCAACCACTGGATTCTAGAAACCTCACTATTCCCTGTTTTAGAAGTGTTCTCATTAATTTACTCACCACAGAGGTCAGACTGTTCAACCTAGTAGTTCATAACTCCTTCCACCTTTTCTCGGTCCTCCAGCACCTTTTCTGACTCTGAAGAATCAGTGAAAAGGTCACAGTAGAGGCACCAGAACTTTTCTAAGTTCTTTCAATACCCTCGGATGTATCCCATCTGGCAAAAGAGCTCCTCACAAACACAGTTTTTGAACATCATTCAGGATCTTTCACACTTTTATTTTATCTTTGTCTCTTTGATCCTACTCCAAATCCTTCCTCTGAAAACATAGAACAGGAATACTTGTTGATTAATTCTGCTTTATCCTTAACTTCTACGTTTTCCTTCCCTTGACTTAAGTCTCACAATGCCATTTTTGCACTTCCTCCTATCAGTAACATATTTTAAAATCTCTTCCCCCCCAACATATTTTACCTTATTGACTATTTTTTTCTTCCATTTGTGTCTTGTTTTCCTATTTTACCAGCTTCTTTTAGCTTTTCAGAGATTATTACTAGTCTTCCTCTTTCTGCAATCTCTTGTAGTTTATGATGGTTAACCTCTTTTTCCATACCTTTTCAGCTTCTACTTTGAGAACCAAAAGCATCTCCTCTTAATTTTGTTTACTTTCCTAGCAGAAAAGGTTTGATTCTCTTAAAATATCTCCTTTGTTTTGCCCACTGCTTTTCTCCTTCCCCCAGCTGTTTCCTATCCAGCTAACACCACCTTGAAGTATTCCCCCATCAAAGTTTAGTTGTATTGAATTCTAGAACCTTCTCATTTGGATAGCCTCACCTGTGCAGGGAAAAGCTTTTAAACACTCCTGTACAATTACATCTCTCCCCAATCTCATGTAACCAAGTTCATACCAAAAGCCAGGATGGACTGACTGCTACTGAATAGGAGTATGTATGATAATACAGTTGTGATTTATCTGGGTAGTTCTCTTCACACTGAGGACTGAAATACTGTGCCCATTTCTGCAGAGATTACTTGTACAGTACCTACTGTACCTGAATGTACACAAATAGCTTTTCGAGTTTGTAGGTGGTGTTTAAGGAAATTAGAAATAGATAAATACATAATCATACTCCCCTTCATTTTTAGCCTGAATTGGATTTGGATTTTTAGATTTAATTATTCACATTTTATGAATCTAAGTTTGAAGAGTAGAGTTAAAACCAGGTGTACACCTAGTTCCCTTTTTAATGGGTTTTCAGTCTAAGTTCTGTCTTGGAGTATGAAGGGTAAATGACGGCATCTCAGGAGTGTCACTAGTTCTGAGCTCACTGCTATAATCACTAGATTACTCCCTCCCCTATTATTAACACTTGCACCCCCACACTATATTCATAGACCTGGATATAAAACTCCACAGCACTGCTTTGCATGATGTGTCTTGGGTTCTACGACCAAATGCTCATCCCCTCCTTGTTTTTCACAGGTCACAATGCAGATGACATTGCAGAGACTGTCTGATGAATGTCCTGCGGGGGGATATTGCACGACTGAGACGCTGTACAGCTGTGGCCACAGGCAGTGAGGGTGCCATTCCACGTTGCAAGCCACTGAAGTATGCTTATGAGAAAGAGATTGTACTCTATGCCTATTTCAAGAAGTTAGGACTACTTCTCTACTGAGTGTGTGTACTCGCCCAATGCATACCGTGGCCCATGCACGTGCCTTCCTGAAGGACCTGGAAGCACTACGCCCTAGCGCTATCTTGGATATATCCATTTCAGGCGAGCACCTATCAGTGAAGGAGGATGTGAGGATGCCCAGTTCAGGGTAGTTGCTCCCGCTGCGGATATATCTCTAGTCAAGCTCTGTGCAAAGCCTGTGTACTGCTGGAAGGATTGAACCGTGGTCTGCCCAAACTGGGCATTGGCAACACCAGAAGCTGCACCATAAATTGCTGGCCAGGAGCCACTCACTGAACAGGAAAGGAGGAAGCTAAAGGTGGTTGGAAGTCTGAACTCTGCTAGGCAGGCTTTAATGCCCTAGTTTGGGTATTTCCAAATCCAGATGCCCTCTGCACAAGTCTTTTGTGTGTGGCTGCCCTCGTATTTATTTTGCAGGACTTCAAAATTTTATGGTGTGTAAGAGATTAAACTGTAATGGCATATAAAGACTTTCCTCTCCTGCTGCAAAATCACTGACCTCCTGCCCTTTACCCTTGCTACCCCACCACTGTGGCATTACCATTTCTTGTTCAACATCTTGGAGAATTAAATTGTTGCTTTTCTCAGCTACTTGTATGTTGGAGTACAGGCCAGACATGCTCTATGGCCACAAATTTGGAATTGAGTGCAAAACAAGTTTTGTACATTTTTTACATTAAAGGTGATCTTTGGTGCTTGCTTTGTATTTAGAATTTTTTTTTAACCCATAAACTGTTAAAAAGTAGTAGAGCAGCTATATACTACTATACTACTACTTAACATTCTAGACCGCTACTAGGGTTACGCAGCACTGTACAGTTTAACAAAGAAGGACAGTCTCTGCTCAAGGAGCTTACAATCTAATGGACGAAATGTCAAGTTGGGGCAGTCTAGATTTCCTGAGTAGAGGTATGATGGTTAGGTGCCGAAGGCGACATTGAAGAGGTGGGCTTGAGCAAGTATTTGAAGATGGGCAGGGAGGGGCCCTGGAATATGGGCTCAGGGGAGTTTATTCCAAGCATGGGGTAAGGCGAGGCAGAAAGGGCGGAGCCTGGAGTTGGCGGTGGAGGAGAAGGAGAAGCTGAAGAGTTGATTAGTTTATAGCTCTGCATTATAAAAAATTACTGCATTTCCATGGTGGGACAGTATGGGATTGATTATATTATATCTCACATTCCAGCAAGCTAGCCTCAGATGTTGCTGTTACACAGAGCATCAGTTGTTTCAAGCTATTGCAGAACTGTATTTAAGTTCTGTATGCTCAAAATTGTGCATGCAGATTTGGGCATGCTCCAATTTGCACATACAATTTAATTGAACAACAGGCCAGTAGAACTAATAATTGCACGCTAGCAATTATTGGTGCTAATTGGCAATAATTAAAATTTACATTCGCATCTTTATAGTTGCTATCTATAAAGATGTGCACGTAAAGTTTTATGCACAAATCCAAAGGATGCATGGCCATGGGAGGGGCATGGGCATTCCAGGAATTTGCAATCACTGTTACAGAATACACCCAATCCATGCCTGAGCATACAGCAGTTTGGTTAAAGACCTCATATCTCATTAAAGCAGAGTAAAAGAAAAGCTTATATAGTGGGAATCCCTGATGAAGGCCTAAACATTTTTGTTACTAAGAAAATGTGTCAATTGAGAAGGTTCAAAAAATACATACTAATATTCTCAAACCAAATAACACAATGTGCTTTCCTATTTTTTTATTGTAGTTCTGTTTCATTTTTGTATTTTTCATTTTTGATTATTGTAAACCACTTTGACATTTGTATTATGTAAAAGGATATATTAAATGTAATAAACTATAGCTATAATTTAGGCGCGGGGCTTTACTCCAGGTTTCATTTGGTTGTAATCCTTGCGTTAGGTGCAGATCCTGGCGCTAGGTGCTATTCTATAAACAGCGCCCAACTTGGAGCATTTTTGATATAATAGGTATCTCTGAGACCTGGTGGAATGGAAGATAACTAATGGGACACTGTCATACGAGGGTACAAATTATATTGCAGTAATATATGGAGTCAGATTGGTAGGGGGCAGCATTGTATGTTAGAATCAAATAGACTAAAAGTTCCACAGGACAGAAAAATACACCTTGGATTCCTTATGAATAGAAATCATGTATAATGGGGGAAAAGGATAGTGATAAATGTATACTACTGTTCACCTGGTCAGAATGAATAGACAGATGTAAGAAATATTAGCAGAAATTAAGAAAGTTAAACAACTGGGTAACATAATGGGTGATTTCAATTTACCGATATGGCTCTTTACTTCATGGCTACAAAACATGTGGAGGAAAAAAAGACGTCAGAACTTTAGCCTTATACCAATATGCACATAAAGTGCTTCAGGTGAGTGCATACATTTGGCCAAAAATACAAACAAACCCTCCATTCCTTGTCATCAAGCAGATGAAGCCATTACGTATGGGTTATGTCCATCAACCAGCAGGGGAGATAGAGAGCACTCAACTTTACAGTGCCCTCTTGGCAGTTAGCTCCACTGCCTCTTCAGTATTCTCTATCTCCCTTAGCAGGGTGGCTGCAGCTTGTTTGAGCCTCCAGAAAAATCTGCCGGGAGGTGGTTCCTGGCTTGCCAGTTGTTAACCGGGGTGTTGGAGGCTATAGTGAGGGCAGCCATGGGCATAATATATATGAGAAATCATATGAAGGGTTAATTCTGTTTAAAGGTGCTCAAATACTATTTTAAATTCTCAGTCCTGCAAATGAAGGAATGCAAGCTGGAGTTAATTAGAGTCTAGCTTGCCGAGCCAAAGGTTAGAAAGGTCAGTGAGAAATGAAACTCTGTCCTTTGTGAATTGGCAATGCTAGCTGGCACATCTGTATACTATTAAATCTTGAGGGGATATTATTATGAATGAACAAAGGAATGAGCCAGACATGCTGTAGTTTAAAGGCTGAAATACTATTCAGAAGTTCTTGATATGTAGATTTTGTTATAAGGAGATAGCTTAGATATAGATATAAGACCATTATAAGTATGTAGAATATGTCTTATAAGGATGCTTACTTTAGAATATGCTGTATTCTGTGTAAATTAATAAGTTTGTGTCTGTGTAGAATGTCTGTTAATTCTGTATACTCTTTGTCTGCAGTGAAGAGGCCAACATGTGTTTGAGTTTTCTGTGGTCTTAGCTAGTTCTGTGAAGGAAGCTGATAGGTGAAAAAGGTCAGAACTAGTCAGCTCTCTTCTCCTTGATTAATTATAGGTAAAATGTAGAAATGGTCTTGAAAGTAATAACCTGATATGTATGCTATTAAGTAAGACTGACTTTTGACCTCTTTAATGAATGCCAGAGTTCAGCTAGCAGGTAGTATGAAGCTGACTAGGAATATGAGAATAACCAATGTCAGATTGGGTCTCTTAGTCTCTAAGGGAACCCAGTTTAAGCTATAGATGAGAAATCAATCATAATAACATGTAAGAGACTGGAGACCAAATGTCTGGTGTAAGGGGCCCCAGGTCACAGGTCAGTTTAGGATGTCTGGAACCTATGTAACTGATATTTGTATGGAGCTGATTGGTTGAGGCAAAGTGACCAATCTATTCCTAACCAATTGGAGAGTAGGGGGGGGGCTAGGCTAGGAGGGGGATAGAACTGTATTTAAGTGGGAAGAAGAAGCGGTTACGTCAGAAGGAGCTCAGAAGAAAGAGAAGGACAGAAGGAACAGACAGAAGAAGGAGAAGACAGCATAAGAAGAGAAGCAGCTGAGAGAAAGACACAGAGAGCTGAGAGAGAGACAAAGAGAGCTGAGGAAGAGAAGAAGAGACTTAATGCTGATGTTCTACTTTGTTTGCTGGTAAATAAAGAAGATTACTCTCTCATTCTGGTGTGTGCTGTCTGACTCCTGAAGTATCACAAATTCCTATCTCAATTCCTGCAACAATAGCAGCTTCACTTTAAAGGCACATAGGTTAGCCCTTCCCTGCCTTACCCATACCTCCGTGGATGTGGACATATTGCCTTGTTTTCCCTGTCCTTACCCACCAACAGTGGATGCAGGCATATAGGTTTGCCCTTTCCCTGCCTTTCCCACTCATCTGAGCCTCCGGAGTCTTCAATACCTCTGCTTTCCTCACAGCTTAAAAAAAAAAAAGTCGCGTTGCGTTTTTAAACGCAGAGACGCTGGAACAGAGGTTTTTGACCTGATTTCAGCAGGATCGTAGTTGTACACTAGATCCTTTGAGGTAAGAGTGTTTCCAACTCCTCCAGGGTGGGCCCGCGATTGGGGCGATTTTGGCGCGAACCGCCATTTTGGATTTTACCACCGTTTTTTCGGTGATGGCTGCGGACAATGTAAAGCGCTGTTCCACTTGTGGCAAGCGCAAATCAGCAGCAGGGCTCTGTAAATCGTGCTGTATTGGCATAGGAGCCGGCCCGAGCATGGCGAGCGATGTTTCTTCCCGCTCTGAGCTGGCAGCGGGCGCCATTTTGCTTACACCGCATGGCGCAGCCTCCGTGGACACGGAGAGACCTGAGCCGGGTGGGGCACCTCGAGATGAGGTTATTTCAGGAGTGGCTAGCACCGGACAGCATTTGGTTGCCCAGGGTGAGATTTTCTCCACGGATTTTGTGCTTTTGCTGCATAAAGCATACATGATGAAAAGAGCCCTTCCTCAAGGGTCGCCTGAGGCTCCTCTGATTGCCCCCCCCCCCCGATGGATTCTGGCCTGGGACTGCCCAGTGAGGCTTTTTTCCCGGATGCTTGGCCTAAAGATAAGCGCAGAAGGGTTAATTCCCCTTCAGATTGTGGTGCACCTTTTTTCCCCCCCGTGGTCGGAGTGTGAGGATTCAGAGAAGTCTGACAGACGTTCTTGGACTGAGGAACCAGAGTCAGGTGCGGCATCCGCGGTGAGGATTTTCCACCGTGATGAGCTGCCAGCGCTTATTTCAGATACCCTGCAGGCCCTCTCGATTGAAGATCCTGACAGTGGCATGGCCTCCTCGGGTAATCCCAGGATGGCTAGTACCAAGAAAGCTGCTCGGGCCTTCCCTTTGCATGACTCCATCCTAGAGCTTGTTTCGGCTCAGTGGGCTGACCCCGAGGGACCTTTGAGAGTTTCCAGGGCTATGGGGCAGTAATACCCTCTGCATGAGGGACATATGGCTCGTTTTCAAATGCCTACAGTGGATGCCCTAGTCACTGCGGTGACAAAGAGAACTACCCCCCCTGTTGAAGGAGGTGTTGCCCTGAAGGATGTTCAAGACCGTAGGCTGGAAACAGCGTTGAAACGGTCCTTTGAAATTGCAGGTCTCACTGTTCGGGCGTCTGCATGCAGCTGTTATGCTGTGAGAGCCTGCCTAGCTTGGCTGCAAACAGGCAGTGGCTCAGCCCGGAGATGGAGCGGAGCCCTTCTGGGATGTGGCTCCGTGGATGGAGGTGGCCTTGTCCTTTCTGGCTGATGCCCTTTATGACCTTGTCAGAGCTTCGGCTAAACAAATGGCAGTAGCAGTGGCGGCTCGCCGTCGTCTGTGGCTATGACACTGGGCAGCGGACATGGCCTCTAAGCAAAGGTTGGTGAAGTTGCCTTTTCAAGGACTTCTCCTATTTGGTGAGGAGTTAGAGAAAATTGTGAAAGGCCTGGGTGATCCAAAATCCCAGCGCTTGCCCGAAGATAGGCAGAGGCCTTCCTCTAAGGGCCAGGCGGTCCACTCCTCGTACAGACCTTGCTTCCGTGAAGCTAGAAGGTACCCGCCCGGGGCGTTCTGCTGGGTTCACTTCACGTGCCCGTGGTCAGCAGAGGAACTCCTTTCGCTCGGACAAGCGTTCCGCAGCCGGTGGCTCAAGACCAGGAGTTCAGGGGCGACCCTCTCAATGATTGTGCGCCGGCCCTCTCCTCGATGCCTGTCATCGGAGGACGGCTTTCCCTCTTTGTCGAGGAGTGGGCCAAGATTTCCTCAGATCAGTGGGTTCTGGACCTGATCAGAGATGGATACAGAATAGAATTCAACGCCCCAGTAAGAGACGTGTTTGTGGAGTCCCGATGCGGTTCTGCCGTCAAACGGGCGGCGGTGGAGGAGACTTACAAGGTCTGATTCAGTTAGGGGCAGTGACCCCGGTGCCTCCCGCCGAGCAAGGCTGTGGCCGATACTCCATCTACTTTGTGGTGCCGCGAAAAGGTGGGTCCTTTCGCCCTATTCTGGACTTAAAAGAAGTGAACAAGTCCCTGAGAGTGCGGCATTTCCACATGGAATCCCTGCGCTCCGTCATTGCGGCGGTTCAGCCAGGAGAGTTTCTCACGTCTTTAGACCTGAAAGAAGCTTACTTGCACATACCGATTTGGCCCCCGCACCAGAAGTTTCTGAGGTTTGCGGTGTTGGGAAAACATTTCCAGTTCAGGGCCTTGCCTTTTGGCCTCGCCACAGCTCCCCGAACCTTTTCGAAGGTAATGGTGGTAGTAGCTGCTTTTCTCAGGCGAGAAGGTATCAGGGTTCACCCGTATCTAGACGACTGGCTCATCAGAGCAGACTCTGCAACAGAGAGCTTACAAGCTACAGCCAGAGTGGTCTCAGTACTGCAATCTCTAGGCTGGGTCGTCAATATGGCCAAAAGTCACCTGTCCCCTTCACAATCTCTAGTATTTTTGGGGGCCAGGTTCGACACAGTCTCGGGCTATGTGTTCCTACCCGAGCTAAGGCGGTGCAAGCTTCAGAATCAGGTCCGTCTGCTCCTGACGATGCCCCGCCCGCGAGCTTGGGACATTGTCCGGCTGCTGGGATCGATGACAGCCACGATGGAAGTGGTACCCTGGGGCGAGAGCGCACCTGAGACCTCTACAGTATTCCCTACTCCGGAGATGGTCTTCTATTTCTCAGGATTACCAATGCAGACTTACTTGGCTCCCTGCGGCCCGTCTCAGCATGGAGTGGTGGCTCTCGGACAGCATGCTGCGGCGAGGAATGCCGCTGACGCTCCCCGTTTGGTGCCTAGTGGTAACAGATGCCAGCCTGAAGGGCTGGGGAGTACACTGCAAGGGGAAGCATGCCCAGGGTCTATGGACACCCGAGGAGTCGGAGTGGTCCATCAACCGCCTAGAGTTGAAAGCGGTGTTTCAGGCGCTTCTGGCCTTTCAAGTGACCCTGGAAGGATTGGCTGTCAGAGTGATGTCGGACAACACGACAACGGTGGCCTATATAAATCGACAAGGCGGAACAAGGTGCAGAGCACTAGCTGTGCAGGCCGAACTGATTTGCCACTGGGCCGAGCTGCATCTTCAGTGTCTGTCGTAGCTCATATTGCAGGTCAGAGCAATGTGCAGGCCGATTATCTGAGCAGGCATCAGATCGATCCAGCAGAATGGAATCTGGCAGACGAAGTATTCGTGCAGATCTGTGCCAAATGGGGCAAGCCCGTGATGGATCTAATGGCGACAAGTGCCAATACCAAAGTCCCGTGGTTCTTCAGCAGACAGAGAGATCCTTGCTCGGCGGGGTTGGATGCCTTGGCTCAACCCTTGCCTCCGGGTCTACTTTATGTGTTTCCCCCATGGCCCTTGATAGGGCGCCTGCTCTTGCGGATTCGGCTGCACCCAGGAGAAGTGGTCCTCATCGCCCCAGATTGGCCAAGGAGACCTTGGTATGCAGACCTCCGACAGATGCTCCTGGAGGCTCCTCTGCCGTTACCTCTGGTACCGAACCTGTTGACTCAGGGACCGGTAGCCATGGAGGACGCCGGCCGCTTTGGTCTTACGGCATGGCTATTGAGAGGGCGCAATTGAGGGATAAAGGTTATTCCAATAAAGTTATTTCCACTCTCCTGCAAGCCCGCAAGCGGTCCACTTCCGTGGCTTATGCCAGGATTTGGTGCCTGTTTGAGTCTTGGTGTGCTTCCAGTGCCATTGTTCCAGTGCGGGCTCCTGTGTCGCCGATTTTGCAGGAAGGTGTACAAAAAGGCTTGGCCTATAATTCCCTGCGGGTGCAGGTGGCAGCGTTGGCCTCCCTTCGTGGTAAGGTGGAAGGCGTTTCTTTGGCTGCTCACCCAGATGTGGCACGGTTTCTTAGATGGGTGCTTCGGCTCCGACCTCCAGTGCGAGCACCCTGTCCAGCTTGGAACCTGGGGCTAGTTTTGAAAACCCTGCAGGCATCTCCTTTTGAGCCGCTTCGGCGAGCATCGGAGAAAGACTTGACACTGAAGGCCGTTTTTCTGGTGGCCATTACTTCGGCGAGACGGGTGTCAGAGCTCCAGGCGCTGTCCTGTAGAGACCCATTTCTGCAATTTTCAGAGTCCGGAGTCACGGTTCGGACCGTGCCTTCCTTTATGCCTAAGGTGGTTTCAGCCTTTCACTTAAACCAGCCTATTTTCTTGCCCTCTTTTTCAGAGGAAGAGTTTCCAGAATCTTTTGGGCAGCTGCACCTTTTGGATGTGCGCAGGACTCTGCTGCAGTATCTGCGAGTTACTAACTCTTTCAGGACTTCTGATCATCTGTTTGTTTTGCTATCCGGTTCTCGCAGAGGGTCTCCAGCGTCTAAAGCCACTATTGCCCGCTGGCTCAAAGAAACTATCTTTTCAGCTTATCTGCTGGCCAGCAGGGTTCCGCCTGTAGCCTTTAAGGCACATTCTACTAGAGCGATTTCTTCCTCTTGGGCTGAAACTGGAGCACTCTCTCTTCAAGAGATATGCAGTGCAGCAACGTGGGCTTCTAAGCTCTCCTTTGCCTGACATTACAGGCTGGATGTGGCTGCCAGGAGGG
Source organism: Microcaecilia unicolor (assembly GCF_901765095.1). Lineage (NCBI taxonomy): Eukaryota > Metazoa > Chordata > Amphibia > Gymnophiona > Siphonopidae > Microcaecilia > Microcaecilia unicolor. Next base: position 99,738,641 of record NC_044037.1, on the reverse strand, counting down.
ATGCGCGTTTTGGTGCACAAGTGCTAGCGCGTGGTGTGGCTTGTTCCCACCCTATCTAGGGATTGCTTTGTTACATCCCATACGTAATGGCTTCATCTACTTGATGACAAGGAAGGGAAAATTAGGTTCTTACCTTGGTAATTTTCTTTCCTTTAGTCATAGCAGATGAAGCCATGAGCCCTCCCTGTATGATTGTCTGTATGCTGTGAATCTGTTTTTCAGGTTCTGTTCTAATTTCCTGAAGTTCCTTCCTTGGGAGAAAGTTGGAAAACAATCTTCAGGATTCATGTTCAGTTTAAATTTAGGAGGATGTGTTCATTCCCTCCAGCATGTTTTTTTTTGGAGGATGTGTTGATTCTCTCCAGGAGGCGCGTGTGTTCCCCTCCAGTTCTATAAATAGGAGGATGAGTTCATTCCCTCCAGTGTGTTGGGAGGATGTGTGATTCCCTCCAGGAGGCGCCTGTGTTCCCCTCCACTTATACAATAAGGAGGATGAGTTTATTCCCTCCAGGAGGATGTGCATTCCCTCCTTTATGAGTTCATGCCCTTGTGATGGGCCATCGTTCGCTGTGAGGAAAGCTCTTGTGATTCCCATTGCGGTTTGCATACTGCTTTGGAAGCTTCAAATACTGAAGAGGCAGTGGAGCTAGCTGGCCAAGAGGGCACTGTGAAAGTTTGAGTGCTCTCTATCTCCCCTGCTGGTTGATGGACATAACCCATACGTAATGGCTTCATCTGCTATGACTAAAGGAAAGAAAATTACCAAGGTAAGAACCTAATTTTCCCTTATTTGAAGGAAGATAATTAACAACCAACATCACCTGAAGAGCTGCTGAGAAGAGGAAAACTTTAGTGTTGTATCTTACCTGCTGAACATTGCATTCAAACTTGTGAAAAGGTAATCGGGGTTGAATAAGTTAAATTATTGTACTTATTTATCAAACTCAGTTTAGACAATAGTGTAGCTTTTTAAGGCTCTGATAGTGTTAAAATAATGTTTTAGAGTCTAGTATTTTAGACTCCATTTTAGAGCTTAGCATAATGTCAGTTTTGTACTACTCACTGCACTCTTTCAAAATATAGCTTACAGTACTTCTGAATATTAAACACTCACTGGAGTGCAAAAAAAAACAAAACTCTAGGAGAAAAAGCCTCAGAGCCATCCCTCCACTTCTATATAGCAGAAGATTAATGTAGTAGGATTAATGAGGGCCAATTTATTTCACAGGCATAAAAAACCCCTTGAGAAATAATTGCTAAAACTTCAGTGAAACCAGCATTTCATAGGTCCCAGACAAATGTGACTTCAATGTGGTATGTGTTACAGGTGGAAGCGAAGTAGCACATGTCGAAAAGCTAAGTGTTGCTTTTCTTACACTAAATCAGACTCAGTATCAGTTTTCATCTTCTGTTAAGATTCTGGGGGTATGGTTAGATAATTATTTTTGGAGACGCAAATTAACACTCTTACTCAAAGATCTTTTTTTCTGTTGCGTAATTTGCATCGAATTTGGAACATTTTGATCACATTCATTTTAAACTTATTGTTCAGGCTTTGATTTTGAGTTTGCTTGATTATTGCAATATTGTTTATTTGGGAGCATCCAAACAGTTATTGAAGAAACTTCCCACTATACAGAATGTAGCTTTATGTTTAATTTTTTCTTTAAAAAAGTTTGGTGTACCAGTTATTATATGAAGCTCCATTGGCTCCCTGTGCAAGCCAGGATTTTGTTCAAATTTTTGTTTTGTGTATAAAATTATATATGGCCTTTCCCCACTTGAGCTTTTCACTTTTCCTTCTCTAAAAACTATGAGAAGAACTAGACTTAATGATATTCTTTTTTCATATCATGCAGTTTGTTTGGATAAGGTTATTAAGGATATCTTAATATCTGATATTACAAGTGAGGTGAGTCCAAAGAGGATATTGAAGAATTTTTATTGTAAATAAAGCTGAAAAACGACCCGACACAGTCGTGCATTTTTTTGCATCATGAACCCTAGCCAGTTGGATGGCTACTTTAGCTCATTGTTTTCGCAACATTAAGGATTAAACGGACTGGATATTGACAATACTCTTTTGTTAGATGTTTTGTCATAACATTAGAGATTGACCAGACCCCTGAGGTAGGCCTTTGTGCCGAAACATGGCCGTGTTGAGTCATTTTTTAGCTTTCTTTACAATAAAGATTCTTCAATATCCTCTTTGAACTTACCCCACTTTTTTGTTTCACTTTTCACGGTTACGTGAAGCTTGCTCCTCCTTTGTTCTCGTCTTGAACTCTCTTATAACCAATTCCACAAACAGATTAAAACTTGCCTATTTAGAAAATTTGTGCTAAATAATGTTAGAGTATGTAGCTCAGGGATGTGTTTTTGTTAGGTTATGTTTTGTTATGCCTGGAAATGTCCAGTCTTCTTTGATGTATGATCCGCATTGAACCGAAAGGTATATGGCGGAATATAAATTTATTGTTAATGTTAAAAATCTCTTTTGAAGTCCTTGCACTTCTGAGGGTTAGTCCTTACACAAAAGTAGACAACTGCTACTGTTAGCCTACAGGACAGCTGAGGAAAAGTTAGGGACTTAGGTAGGGCTGTTTATCTTTCTGTAGGTGTAAATATTTCTGCAACTGCAGTTTGGCTGGGAAACATCATGTCACCAAAGCTGTTGCCCCAGTCACAGCTTCTGATTCTGTGCAGATAGAAAATGTGATCCCAGGAGAGGAACTGGTTCCATATTCAAGAAGTTTTAACCCTGAATCCCTCATGAAAGAAGTGAAAGAACTGAGAAAGGAAGTGGCAAGGTTGAGAAGCATCTGTGAAAATAAATACATCGATGAAATGGTTACATTTCTATCCCACATTTTCCCACCTATTTGCAGGCTCAATGTGGCTTACATATACCGTAGAGGCGTTCGCCATTTCCAGTAGAGAAACAGATACAGAGAGTTGTAGTGGGCGTATAAGGTTCATGTGTTATAGACACATTGAGGAATTGTAGAGAGGAAGAGTTGTGTAGAGTCTAATACGAGCTTTGGTTTTGTTGTGTTGTAAGGTTTAGGCACTTAGGTTGGGTCGATTGGGTATGCCTTTTTGAACAGGTTGGTTTTTAGTGATTTCCTGAAGTTCAGGTGGTCTTACGTTGTTTTCACGGCTTTTGGTAGTGCGTTCCACAGTTGTGTGCTTATGTAGGAGAAGCTGGCTACATAGGTTGATTTGTATTTGAGTCCTTTACCGCTTGGGTAGTGGAGATTTAGGTATGCTTGTGTTGATCTGATTGTGTTTCTTATTGATAGGTTTATGAGGTCTGACATATATCCCGGGGCTTCGCCGTAGATGATTTTATGGACAAAGGTGCAGATTTTGAAAGCAATACGTTCTTTGATTGGTAACCAGTGTAGTTTTTCTCTGAGGGGTTTGGTGCTTTCGAATCGTGCTTTTCCAAATATAAGCCTGGCTGCTGTATTTTGGGTGGTCTGAAGTTTCTTTATGAGTTGTTCTTTGCATCCCATTAGATTCCATTGCATTAATCTGCATGGCTTAGTACCATTGATTGTATCAGGCTGTGAAATGTTTCCCTCAGAAAGAAAGGTTTCACACATTTGAGTTTCCACATTGAGTTGAACATTTTCTTAGTTGTAGATTTAATTTGGCTCTCAAGTGTAAGGTTACGGTCGATAGTAACGCCGAGGATTTTCAGGCTGTCTGCGGTAGGGAGGGTTTAGTCTGGGGTGTTTATATTTGTGGGTTTCTTCGTGTTTTATTGGGATGAGAGGATGAGGCAGTGTGTTTTATCTGTATTGAGTTTTAGTTGAAATGCGTTTGCCCATGAGTCCATGATGTTTAGGCTGAGTTTGATTTTGTTGGTGATTTCTGTCAGGTCATTTTTGTACGGTAATTATATAGTGATGTAATCTGCATAGATGAATGGATTGAGGCCATGGTTGGATAAGGACTTGGCTAGTGGTGTTGTCATTAGGTTGAAGAGGGTTGGTGATAGTGGTGATCCTTGAAGTACTCCGCAGTCAGCTTTCCAAGGTGATGATATGTTTGAGTTTGATTTCACTTGGTACGTTCTAGTGGTTAGGAAACCCTTGATCCAACCAAGTATGTTTCCACCAATACCGAAGTAGTCTAGGAGTCTTAGTAGTATGTTATGGTTTAGCATGTCGAATGCACTGGACATGTCGAATTGAAGGAGGAGTATACTTTTACCTGCTGCTATTTCCTGTTTGAATTTGGCCAGGAGTGTAATGAACTGTTTCAGTGCTATGGAGGGGGCAAAATGCTGATTGTAATTCATGTAGGATTGAGAATTTATGTAATCACCGAGTTGCTTGGTTACCATGCTTTCCATCAGTTTGACTGCTAGCGGGATAGATGCTACTGGGCGGTAATTGGTGAGTTCGCTTGTCTTTTTCTTGGTGTCTTTAGGAATTGGGGTGAGTAGGATGTTGCCATTTTCCTTAGGGAAGAGGCCTTGTTGGAGTAAGTAGTTTAGGTGGGATGTGAGGTCTGCTATGAAGTGGTCGGGGGCGGATTTTATTAGGTAGCTGGGGCACATATCCAATTTGCAGTGAGTGACGGAGAACTTATGAATCGCCTGGGTGACTTTCGGTGGTGAGGGCGAAGTTTGACCAGGTTCGGTCCTCTGGGTATTCTCCTGGGGTTGGGTCCAGACCGTTGATGACATTTTCGATATCAGTATTGTCAAGAGGAAGTGTGTTACGTAGATTTACAATTTTTTCATTCAAATATTTTGCAAGTTTGTTTGCGGATGGGATATCTGTGTTGGTCATGATGACTGAGGTGGTATCTAATAATTTGTTTACGAGTTTCTTTGTGTCTTTGTAGTCTGGTCCTATTTTGGTTCTGTATTATGACGTTTTGGCCTGTCTTATTGCATATTTGTATTTTCTTTGTAGTTGTTTCCAAGCGTTGAGCGTGTGTTCGTCTTTTATTTTTTTCCATGCTCTTTCGAGTTTCCTGGATTGTGTTTTTAGTTTTTCAGTTTGTCGTTGAACCATGGTATTGAGATATGTCTTCGTGATGTTCTTGTTTGTAGTGGTGCTATTTCGTCTAGTATGCTTCTGCATCTTTTGTCCCAGTTAGAGAGGTAGTGTATGGAGTTTGTTTGTGTTGTCCATTCGCTATTGTATATTTTTTGCCAGAATGTTTTCGGGTCTATTTGACCTCTAGTGCTATAGGTTGTGTGTTCTTGTAGATGATGTGAGCTCTTCCGCCAGTTTAGGGGTAGGTTGAGTTTTTAGTGGTCGGTCCATGGTGTTTCTGACCATTTAATATCAGCTATTATTAAGTTTTGGTCTGTGGACAAATTTTGTGAGATGAGGTCGTGTGTGCCCTTTGACGTGGGTTGCTTGTGTGTGCGGCCATTTGAGGTCCCATAAGTGGAGGAATTCCTTGCATTCTCGTGCGTTAGCTAAGTTTGGCTCTTCTAGGGGGAGATTGATGTCTCCTAGTAACAGTATGTTTGAGTTGGTTACACAGGTGTGTGAAATGAAGTCCGTGAAGGTTGACTGGCTTTCATTCCAATTGACTGGTGGTCTGTAGAACAGGATACACTTCAGGTGGTCCAGCAGGGATTTGCTATGGATTCTGATTGAGGCAATTTCCAATTGGGTTGTTATGGACTCAGCAGTGGTTTCGGTTATGAAGTGGGATCGATAGATTAGTGCTATGCCTCTGCCTCTCTTTTCCTTTCTGGTCCAGTGAGTGATTTTGTAACCCGGAGGACATAGATCAAGGATTATTGGGTCCTTTTGGTCTTGGATCCAGGTTTCGTTGATGAAGATCAGGTCCAGGTTTTCTAACATAATCCAGTCTGTTACTGTTGTTGATTTGTTAACGACGAATCTGGCATTGATGTAACCCACTTGAATTTTTTTGTATGGAGCTTCTTTGTTTGGTATTGTGTGGATTTTTGTTAGTTGTCATTTCTTTGTTGGTGTGTGTTTGGTGTGACCTTTTTTTTCGTTCTGTTGATGTTGTCCCCTTATTGGCATTTTTCCTTTGTTATGGGTGTTGTCAGTCTGTTGAGGTGTGGGGTATCTGGTCAGTCTTTGGTGAGTATGTAGTATGGGTATGATGTTACCTGCGAGTGGGGTGGTTATTGTTAGATGGATCAATGATATAGAATAGATACCAAGGAGTATTTTGACGGTGTTCATCTTGGATCAGTTCAATTTGGCTGCTGATACGCCGTGTTCGCATGGGGGGAGGGACCTATGTCCTTTTTTTTTTTTTTTTTTACTCAGATGTTCAGCCCCAGGGTGCAGGGATTCCAAGGTTGTGGGTGCTGTGTCGTTGGTTGGAGTTAGGAATCTAAGAAAGATAATTGTTGTGCAGGACGAGGCAGTGTTCCAACAGTTGAGGTAGTTCGTGGTTTTGTGCTGGGGATTGCAGTATCACCTTTGGTGTGCGTAGGATGCAATGTTATCATGGATGCAGTGCTGCTCCGGTGACAGGGGGAAGAACTGGGGGCAGTTTGCAGCCCCGGATTACCTCTGCTTCCGTGAGCTGGGTTCTATGGCTCGTCTCCTGGTCACCTATGCCGCTCCGTTGGTGTAGCCGCCTTGGTCGATGTGACCACGTGGACCGCCGTCTGGCCACTTGCAGTTGTGAGACTCGGTGATTCTCGCCACGACTTGGTGGATGGCAGGCAGGGCCGGCACATGGCCGAACCAGGTGGATCTCGCACAGCTCCTGCTCTGGGGCACCGCTGGCTGCTCGACGATCCCGCTGGACGCTCAACGGGTGGGCGCACCGTTCACAGCTGTGAATTGGGGCCTCCAGGGGCGCATCCTGCTCCGGTCGGGAGCACCGTCTCTTGCCCAGCCCTGGCCATGACATCCAGGCTAGGAGCTCCCCTCAGCGCATCTTGGGTCAGGCTGGGGCGGTGCATATCGTCCGCTGCGCCGCCTGATCTCCAGCCCAGGCCTTGGGTATGGCCCCAGTGTCCCGCTGGCGTGTCTCGCCCGCTCAGGAGCCACTCGACACCTCGCCGGAGTTCACCCACTGAGCCTGGATCCTGTCCAGGTGAGCGCAACTCGCCCAGGCCGGGGCTGGTCTCCACTCTGCCCTCGAGCCTGGAGCTCTCTCAGATACGCCTTATTCGGGCAATATTCTATAACTACTCGCTTAAATTTTGGTTCATGAAGCATCAAAGATTTCCAGCAGTAAGGAAGAAGAAACTGTGCTGAAAGAGGACAACTGGACTCAAGACAACCTGCCCTTGAACTGAAGAACTGATATTCAGCCTTGGAAGTGGAGGAGGTGAGAGCATCCCAGAGAGAGGAGGAATCAGAGCTTGAAATCCCTAAAGTTGTTGGATCAGTGACCACTAAGAGGCGAAAAGTAGTGGTGGTTAACAATTTTCTTTGAGGGGTACAGAGGTGTCCATCTGCAGACTGGACATGATGTCCCAGGAGCTGTGTTGTGGTCCAGGTGTCAAATTCAAGATGTAAGAGAGCTTGCTGAGACTTATCAAACCTAATGACTGCTCATCCATGTTGGCACAAATGATACTGCTAGGCACCCCTCTGAATGTACCAAAAGTGACTTCATGGCTCTAGAAGAGAGGGTGAAGGAGACAGGTGCACAGGTGGTGTTCTCGTCAATCCTCCTTGTTGAGGGTAAAGGCCAAGGCAGAGAAGTGGCTACGCAGATGGTGTCATCAAGAGCATTTTGGCTTCCTGGACCATGGGATGTTTGAAGGCTGCAGAGCAGAGATAGTGTCCATCTATCAAAGAAGTATCTTCAGCAGCAGACTGGCTAACCAACTGAGGAGAGCTTTAAACTAGAATCATTGGGGCAGGGTGATCAAAATCCCCAGTTACTTACAATCCCTCAGGTAAATGATGCATTAAATATCTCTACACAATTGGAAAAAGGGGCAACGTCTGGAAAGCAGAATATACTAATGCTCAAAGTATTGGAAATAATGTTTTAGATCCTGAGGCTGTGATAGAAGAAGCTGATTTGGATTTAATGGTGATCACAGAGACATGGTTTACAGCGAACCATGACTGGTATATAGTTATACCGGCATATAATTGTTCAGGAAAGACAGGGTAGGAAGAAAGGGAGGGGGAGTGGCATTACATGTTAAAGATAATATTAAAGCGCACAATTGCAAGACCTACAGGGTAAAGAAGAGGTACTGTGGGTCAATCTGGAAATAGGGCATGGCAAATGTATTATTTAGGTCTTACATACTTACCTCCTGCACCGACTGAAGAGGACAGAGATTTAATTGAAGACTTTCAAAATATATCTGTGAAAGGGGAAGTACTACTAATGGGTGACTTTAATATCCCAGATGTTGATTGGGGTATTCCTACTGCGGGGTGTTAGAAACAGGGAGACTCTGGTTTTTCTACAGGGAAAACTATTCCAGCAGTTGGTAAAGGAACCCATGCAGGATGGGGCCATATTGGACTTAGTGCTTACTAAGGGGGAGTGTTTCTAATGTTATAGTAGGTGATTATCTGGCATCCAGTGTCAGACGGTATGGTTAAAATAGGTGTAGAGAGGGTTCATTCAAATGTGAAGGTTCTAAACTTCAAAAATACTAACTTTATTAAAAAGGGGGATTACCTCAAGGAATTGCTTTCTGGATGGGAACATCTGGAAGAAACTGGAAAGCAGTGGGCAAAACAGAAAGGAGCTATTATAAGGGCAACAAACCTTTTTGTAAGGAAAGTAAATAAAAGAGGAAAAGGAGGCAGTGGCGTTCCTAGGGGGGGGGGCAGTGGGTGCGGTCCGCCCCGGGTGCACGCCGCCGGGGGGGGGGGGGTTACTTCCTGTTCCGGGGCAGAGAAGAAGCATGGAACAACAGAGGACAGGCGTGCGCGGCACCCCCCCCCCCCCCCCCGGCGGCGTGCACCCGGCGGGGGGGGGGGGTTCCTTCGCGGGGGTGTCCTTTCACTGGGGGGGGCGCTGCACCGGGGGGGGGCGCATCGGCGATCCGCCCCGGGTGCCAGCCCCCCTAGGAACGCCACTGAAAGGTTGTTTTGGTTCTGAAAAGTAGAAGCTGAAAAGGAAAAAGAGGTTAGCCTTTGTAAACTACAAGAGATTGCAGAAAGAGGAAGATGGGTGATAAAATCTGGCAAAACTAAGAGAAGCTGGTAGAGTAAGTAGGAAAGCAAAGATGCAAGTGTTACAAAAAAATAGACAATACGGTAAAATAGGGGGGGAGAGGAGGAAGACATTTTTTTTTTTAGATATGTTCGTGATAGGAGGGAGTGCAAACTCATTCTGAGACCCAAAGGTAAAAGGGAGGAATATATAGAAACTGGTAAAGATAAGTCGGAATTGCTTAACAAATATTTCTGTTCTGTGTTTATAGCAGAAAGGCCGCAGAAGACAAACACAAATAGGAATGGTAGGCCCTGAATGGACTGTGTTTGTGAGGATCTGGTTAAACCAAAGGTGAACAAAAGCGATGGGGCTGGATGGCATACATCCAAGGGTACTGAAGGAACTTAGGGACATTCTAGCAGTTCCGCTGGCTGACCTTTTTAATGCTTCTCTAGAATTGGGAGTGGTCCCGGAGGCAGTGGTGTGCTGGAGCCGGCTCACAAGATCCGGTTGTTAAATTTTGGCTGGACTTGCGAGCCGGTTGTTGGAAAGGGCGAGCCAGCTCTCCCTCCCTCCGGATCTGGTCCCTCACCGATCCTACCTTGACTATCGAATTCTTCGGGGCAGGCAGTGTTGCCTGCCCACTGCTATCGTTGACTTTCCTCCGCCGCCTGTTTGCACTTTAAAAATGGCCGCCGAGACTTCTGTAAGTCTCGGCAGTCATTTTGAAGCGCGATTGGGCGGTGGAGGAAAGGCAGCGGGCAGGCAACACTGCCTGCCCCGAAGAATTTGATGGCCAAGGTAGGGTCGGTGAGGGACCGGATCAGAAGGGAGGGAGGGAGGGAGGAAGCAGGAGCATTTGCGGAACAAGTCGGGAGGGGGTGGCAGGGGAGAGAAGGGAGATGCTGGCCATGGGTGGATGGAGGGCAGGGGAGAGAAGGGTCGCTGGCCATGGGTGCATGCAGGGCAGGGGAGAGGAGGGTCACTGCTGGCCATGGGTGGATGGAGGGCAGGGGAGAGAAGGGTCGCTGGCCATGGGTGCATGCAGGGCAGGGGAGAGGAGGGTCACTGCTGGCCATGGGTGGATGAAGGGCAGGGGCGAGAAGGGTCTCTGGCCATGGGTGCATGCAGGGCAGGGGAGAGGAGGGTCACTGCTGGACATGGGTGGATGGAGGGCAGGGGAGAGAAGGGTCGCTGGCCATGGGTGGATGGAGGGCAGGGGGAGAGGAGGGGAGAGAGAATAAATGCTGGGCATGGATGGAGGGGAGGGAAGAGTGAGGAAGGCGATAAGATAAGGGAAAAGGAAGAGAGGAGAAAAACTGCACATGGATGAAGAAAATAGGCAGAAGCTGAGGACCAGAAATGAAGAAGAAAGGAGGAAAGGAAAGAAATAAATGGAAAGGAAGCCCTGGAAACTGAGTTAAGAGGACAGATAGCAGCAGAATCGGATACTGGGCCAGCATGATCAAAAAAACAGTCACCAGACAACAAAGGTAGAAAAAAATCATTTTATTTTCATTATAGTGTTTGGAATATGTTCCCTTTGAGAATCAGGTGCTCAACATTAAAAGTTTATATTTATTTACTTATTTATGGCATTTTATCCCACATTAAACATGAATTAGATTGGAACCTGGGATCATTTAATTTTTTTTTCCTGGAGAGAGTAATGCATTGCCCCCCCCCCCCCCCCCACCCACCGGCTACAGGCAGCTCTGCAATTTTGGGGGGGCGCAGAGGTGGATGGGGAGCGCAGAGGTGGACGGGGGGGGGGGGGCGAGGTGGACCGGGGAGAGAGCCTGTTGTTAAAAATTTACCAGCACACCACTGCCCGGAGGACTGGAGAATGGTTAATGCAGCAGGCTTTGATCCTGGCAACCTGGGTTCAATTCCCATTGCAGCTCCTTGTGACCTTGGGCAAGTCACTTAACCCTAAATTGGCCTAGGTACAAAAACTTAGATTGTGAGGCTTCTAGGGACAAAGAAAGTACCTGCATATAATGTGTACAGTGCTGTGTATATCTAGTAGTGTTATAGAAATGATTACTAGTAGATAGATGTAGTCCTTCCACAAAAGTGGAAGTAAGGAAGAGATTGGGAACTACAGGCTGTGATATGTAAATTAATGGAAATGTTTTTAAAAGAGAAAATAGTACAGTTTTTGGGATCCAGTGGATTACAGGACCCGAGGCAACATGGTTTCACTAGAAGCAAGTCTTGTCAGACAAATCTGATTAATTTCTTTGACTGGGTGACCAGAGAGTTGGGATCGAGGGAGAGTGCTAGATGTGGTGTATTTAGATTTTAGCAAAGCCTTTGACACAGTTCCACTTAGACAACTAATAAACTGAGTGCCCTTGGTATGGCCCTAAAGTGACTGACTGCGTTAGGAACAGGTTGAGTGGAAGGCGATACAGGGGAGTGGTAAACAGAGCTCATCCTGAGGAAAAGGATGTTACCAGTGATGTGCCGCAAGGTTCAGTTCTTGGGCCTGTTCTTTTTTACATTTTTGTAAATGATATTGCTTAAGGGCTGTCTGATAAGGTTTGTCTCCTTGCAGATGATGCCAAAATCTGCAATAGGATAGACACCCTTGATGGTGTGGATAGCATAAGGAAAGACGTGGCGGGGCATAATCAAACGGGGCGCCCAAGTTTTCCTGAGGGCGTCCTCGCCGGACGTCCCAGCAAAGGGGCGGGGAAACCCATATTATTGAAACAAGATGGACGGCCATCTTTTGTTTCTATAATATGGTCGGGGATGCCCAAATCTCAACATTTAGGTCGACCTTAGAGATGGTCGTCCCCGGTTTTCGGCGATAATGGAAACCGAGGACGCCCATCTCAGAAATGACCAAATCCAAGCCATTTGATTGTGGGAGGAGCCAGCATTCATAGTGCACTGGTCCCCCTCACATGCCAGGACACCAACCGGGCACCCTAGGGGGCACTGCAGTGGACTTCAGAAATTGCTCCCAGGTGCATAGCTCCCTTACCTTGAGTGCTAGGCCCTCCCAAAACCCACTACCCACAACACTACCATAAGCCCTAAGGGGTGAAGGTGGGCACCTACATGTGGGTACAGTGGGTTTCTGGAGGGTTTTGAAGGGCTCACATTTACCAGCACACGTGTAACAGGTAGGGGGGGATGGGCCTGGGTCTGCCTGCCTGAAGTGCACTGCACCCACTAAAACTGCTCCAGGGACCTGCATACTGCTGTCAGGGAGCTGGGTATGACATTTGAGGCTGGCAAAAAATATTTTAAAAGTTTTTTTATGGTGGTAGGATGTTAGTGACCTCTGGGGGAGTAAGGGGAGGTCATTCCCAATTCCCTCCGTTGGTCATCTGGTCAGTTCGGGTACCTTTTTGAGGCTTGGTTGCAAGAAAAAATGGACCAAGTAAAGTCGGCCAAGTGCTCGTCATGGACACCCTTCTTTTTTCCATTATCAGCTGAGGACGCCCATGTGTTAAGCATGCCCCAGTCCCGCCTTCGCTGTGCTTCTGACATGCCCCCATGATGGAAAGCGGTTGAGGACGCCCAAAATCGGCTTTCGGTTATGCAGATTTGGGCGACCCTGGGAGAAGGACACCCATCTCCCGATTTGTGTCAAAAGATGGGCGCCCTTCTCTTTCGAAAATAAGCCTGTTATCGAAGCTAGAGGAATTGTGTGGAATTTGGCATCTAAGATTTAATGCTAAAAAAATGAGGGGTCATGTATTTGGACTGCAAAACCAGAGGGAACTGCATAGTTTAGGGGCTGAAAAACTTTTGTACACGAAAGGTATGATCATATGTGATGATCTTAAAGTGGCTAAACAGGTAGAAAAGGCAACAGTGAAAGCTAGAAAGATGCTTGGGTGCATAGGGAGAGGAATAGCCAGTAGGAAAAAGGAGGTGATGATGCTCCTGTATAAGATTCCAATGAGATCTCATGTAGAATATTGTGTACAGTTCTGGAGACCACACCTTCAAGAACATATAAACGGGATGGAGTCAGTCCAGAGCTTGGCTACTAAAATGGTTAGTGGTCTTTGTCATAAAGCATATAGGGACAGAACCAAGATGGCATCGGATGCAGCTATGCCGACTTGAGCTCCTGCAGAATATTACTTTGATACGCTTTTTCCCTAGCATAATGGGGAGAAAGAGGAAGGGAGCCACCAAGTCTTCTCCCTCGACTGCTGGCACCATCCCCTTTTCAAGGAAGTTTACCTTGGAAGCCTATTGGAGGTGTTGTATCTTTAGTTGGGGCCATTGAGTGCATTGCGCCTCCCAGCGTGGAGGAGGCTTTGTTGAGCTCCATCGATAGAATGGCTCTGCGTCAACCCAGAAGTGCATGTGGAGTGTTGGGGGAGCAGGGCAGCGTATCCAACTTGGTAGCTGCGCTGGGAAACCTGCTGGAGGAACCCCCTCTTGCTGTTTCCAGTTGAGCAGGATCAGGTATGGAGCCCTTGGAGGGAGATTAATACAGACAGAGAGGGTAATGCAGTATACGGTCAGAGAAACCAAAAGAAAAAAGCAACACTGGGCCTTCAGGACTAGGACACCAGGAGTACTTTATTAGCCAAAGACCTGACACGGGCCGTGTTTCGGCGCCAGCAAGGCGCCTGCCTCAGGGGTCAAATTGTAGATATAATAGCGTACAGATGTCAAAGCGCAAATGCCTTAAGGACAATCAAAATAACTTGCATAGATTTCGCTATAGCGCGAAAAAAACACCAAGGGCGCTGGCTCCAGCAAAGAGCCTTCTCCTGTGTAATCCGGATTTGCGCTTTGACATCTGTACGCTATTATATCTACAATTTGACCCCTGAGGCAGGCGCCTTGCTGGTGCCGAAACACGGCCCGTGTCGGGTCTTTGGCTAATAAAGTACTCCTGTTGTCCTAGTCTTGAAGGCCCAGTGTTGGCCCTTGGAGGCAGAGCCAGTCCCAGTGAGCCTTTCCTCTGTGGAGAGCGAGAGAAGACCCTGCAAGCTGGATTGCTGCTGGTAAGGAGACCAGCCATTGTGGCTCTAGAGTCACTTTGGGAGGCCATTCAGGGAGTGAATGCTTCTCGTAATAGTGTGATATCTCATCTTGTGAGTGACTGTGTTACTTTGAAGAAGGTGTAGGCTAATCAGGCTTTTGTAATGAGCGCTCATTCTTCTAAGTTTGAAACTATGGAGCATAAATTAACATCTTTGCAAAAAGACGATGTGGCTCTAATTAGGGATAAAGAATTTACGCACTGTAAGAATATTTGGAGAATCAGTTAAGAAAACAACTTAAGAATGTTGAACTTTCCTAAGACACCTTTGATTATAGGTTTGGATGTGGTGTGTAGATACTTTATGGAGGTGCTGGGAATATCATCAGAGGCTTTGCCTCCCCTAGTTAGAGCAATTTATGTATCTTTGGGAGATCTGCTGGAAAATGAGGGGACTATGGATCTGACGGGCTTTTTAGAGTCATCGGAAATCATCACGCAAAGGACTACTTTTGTAGTTACCTTGTGCTTTAGAGCCTGATCACAACTGAATAATGCGTTTATACTTCAATCATATGACTGAAGCTTTTCTAGGATCTACTATTCAAATGTTTTCTGATGTGTCCTGTTCTATGCAGAAGAGCCATCAAGAATTTCTAGTGCTTAAGCCTAGGGTTATGTCACTCGGAGCTAGTTATATGTTGAAATTTCCTTGTGTGTGTTCAGTTTTGCTTGAAGGTAAATCCTTCTTGTTTTTGGTTTGTTTGTTTTTTTAATATCCCCTGCAGCTTTGAGAGTTTTTTTGTCTGGTAAAGAAGCATTACTCCCTAAGGTGTTTGTATTCCCAGAGTAGGATACGCTGTTAGGCTGGCTGACATACACTTCAACTGTAGTCTATTCTTTGCGAGATTTTTTTCTTCTTTTAATTTACTTGGAATTGGTTCCTTTTCTTTTCCTGGATCTGGGCTTCTATGATATTTTTAAACAACATCCCCTCCTGATTTAAAGTCCAAACTTTTGTGGACGACCCTTTCAGTTTCTTTTTTACCATTTTCCTCATTTTCTCAGTCACCCTTTTGAAAATTGAATGCTGCTACAGTAGATTTCTTTAGTGACTTCACTCCAGATATCGGCTCACGTTGATCATGTTATGATTACTTGTTTCCCAGCGGATTGAACACCGTTTCCTCTTGTACAATGCCCTGCATTCCTTTAAGGACTAGATCTAAAATAGCTCCCCTTCCATAAAGCTTTGCTGCCGGGTTTGCAGGACAGCGGGCTGGTTGAATAGCAAGGGCTCTGAGTTATAGGACACCCCATTCTCCCCCAAATTTGTGCTTTTGATTCACAAGGCTGCTTTGCTGAAGCGGCTTGTGGGGTCACAGGTTCTTTCTTCCCTACATGGCTCAGAATGGGCTCGGGGGGGGGGGGGGCCCTCAGTCACTGTGGCCTAAGCAGGCGAGGTTAGAGGCCCAGCAGGACCTTGAGGAATCTTTAGTGGCATTGGATTTGGATGATAGCCACTTATCCAGTGATTCTCTGCAAACCTTTTCATATCCCTTGGAGGAGGGGCAGCTACTGTCAGATGAGGGTGATGACCCCACAGCTGCACAGCTTATTCGTAAAGAGGAGCTCCCTGCTTTTATTGTCTGGACGCTGGAGGTTGTAGACACTTTTGCGCAGGACTCCCTGCCTGCTGAGCCATCCGCTCCTTCCATTATGTTGGGGACGAAGCGACCTCATAGAACTCTATATATTCATGAGGCCATGAAAGGTCTTATTTTGTCACGAGATACTCCGGATGCCGGGTTGCGAGTGGTGCCTGCAGGGGAACTGGAGTCCTTGTTGATCTCTAAGGTGGACTCCTTTGATCATGGTGGTCACAAAGAGGACCTCTTTACCAGTAGAAGCCAGCACGGCCCTTAAGGATGCGCAAGATCAGAAGTTGGAGACCTCCCTCTAGATTGCCTTCAAGGTTGCTGCCTTGCTTCTTTGGTTGTTACACTGCCCTGGCGTCAGGGCCGCCGAGATGGGGGGACAGGGGGGACAAAAGTCCCCGGGCCTCCAAAGGGGGCCCGGCAACACCGCAGTCCGACCCGCCCTCCCTCCGTCGCTCCCAGCACTAATCTTAAATGCCTCCTTTCACCACGTTCGCAGCAAGCAGCAGCAGGGCAGGCCACTCCTTCCTTCTGTGTCCCGCCCTCGCCTGACGTAATGTCCGCGAGGGCGGGGCACGGAAGGAAGGAGAGGTCTGCCCTGCTGCTGCTTGCTGCAAACGTGCTGAAAGGAGGCGTTTAAGGTTAGTGCAGGGCCCGGCCCGGTAGTGGGTAGAGGGGGGCCGGCGACCTCGGGTGGGGGGGCCCGGCGGCGACGACGACCTCGGGTGGTGGGGGGGGCCCGGGGCGGCCTTGTCCCGGGCCCGGCTCTCAGCGGCCCTGCCTGGCGTGCCTCTCCTGGGTGCAGAAGGCTGCCTCCAGAGATGAGCTCGTTGTTCTTCACCATCCTTGGAAGCAGGCTTGGCTTATTTGGCAGATCTTTATGATCTCCTCAGGGCTCTGGCCAAGGAGGTATTGGTGGTGCTAATGGCTCGCCACTGGCTCTGGCTGCGACATTGGGCGACTGATACTGCCTTGAAGTCTTGTTTAGCTTGGTTGCTAATTCAGGGTAAGTGTCACGACTGTGGTCGTGACTCCTCTTTTACTCACCTTATTTCCCGATGTTCAGCTTCCAAGATGGCTCCTGTCGGTTCAGCTTCCAAAATGGCTCCTGTCTTTCCTGTGTGTTCCAAGCCTCTCTTTGGTGTCAGTGTGTTCCCTGCTCCTGTCCTGCAGTAGGTGGCATCATCAGTGAGAGTCTTTATAAGGAAGTGGTGTACTTGCATTCAGGGCCTTTGCATTGCCAAGGGTCATCAGGTTAGTCAGTGTGCTGTTGCACGGTTTACCTAGCCTTGTTCTGTGGGCTCTAGCCCTTCTGCTTTGTCTTGCTCTTGTCTGTGGGCTTCCAGTTCTTCTGTTTTGCCTTGTTCACTGTCTGTGTTCCTGTTTGTGGCTGCCTTCAGCCTTGGTTCTTGTGTCTGTGCCTACATGTCCCTGTTTGTGGCTGCTAGGCAGCCTTCAGTCTTGGTTCTGTTCTGTTGCCTGTGTGTGGAGCTCTGGTCTGTCATTCTGAGTGTCTGCAGTAGCCAGCTTTGTCCCTAATTAGCTCTCTGCTGTGCAGGTGGTCTGCTCTTGTTCTACCCTGTCTGCTTTCAGCTTTCTTCCCTCTGTTTGGGACCCCTGCTTCTGCCAAGCTTCCATGTATATCCTAACCCCTGCTTCTGCCAAGCTTGTATGTATATCTTGAACCCTGCTTCTGCCTAGCTTGTGTGTATATCTTGAACCCTGCTTCTGCCAAGCTTGTATGTATATCCTGAACCCTGCTTCTGCCCAGCTTGTGTGTATATCCTGAACCCTGCTTCTGCCAAGCTTGTATGTACGCCCTGTCTGCCTAGTCTGCCTGTGAAGCCTGATCCAGTTCAGCTCCATCCTGTAAGTCCTGCAGGCCGCCCGCACCCAGGGGCTCAACCTCTGGGGAACGGCGGTCAGCACAGGTGAAACCCGGAGCTGCTCCAGTCCTGTTTGCCTCCTGTTATCCCAGCATTGTCTGCCTACAGCTGCAGTTCCAGTCCTGTCATTCTGGCCAAGTCCATTACAGATTCCAGCTCCAGCTGTGCTTGTTTACCCAGTCCCAGCTGGGGGTCTTGCCTGCCGCTGCTGCTCCTCGGCAATGGTCCAAGGGCTCACATTCTAGTGACTGTTTGTTTTGAACCTGAGACCGTGACAGTAAGCTCCTCTTTGGGGCAGGCTTGGGAAAGACTGTTAAAGATCTAGAAGAGTCCAAGGGTCAGCATCTGCCTGAGGACAAACCAAAGGCTGCCTGCCTTGTTGGTCAGTACCAACGAGGAAGCTAAGCATTGCCATCTAGGCTGCTCTGGTGCCTTTCAAAGATTGTGTGTTCAGCAAAAACAGCAGCTCTTTCTGGGGGATGGGTGCTCTGACATCTCCTCCTCTTGAGCCACACCAGCTGACTGATGGGTCCCTGGTCCATCATAGCAGGCAGCTTTCTCTCTTCCTAGGGGAATGGACCAGGGTTACATCAGACGAATGGGTCTTGGAGGTGATCCGAGACAGATTCTGGACTTTTTCATGGAATTCCCTTGCAAAAGGTGGCAGCCATCAGACTCTCTATGCCTTGGTTCACTTGAGAGGCTGTTCTTCCCGTACTGCCATCAGAACAAGTCCTCGGCCATTACTCCATTTATTTATTTATTATCTCAAGTATGTAAATGAGGCACTTTGGGTCCATCATTTTCAGATGGAGACCTTGCAACCTGTAGTCTAGGCTGTGCAACTGGGGTAATTCTTGACCTCTCTAGATCTGAAAGAGGCCTATTTACACATACCTATTGGCCTTCTCATCACCATTCCACTAGGTTGAGGTGCTGGGTCAGCACTTTCAATTCCAGATAATGCCCTTCGCTCTTGCAGTGATTCCCCAAACTTTATCCAAGGTCATGGTGGTAGTCGCGGTCTTCCTCCAGACGGAGGGTGTCTGGGTTCATACTTACCTTGGACAACTGCATGATTCGGGCATCATTGTATGAGGAACGCATGTAGACAATGGACCGGGTGGTCTGTCTTCTGCGCTCCCTCGGTTGGGTGGTCAATTTGCTCAGAGCCACTTGTCTCCTTTGCAGTATCCGGAATACCTGGGGGTAGTGTTCATTACTCAGGAAGAGATGGTGTCCATCCCTTTGGCAAGGAGGCTGTGGTTTCACGGTCAAGTGGAGAACCTAAAAATGGCTAAAGTTGTAAAGAGAGGTGACAAGACCTTTTTCAGATATATTGGAGAAAGTAGAAAAGATAGTAATGAAATTGCGAGACTGAAAGATAATGAGAATGGCAATGTGGCGAGTGAGGAATATAAAGTGAACGTTCTAAACAATTACTTGTCTTTGGTGTTCACGGAGGAAAATCCTGGTGAAGGACTGGTGTCGGCTGCTGAAGGAATATCTGGGAATGGAGTGGATACTGCACAGTTTATGGAAGAAAGAGTTTATAAACAGCTGGAGAATATGAAGGTGGACAAAGCTATGGGGCTGGATGGGATACATCCCAGGATACTGAGGGAGCTCAGAGAGGTCCTCGCAGGACCCCTTAAAGATTTATTTAATAGATCTTTAGAGACAGGAGAGGTTCTGCGAGATTGGAGATGAGTGGATTTGGTCCCTCTTCACACAAAAGTGGAGACAGGGAAGAAGTGGGAAACTACAGACTGGTAAGTCTCACGTCGGTGTTAGGAAAAATAGTGGAGTCGCTGCTGAAAGAAAGGATAGTTAACTTTCTAGAAGGCAACGGGTTATAGGACCTGAGGTAACATGGCTTTACCAAAGAAAAATCCTTTTTTGACTGGGTGACCAAAGAACTGGATGAAGGACGTCCGCTAGATATAATCTACTTGGATTTCAGCAAAGCCTTTGATACGGTCCCCCACAGAAGACTTGTGAATAAACTGAAAGGGTTGAACTTAGGACCGAACGTGGTGAACTGGATAGGAAACTGGTTGACTGACCGGTGGCAGAGGGTGGAGGTAAATGGAATCCGCTCGGAGGAAAGGAAGGTTGAGCAGTGTAGTTCCTCAGGGGTCGGTGCTGGGGCCTATTCTGTTTAATATATTTGTGAAAGATATTGCTGAAGGGTTAGAAGGAAAGGTTTGCCTTTTTTGTGGATGACACGAAAATAGCCAATAGAGTGGATACCCTGGAGGGAGTAGAAACAATGAGAAGGGATCTCTGAATGTTAGAAGAATGGCCGAGGGTGTGGCAGTAAAAGGTTAATGCCAAGAAGTGCAGAGTGATGCACTTAGGATGCAGAAACCCAAAAGAGAGATGCCAGATAGGAGGGGAGAAATTAGTCAGCTTGACTCGGAAGAGAGACCTTGGGATGTTGGTGTCAGAGGATATGAAGGTGAAGAAACAATGTGACAAGGCAACGGCTGTGGCCAGAAGGATGCTAGGCTGCTTAGAGAGGGGTATAACCAGCAGAAGAAAGGAAGTGTTGATGCCCCTCTACAAGTCATTAGTGAGGCCCCACTTGGAGTATTGTGTTCAGTTTTGGAGGCTGTATCTTGCTAAAGATGTGAAAAGACTGGAAGCGGTGCAAAGAAAATATATAAAAATGGTACAGGATTTGCATTGCAAATCGTATGAGGAGAGACTTGCCGACCTGAACAAGTATACCTTGGAGGAAAGGAGAAACAGGGGTGACATGATACAGAAGTTCAAATATTTGAAAGGTATTAATCTGCAACGAACATTTTCCAGAGACGGGAAGGTGGTAGAACTAGAGGATATGAATTGAAGTTGAAGGGGGGCAGACTCAGGAGTAATGTCAGGAAGTATTTTTTCACGGAAAGGGTGGTAGATACGTGGAATGCCCTCCCGCAGAAGGCGGTGGAGATGAAAACGGTAATGGAATTCAAACGTGTGAGATAAACACAAAGGAATTCAGTAATTGGGAAGCAAAACCAGTGCTGTGCAGACTTCTGCGGTCTACGCCTTGATCGTAAATGAATAGATATGGATGGGCTGGAGTGTAAATTTAAGGGGGTCGATGTTAGCTTCAGAACTTTTAGTTCAAGAACAGTGCTGGGCAGACTTCTATAGTCTGTGCCCTGAGAATGGCAAGGACAAATCAAACTCAGGTATACATATAAAGTATCACGTACTATGTAAAATGAGTTTATGTTGTTGGGCAGACTGGATGGACCGTAGAGGTCTTTATCTGCCGTCATTTACTATGTTACTATTTTCTTTATTGTTTTTCTCTTGAGATAGATTGTAAGTTTTCTTATTCACTTGTGAGTCTTGTGAATTATAATTGATAAATTGCATAAATTAAAAAATAAAATAAAGCATATGGGAACTGACTTAAAATATGCATACTTTAGAAGAAAGGCAGGAGGTGGAGATATATGATAAAGGATTTAAATATGTGGCATAAATGCACAGGAGGTGAATCTATTTCAATGGAAAGGCAGCTCTGGAATGAGGGACACAGGATGAAGGTGAAAGGGAATAGACTCAGAAGTAACTTGAGGAAATATTTCTTCATAGAGTGGTAAATTTGTGGAATGGCTTCCCCTGTGGAAGTGGTGGGGACGAAACAAGACACCACTCACAAATCAACGCCAACGGAGTGGAAAAAAAAGCCAAGTTTTGAATGGTGGTGATTGAAACAGTATCTAAATTCAAGAGAGCTTGTGACAAGAACATAAGATCTCTAAGGGAGTGATAGAGAGAGTAGATTATATGGATGCTCAGATTGAATAGGCCATAAGGAGGAGTAGCCTATTGATTAGTGCAGCAGGCTTTGATCCTGGTGAACTCGGTTCCATTCCCACTGCAGCTCCTTGTGACTCTGGGCAAGTCATTTAATCCTCCATTGCCCCAGGTACAAAATAAGTACCTGTATATAATATGTAAACCACTTTGATTGTAACCACACAGAAAGGCAGTATATCAAGTCCCATGCACTTTCTCTTCATCTTTCATTTTTTAAATTAATACCAAAATTAGTACAGGGGCTGAGTATATTTTTTTCAGATTTTGATACCGCTCTTGATTTAGTTTGATTTCAATTACCTCACTATTGACTTGATAATATCAGGGCATGCTAGGGTGGTAAAGTCCCTAGATGAAATCATGGACTGCTTTATGGAGCAGCAGGCTCAGGAACCAACAAGAGGAGAAGCAACTCTCGATCTAATCCTTAGTGACACGACAACAGTGGAAACAAAAAAGGAGTAAAGGGTGACATACGACTCTCAAGCTAAAAGGATTCAAATCCTTTATTTAGGCACCACAGTGCAAGACCAGACACAAGCCTGTGTTTTGGCGGGTGAGCTGCCTATTGCAGGGGTCACAGGACTTTATGAAGTCACTTGTATGCTACATAAAAATGGTGTATGTTGTATACTACACTGCCAAGTTGTGTAAAATCCCACCCAAAATATGGCAGCATTCAGAGGTGCTTCCACCATCTTTACTGTCTCCTTTGCTGCTTTAAAGAGAATGAATTGCAGCACAAGCATTTTCAACTAGAGATTTTTTTTCCAGCTTACTTTCTAGCAGTGTGGCACGAAGCCCTGACCCCCCCCTGTGACATCATCAACATCCTCAATATGATCTCACAGAGGAACTACATCAGGGTGCCTAGTCTCAGGCACGCTGCCTATTACCTAAATGCGAGGTCACTTGGAAACAAAACCACTACAATCAAAGACTGGATAGAACTCCACCCACCAGGCCTGGTATTTATCACAGAAACCTGGTTGCCTTCTGACAGCGACCCACTGAAATGAAATCTGTTCTCCAGGCTATAAAATCTTATCTGTCCTGAAGAAAGGAGGCAGTCTAGGCCTTATGTATACGGGATATTTAAAATCACTCTGACTCACTTCACTCATCAGACATAGAAATAACGGCATGTATAATAGAGGACACCACCCTATTAAACCCATTGACATGCATACTACTTTCTTGCCCATTAGGGAAATGGTGCATAGCTAATACAGACTTCTTTGATTTCCTTGCCAAGATATAACAAATGACCCTAAGGTCAAGGACCTATCTAGTTTCCTTGAATCCCTAGATCTCCATAGCCCACCAGGCCAGCTGACTCATGAAATGGGTAACCAACTGGACCTAGTTGCATACACCACAAGTGCAATATCCAGCCTGGACATAGAAATGGGAAAATGGTCTCCCCTGGTCTGATCAGATCACTTCCTACTAGATTTCAATATCATCTGGACACAATGAAATGCAAATACCAGAAAATATAGGTACAGTATTCCAGAGAATGCTAAAATACAATACTATGCCAGAGGAAAGATCAACGGCACGAAATTCTGGGATAAGGTAGATGAATACTACTCAAAGAGTGAGAAAACAAAACTAGAAGATTGGAATGAGGTCTATGGGACCATTCTAAATAGCATGGCCCTTATGGAAATAAAAGAAAAATCTAAAGCTAGTAAGAACAAATGGTTCACTACTAACGAAAACATGTAGATGCCTAGAGAGAATCTGGAAGAAAGACAAAAATGATATAAATAGACAAAATTGGAGAAAAGCAGAATCCACATATAAAATCAAATTAACTAATGCCAAAAAAATACTCCGAACTGATTGACAACATCAACAACACCAAATGTCTCTTCTCAATAGTTGCCAACCTAACAAACCTAACAAACATCAAGGGAATCACCATCCTGACTCAGGAATCTGCCAAAAGCAAAACAACTAGCCTTCCATTTCAGAGAGAAAATCACCAAAATCAGAGCAGAATTCAATAGTAATACCAACAAGGAACATGAAATAACTGAACATTCTGACATGGCAATACCGACAGATATGACATGTGATAACTTCCATACCATCAAATGGTCCAAATTACATTGACTGGGAAATTCTCTAAATCCCACTCCCAACTAGACACAATGAGGGAGAACTGGATGATAGGGAATAAATATCACAATGAAGTAGCACAGGGTAATGGAGAATAAATATCACAGTGAAATAGCACTGGGAGATGGGGAATAAATATCACAGACAGGGAGCACTGTATGTTGGGGAATAAATATCATAGTAAGGGAGCACAGAATGATAGGGAATAAAAATCACTTTGTAGTAACACTGGGCAAAGGGAATAAGTAGCTCAATGAAGTAGCACAGGCTGAAGGAAATAAATATCATAGTGACAGAGCACCGGACGATGGGGAATAGATGTCACAGTAAGGGAGCACTGGATGATAGGGAATAAGTATCACTGGGTGATGAAGAATAAATATCACAGTGAAATAGAACAGGATGATGGGGAATAGATGTCATAGTGAGGGAGCACTGGGAGATTAGGAATAATTATCACACTGATGGGGAATAAATATAGTGAGGGAGCAGTGCTTTGATGGGGATTGAAAATAACAGTGATGTAACACTAGGTGATATGGAGGGGCATAATCGAACGGCGCCGGCCATCTCTATGGGGGCCATCTCCGGGGCTGGTGCCGTAAGTGGGCAGAGCCAACCGTATTTTTGAAAAAGATGGCCAGCCATCTTTTTCTTCGCTAATACGGTTGGGCCCGGCCAAATGTCAGAGCTCGCCGGGTTTGAGATGGCCGGCATTGGTTTTCGGCCATAATGGAAAATAATGCCGGTGATCTCAAACCCGGCCAAATCCAAGGCATTTTGTCGTGGGAGGAGCCAGCATTTGTAGTGCACTGGCCCCCCTCACATACCAGGACACCAACTGGGCACCCTAGAGGGCACTTCTAAAAATTAAAAATAAAAATAGCTCCCAGGTGCATAGCTCCCTTACCTTGGGTGCTGAGCCCCTCAAATCCCCCCAAAACCCACTCCCCACAACTCTACACCATTACCATAGTCCTAAGGGGTGAATGGGGGCACCTATATGTGGGTTTTGAGTGGGTTTTGCATACACTAAAAACTGCTCCAGGGACTTGTATACTGCTATCAGGGAGCTGGGTATGACATTTGAGGCTGGCATAGAGGCTGGCAAAAAAGGGGTTTGGGGGGGGGGGTTGGGTGGGAGGGGTTTGGTGACCACTGGGGGAATAAGGGGAGGTGATCCCCGATTCCCTCCGGTGGTCAGGTGGGGCTCCTTTTTGAAGCTTGGTCGTGAAAAAAAAAGGGACCAAGTAAAGCCAGCGAAATGCTCATCAAGCCTGGCTTTATTTTTTCTATTATCGGGCGAAGCCGGCCATCTCGTGAGCATGCCCCCATCCCGCCCCCGTCCTGCCTTCACTACCCTACGGACACACCCCCTTGATGTTTTGCCGGCTCCGCGACGGAAAGCAGTTGAATCTGGCCAAAATTGGCTTTCGGTTATATCGATTTGGCCAGTTTCAGGAGATCGCCGGCCATCTCCCAATTTGTGTCGGAAGATGGCCGGCGATCACTTTCGAAAATGAGCTTGATGGACTAATGTCACAGTGATGGAGCACTGGATGATGGGAATAAATATTACTTTGATGTAACACTGGGTGAGAGGGAATAAGTATCACAGTGAAGGAGCACTGTGTGGTTGAGAATAAATATCACACTGAGGGAGACCTGGGTGATAGGGGAAAATATCACAGTGAGGGAGGACTGGGTGATGGGGAATAAATATCACATTGAGGGACAACTGGGTGATGGGGAATAAATATCACACTGAGGGATCACTGGATGATGGAGAATGATGTCACACTGACATAGCACTCAGTGTATGGGAATAATTATCACAGTGGGAGAGCACTGGATGATGGGGAATACAACAAATTTTGCTTCTCTGATCATCTCTTTGTCCTGTTTCATGGCCCTTGGAAGAGTCAGGCAGCATCAAAGTCATATATTGTGAGGTTGGTCACATTTGTATGAATCAGCGGGTGCCACCTGGATTGATGCTTTGATGGGATTAAATATCACAGTGAAGTAACACTGGGTGATGGGAATAATGTCACAGTGAGAGAGCACTGGATGATGGGGAATAAATATCACTTTGAAGTAACACTGGAAATGGCTTGCATGGAGGTAACCCGGGAGGTAAGGGCTCCCTGCCACATGGCCACACGGTAAGCGTTCTCTTACCGCCTGGCCTTGTTTGTCTGGGGGCTTTTTACCTACTGCGGTAAAAGGGTCTCCCCCGCTGCTAGTGCAGGGCCCTTTTTCCTGCAGCTTGGTAAAAGGACCCCATAGTGAGGGAGCACTGATGAGGAATAAATATCATAGGAGTCCTTTTACCAAGCTGCAGGGGAAAAAAGGCACTCCACTAGTGGTGGGGGGGACCCTTTTACCACAGCAGGTAAAAAGATCCCAGGCACACATGGCCATGCGGTAAAAGAACTCTTACCACATGGCCATACAACGGAGAGCCCTTACTGCCACCCATTCAGGTGGCGATAAGGGCTCCAGTGCTAACCTGGCAGCTGCCCAATTTCGGCTGGGTTACCGCTGCGCAAGACATTTCCGGGGGTTTTCTTGCGGTGGGACTACTGCCGGCGGCCGCGTTGGGCTGGAAGTAGTCCCAGAAGAGCAAGCAGTAAGCCTGCATTGGGCTTAACACCGCTGTGTGAAAGGGCCCCATAGTGAGGAAGCACTGGATGATGGAGAGTAAATATCACTTTGAAGTAACACTGGGTAATGGGGAATAAATATCACAGTGAAATAGTACTGCGTGATGGGGAAGAAATATTACACTGAAGTAGCACTGGGTGATGGGGTTTGGAGAATAAATATCACAGTGAAATAGCACTGGTTGATGGGGAACAAATATCACAATGAAATCATACTGGGTGATGGGGAATAAATGTCACAGTGAGGGAGCAGTGCTGTGATTTGGAATAAAATCATAGTGAGCTAGCACAGGGTGAATGAGAATAAATATCACATTGAAATAGCATTAGATGATGGGTAGTGTGTAAGAAGCACTGCAGGAGGAAGCATACATTAATTCCTGAAAACAAGACCTGTCCAGCTGGCATCAGTCTTTTAGCATACTATGAGGAGCATTTTCGATAAAACGTCAAAGTCCGATTTTGGATGTTTTGCTAAAAACATCCAAAAATCGAGTAGTGAACATAGCCATTTTTGAACCTGAAGAAAATCCATCTTTTTGCTTTGAAAATCATCTTTTTCTAGATGTTTTGTGCTCAGTTCATATTTCGTTTGGGACCATTAAGAAAAAAACATTCAAGAGAAAAATACCCTTTGGGGTGTCTGGGGTCCATCATTCTTAGTAGACTGGCCACACAGACATCTCAGCAAAGCAGTGGGGCACTCTAGGGGGCACTGAGTGGACTTGACATAAAAGGTCCCAGGTACACATCTCAACATAACCCCCTTATATTGTATGGTGAGCCTCCAGAAACAGAGAAAACCTACTGTACCTCACTGTAACCACTAGAATAGCTCTCAACCTTGCAAGTGTTGCCTATATTGGATTGGATTTATTAATTTGATATACCACTTAATACAATTGGGTTAAAGTAGTATATAATACAATATTCAAATACTTAAAATAATATCATACATCGGGAGATATACACACATCAAGACATGCTGCACCTGGAGGGGCTGTGCAAGGTTTGCAAAGGATTTTGATTGGACAAGTTTTGGTGTAACACTCGCTCTTAGGTACACACACATCATCTTTATCACATTTCCGCACATAACCCTCTTTGCAGACGCAGTCCGCCACACACATCTTGCTGCACTCTCTTGGTGAATTTGTACTGCTATCACAGGTTTCAGGGCAGTCCTTGCCACATGAGTCATAACGCATGTTCGGTGGACAACTTGGAACTGAAAAAGAGAAGACCAAGAGAAAATTAAAGGGAATGCTTAAATTCAAAGCTACTTTAAACAGGAATGGTACATGAACCTGGAGAAAGTTAGAGCATTAGCAGAACACCAGTGGAAGTTTCTTTACCTGATCTGAGAAAAGGAATGTTAACTCCAGAAAGCTACTCAAGAAGGAGATGATTGTAAAAGCTTTACATGTTTAAAAATCACTACTTTTAGAAAAGGTGCTATTTATATATGTGTTCATCCAGAACACACAGATTTGAAGGGTGTGAATTTTCTATTTCTCAAGAAGAGGAGTGTGGTAGCCGTGTTAGTCCATATTGATAACCTATTTCTCAAGAGAAATTGCCTACTGGCATTTATGGATGAATGGTGGACATGGAGAGAGAAGAAATGTCAAAATGCTGGTGGGTAGTGTTAGAGAGTGGGGGCAGTTTGGGGGTTGGGAGAGTAGAGAACAGGGAGAGGTAATTTGAAAGGATCAATTCCCTAACTGCTGTTTTTCACTATCTAAGTTTCTGTACTGGAGAAGCTGGAACTGCTTCTCTCACATACATTTTTTGGGGGAAGGGAGGGAGTGGCTTTTTTCTTTGAAATCCCTGGTCTGATTTGGCTCATTTTTTTTTTTTTAACAAAGTATGTCTCTTCACTGCTTTTTTTCCGGAGTGCCAAATGTTATCCAATTTCATTAAATTTTCAATAGTTATTTTCCCCCCAGACAGATGGACAAACATTGCTCAACCCCCAAGGCCCCTCATGGCTATACCACTGCTGAAAAGTTTTTGAAGGCTAGTGTGCCCAGCAGATGATGTTACCTTGGAAGGCAGAGATCCCAACATCCTTGGCTTTTTGCAGCAGGACCTGAAACAGAGCCTGGCATTGAATTCTTTAAAGTTTCAAGTGGTGACCATTTCCAGTTTCCGTGGCAAGAGGCTGAGTCCGTCCCTGGCTCAGTTTTCAAGGGGAGTCGCATATATGTGCCCCCCAGTCTGGACCTCCTTTCCTTTGGGGAACCTGAATCTGGTCCTAATTGTGTTTTCTGGGGCTCCTTTTGAGCAACTGAAGTCAGCTTCCATTAAGGACATCACACTAAACGAAGTTAAGCTTTGGAACTCGTTGGCGGAGGATGTGGTAACAGCAGTTAGCGTATCTGGGTTTAAAAAGGTTTGGACAAGTTCCTGGAGGAAAAGTCCATAGTCTGCTATTGAGACAGACATAGGGGAGCCACTGTTTACTATGAGATTGATAGCATGGAATGTTGCTACTATTTGGGTTTCTGCCAGATACTTGTGACCTGGATTGGCCACTGTTGGAAACAGGATACTGGGCTACATGGACCATTGGTCTGACCCAATATGGCTATTTCTATGTTCTTATGGTTTTCTTGGCTGCAATTACCTTGGCTCAGAGCATCTTGGAGCTGCAGGCTCTGTCTTGTTGGGACTCATATCTCTCCTTTTTTGAAGACTCTGTGTCCATTCACATGATTGCTTCCTTTCTTCCCAACATGACTTCTCCTTTCCATGTGAGCCAGGAGGTCGTGGATGAAGGTTCTAGCACCTCGGCTCGGAGACTGCACAAACTGGATGTCTGGCAGACATTGTTATGCTACAACAAATTTTGCTTCTCTGATCAGCTCTTTGTCCTGTTTCATGGCCCTTGGAAGAGTCAGGCAGCATCCAAGTCATATATTGTGAGGTTGGTCACATTTGTACGAATCAGCGGGTGCCACCTGGATTGAGAGCTCACTTGACTCAGGCACAGATGACCTCCTGGGCAAAGGCCTGGGTGGTTTCTCTGGAAGATATTTTAGAGCAGCAAAGTGCTTGTTTCTTCATGAGCGGAGGAGTGGCCTAGTGGTTAGGGTGGTGGACTTTGGTCCTGAGGAACTGAGTTTGATTCCCACTTCAGGCACAGGCAGCTCCTTGTGACTCTGGGCAAGTCACTTAACCCTCTATTGCCCCATGTAAGCCACATTGAGCCTGCCATGAGTGGGAAAGCGCAGGGTACAAATGTAATAAAAATAAATAAATAAAATTCCTTTGTGAAGCATTATTGGCTGCATGTGCTGTCCAGAGTCAACAGAGCTGTCACTTGGTGGGGGCTTTGTCTTCTCCCACCTAGTGGGAGATGGTACCACCCCAGATGACAAGGAAGGTGAAATTATGTCTTACCTGATCTTTCTTTTAGTCAGGCCATACCATCCTGAGACCCACCCTTTGAAGACTAAGACCTGGGACTCAAGATGTGTTCTGCTCTTTCCCTTACAGTTTAAAAAAAATTTTGGAGAAGAAAGTATATTTGCAAATACAGGGTAACGAGTGTCACGGATGTGGTGTTATGCTTGCGTAATGATCACTGCAGCTGCAGTGGTTGATGGGGCATGGGCGTGCACTACAAAGGGACCATTTACTGCTTTGGCAGATGCATACTGGAGTTATGTGTTCACTGGTAGAAGG
The DNA here is from genome assembly GCF_901765095.1 of Microcaecilia unicolor. NCBI lineage: Eukaryota > Metazoa > Chordata > Amphibia > Gymnophiona > Siphonopidae > Microcaecilia > Microcaecilia unicolor. The sequence continues at coordinate 99,708,706 of NC_044037.1, read as the reverse complement.
GGATAACACCCATTCTTTCAGGATGATATGGCTAACTAAAGGAAAGGAAATTATCAGGTAAGATATAATTTCACCATGTGTAGCTGTCTTTGGAAACTGAGATTATACTGTTATGTGATCGGAAAATCAATAAAAGGTAAGTTAAAAAAATATTTGCCTGCGTAAAGAATGGGAAACTATTGGAAGTGCACTAAACTGCAAGTTTATTCTAGCAATCACTGTACAATAACTGCAAAACTTTACCGCAAGTTAGTAAAGAGACCGTAGATCTCCTTACCTGCTTCTAATGGTGGCATTCCTGACATCAACAGCAGAGGCAGAGCTAAAAAGACAAAAGCCATCAGAGTATTATATTAAAGTTGAATGTATGGACCAGTGGCGTAGCTATGTGTGGCCTGAGGGGGCCTGGGCCCCTGTAGATTTGGCCCCGGCCCCCCTGCCGACGATACCTTTTTTGCTGGCGGGGGTCCCTGAACCCCACCAGCTGAAGAGTCTTCTTCAGCGCTGGAGTAGCGCCTTTGTTCAACGAAGTTCCTGGTGCCATCAGCTGTTTTGACGCCTTACGTCCTGCACCGTGCATGTAGCCCCACCAGCAAACAAGGTATCTGATGCGGGGGCGGGGCGGGCAGCGACGGCGGGTTGGTGGTGGGAGGGGGTTCAAGGGGGTCGTCAGCAGGCCGGCAGGGGGGTCCAATGTGGTGGCGGTGGCTCTGGGGGGGCGGCTAAACAGTGCCCCCCCACCTCGTACTCTGGCCCCCCCCTCCTGGCGAGGTCTGGCTACACCCCTGGTTTGGACAATGATAGTACAACAGGAGTGAGCAACTCACTAAATTTAATTTTAATGTGTTTAGCCTTTCTTAATCAAAATGTTGTTCCCTATACCATTTCTCATTGTGTTATATCCTTTTTCAGATAGGATGATCAGAAATGCACACAGTATTCAAAATACGGTCATACCAGCAATTTATAAAGAGGTGTTATGATATTCTCCATACTTTTCTTCATTTTCCAAATAACTCCTAACTTTTTGTGTTTCATTCTTGATTATTACCACACAGAGTTCAGGATTTCGGTGTACTGTCCATCGTGACTCTGAGATCCTTTTACTGGGTGGTGACTCCTAATACTGAACCTAGCAATTTATAAGTAGAATTAGAATTGATTTTCCCTAGATGCATCATTTTACACTTGTCCACATTAAATCTCATCTGCCATTTTGATGGCCACTTCTGCAGTCTGGCAAAGTCCTTGTGCAGTTCCTCACAATTTACTTATGTTATAACCACTTTAAATATTCTTGTGTCACCTGCAAAGTTGATATATTTCTTTATTGCTCAGTCTTATATACCTCCTGTTCCTGAAGGCTTCAAGATGGTTTATAACAGTTTCATAAAATACAGCAATCAAAGCTGTAAGCATAGCAAAATTCCTTAAAATCATTATCTAAAAGCAAGTTCAAGTAGCCACACCTTACATTTCTTCCAAAAAGTAGCAATATCAGAAAGCATCTCCACATCTAATGGGCAGGTTTTCCACTAAGCAGGACCCTAGCCTGAAACAGCTCAACTGCTGGTGGTTATCAAACAAACATCTCCCAAAATTTGCAACAATATTTGATTTGTGGAGTGAATCTGATACCCAGGAACATAATTCACAGATGGCCAGGAGAAAAAGGTTGGAATCTCCTAAGGCTAATGAATCAAGGACCATAGAGGCAAGATGACTGGAAAACATAGTAGGGACTGCAGTGGGGGGGGGGGGGGGGGGGGGGGGGGGGGAGGTGGAGGGGGCAGGGGAAAAGAATCAAGGGCTAAAGAAACAAGGAAGGGGAAAGAGTTGGTTACTGGCAGTGTTCCTGCTCCTGGAGGTGTGCTGTGAGTGCCATGAGCATCGGGCATTGCTGCAGTTACCCAGCTGTGACTTCACCAAGGGTCCTTGAAGGGCATACAAGAAGACAGTGTTATTGTCAAGCAAGTGGAAAAGAGGTAGCTTCCAGCCTGTTCCTGAAGCTGTGGTGTGAGTGCTAGGACCACTGGGCATTGCTGCAGACATCTTGTAGTAAAGAAAACAGTATGGGCTGTTAACCCTAATCAGGTAATCTAATACTCCAGAGAACTGAAAAACAGCCAAACACAATCCAAAGGGTTGTGTAAAATGAATGTAAAGAAATGAGAAAAGTGGGAAATACCCTCAGAAACCAAGGTTCCCGCCAAGGTCTAGTCAACAAGGCCCCGCCAAGGTCTAGTCAACAAGGCACTATCTCTCTATATAAAAGGCAACACCAACGTTCTATGAAGCCTCCAGCCGGAAGTGTGAAGGGGGCGAGATATCCGGTTTCCCTATGAGTGTCTGCCCCGCCCTCTCTGTAACACAGTCAGTGAAGGAAAACAGCAGAGCATGAAATCAAATCGCTGGCTCTGTAACAGTGAAGGACTCAGAGGGGGGAGGGGAGAGAGGCCAGAGGGCAGGGACACACACACTCCCACATGCACACAGAAGAAAACATTGCTAGCCCCCGTTTCATTTGCATCAGAAACGGGGCTTTTTTACTAGTTATCTATAAAAGACTTTGTGCCCGTGAACAAGTTTCTTTCATGGGGTAAATATTCCCTACTTCACTCATTCAAAATTGCCCATATAAGAGCATCATACAAAATTGCCCATAATAGAGCACAAATTCTTCATGCAAAATTGCCCATAATAGAGCACACAGTTTAAGAATAACTGAGTAACAGAAACTGTTCAAGCTACAGCATAGCATGCATCAACTTAGCTTACTAAATGCTGCAGACACCCTGCAATGATATCAAAAAGGGTCCTTGAGGCCAGCATTGTTGCAGTGCCTGGTTGCAGGCTCATGTCCAGCCCTTGGACAACCACTGGAGCACTGGTGAAGTAATTGACTGACCTCTATTAAAGTTATTGATCAATCTCCTTGGGGAAATGGAAGGCCAAATCTGAATCTGGCACTGTTCTGCATCCAGCCCAGTGGATAAACATCTTGTTGGGCATTCCTGGTCCTTTAAGTTAACAGGTATTTTCTCCAGTCAGAGCTTCACTTAGCGACTTTTAATGAACTCCTCCCCCTTCTGATAATGCTTGTTCTTTAGGGGTGTTGCAAGTAGGCATCACATCACCCTAAGAGGAGGTCCAGCTTGGAGATGAGATTCTATCCTTGTTATTTTTTTATTACTACTACTACTTATCATTTCTATAGTGCTACAAGTCATACAAAGCGCTGTACACTGAACATGAAAGAGACAGTCCCTACTGAACAGAACTTATACTCTAATCAAGACAGACAAACAGGACAAAAATAAAGGAATTATTTAAGGTAGGAATGATAAGACAGACATGGGTACTGAACAAGTGAATAGGAGTTAGGAATTAAAAGCAGCCTCAAAAAGGTGGGTTTTTAGCCTAGATTTGAATACGGCCAGAGATGGAGCTTGACGTACTGATTCAGGAAGTGTATTCCAGGCATATGGTGCAGCAAGATAAAAGTCGTGAAGCAGAATTTTGAACAGATTGAAGGTAGACTCTGACAGATGGCTTAGTGGAAGACCTGTGAAAAGCAAGTTGCAGTAATCTAAGCGAGAGGTAATAAGAGTGTGGATAAGGGTTTTGGTAGTGTGCTCAGAAAGGAAGGGACAAATTTTGGTAATGTTATCAAGAAAAAATTGACAGGTTTTAGCAATCTATTGGATACGTGCAAAGAAAGAGAGAGAGAGAGAGAGAGGAGTCAAAGATTACCCCAGGCAGGGGTGTGCTGGTAAATTGTTAACAGGGGGCTCTCGCTCGCCAGCAAAGTAAAAGAGAATTCAGGAGGGGCCCAAGCCCACATTTTGGGATCCATTTGTTAAAGTAGCCATGGAGAACCGGCTCCCAAAATTCTTAAAAACTTAACAAACGGCTCTCGAGAGTCTGTGAGAGCCTGCTCCAGCACACCACTGCCCCAAGGTTTTGGGCTGATGAGACAGGGAGGATGAGAGTGTTATCCATAGAGATAGAGAATGGGGGAAGAGAAGAAGTGGGTTTAGGGGAAAAGATAAGAAGCTCAGTCTTGGCCATGTTTAGTTTCAGATGGTGGTGAGACATCCAGGCAGCAATGTCAGACAGGCAGGCTGAGACTTGTGCCTGGATTTCTGCTGAAATTTATTTTATGGAGAGGTAGATCTAGGTGTCATCAGCATAAATGTGATACTGAAAACTATGGAAGGAGATCAGAACACCAAGGGAAGAAGTATAGATGGAGAAAAGAAGAGGTCCCAAGACACAGCACTGAGGTACACCAACTGATAGTGGGATAGAAATGGGGGAGGATCGCCAGAGCATACACTAAAAGTGCGATGGGAGAGGTAAGAAGAAAACCCAAGAAATAATAGAGCCTGGAAATTCAAGTGAGGACAGCATATCAAGGAGTATGTGATGATCAACAGTGTCAAAAGCAGCAGATATATCAAGAAGGATAAGGATAGAATTGAGTTCTTTGTATCTGGCTAGGAACAGGTCATTGAAGACTTTAGCAAGGGCTTGTCAGTTGAATGTAGAGGGTGAAAACCAGATTGAAATGGATCAAGAATACCTTGAGGTTCAAGAAAGTCAAGACAACAGTGGTGAACAGTACATTCAAGTAGGTTGGAAAAGAAAAGGAGGAGGGAGATGGGGCAATAGTTGGAAAGGCAGGTAGGGTCCAATGAAGGTTTTTATACTAATTTGCTTAAAGTTTTGATACCTCTTGATGGAATGCAGCAACTTAGTACTGAGAGTGGTCAAGAGGATGTTACTCTTAAAGTATTGTGGCCTCTTATTTATTGTATGGGTGGGTTGTTTAGAAGTGTAAATTACCCATAATGTGATGTTTTCTCAAGAAATTGTAGATAAATTTGAAATGTGGACACAAGTCTTTCTATCTTGAATAAATGTTTATCATCTTTAGAAACTCAGGTAACTCCTCTGTAGACGACCTCTGTCTCAGCAATTAAGGATTCTATCAATATGTGTTATAAGTTGGAGGCAATGGAAGATGCCTGCAGAGTGAGAAACCTGCATTTTAAACATTTTCCATGTATTTATCTGTTGGTACCTGAGAGCTTACCATGAAAATATTTTGAGAAGGTATTAGCATTTTGTACCTCTGACACCATGGTTAATTTTAATTGTTATTTCATTCCTAGTAAGAAATGAGTACCTATTGATGATAATCAGAAAGTAGATTCTTTAGCTCTTCCAGATTTTGATCTAATGGGGTGTTTTGGAAACTCCCAGGATGCTGTTACTTCTAGGTCTACTCTCCTGGTCATTTTTGGTAACGAGAAAGATAAACTATTAGTGTTGAATCAATATTTTAAAAAGAAAGTCGTAGTGTTTCCTGATGTTTATTTATTTATTTATTTATTGCATTTGTATCCCACCTTATCCCACTTATTTGCAGGCTCAAAGTGGCTTACATAGTTTTGTTACACACAGTTAATCCTGGATGTCAGGTACAATTATTGTTGTGCAGAGATTAATTAGGGGAAGGAGTAGAGAGAAGAAGGAAGGAATTTAATAGGTATATTAGACGATGGGTTTTCTTAGACGATGTTGCAAGATCTACTCAATTTAGATGGAAAATCGTTTTGGCTTTGAAGTCTCATGTATTGGCTCTTGGCACCCCTTTTTTTGTGAAATTTCCAAGTAAATGCATGTTAGCTTATTAGGATAAAGATTATCTAGTCAATATTCAGCTGGAGGTGGTCGGCATTATTAAAAATGCTGACAGTTGTGGGCAGAATTAAGCCTGGATATTCAATGCAGGGCCATTATGTCTGAGCACTGGGTCTGACTGGTCATGTAATGTCCACCTAGGCTTCTGCGGGTCCTGGCCAGTATTCAGCCAAGACCCACATAAGGCATTTTTTAAGCGGGTCCTGGCTGAATATTAACTGGGACTTACATAAAAGAGGATCATTCTTCCCCCCTCCCCTCTCCTGTCAATTCAGTTTCCCCACTCCGATTCCTCCTCCACCCCACAAGGTCTAAACCCACCAGCATGCTTGAACTCCTGTCAACATGACCTGACCCCCTCCCACACCCATCAACCCTTCCACCAAGAGCGGATCTGCTTTTGAACCTCCCCCAGGACCCCCCTGGACCACCCCAGAGTAGCCCCCTCTCCCATGTTCAAGCTGACCCACTTGGGCCCACTCCCAAAAGTAGTTCTCTCCTCCTTGGGCCTACCTGGACATCCCTGGGGGGTGGGGGGGCTAGTGGACATTCAGAGCAGGTGTGAACCTCAATTGCTTCTTCTCCTGGCAGCTGCAGATGCAAACTAACTGCTATGACGTCTAGCAGTAGTCTCACAGTACTACAAGACCACTGGTAGAGGTTGCGGCAGCCATTTTTTGCATCCATAGCTTCCAAGGGCAGTATATCAAGTACTATTACACTTGAAAATTACTGTAAGTGCCATTTAATATCAGCAGATGGCCAAGTGAGTGTAGTTTTGCTGCTTGTTTATAATGCTTTGAATATTGATCCCCTAAGTATTTTGGGATAGGTATCTTTGGGGTCACAATGGGTGATAAACTTTAAGATTTGAATTTTAGAAATCTTAGTTATTAGCAATGGGGTCGATATTCAACATGATTTAACCAGTCAGAAATGATTAAATCACCCTAATTGGTTAGTGCTGCTGAAAATAACCGGTTAGCACCAAACTGCAAACTAGCTATTTTGTGGGCATTCTAGGGACAGAGTCAGCACTTAACCAGATAAGTGTGATATTTGTCACTTAACCAGTTAAAGATAACCACATAAATAGCCACTACTTAAAAAGCCATCCTATCTTTATGTGGTTCTTCATTGCCAGTTAAAAGTGCTGAATACCGCACTTAACCGGTTATGAGTTAGCCAGCCATCTGTGCTCAGAAATTCAATGCTGGAGATCAGACATAGCCTGGCACTGAAGTTCCATGTTTTAACAACAGCAGCAGTCAGCAAAATGCTGATCAGTGCCGACTGAATATTGGACCCACTGTTATTAGTGTCAATATTGTCTTCAGTTTTCTAACTAGGATTGTTTGTTTAAATGTTTTATGATGACCATTTTTCTCCTTGATATGGGCACAACTAGTTATGCTGCATTCTACAACACAACTGACTTTGTGTTGGCTTCCAACTGTCAATATTACATATGTTTATTTTTCTAAAATGGATGTTTGTGCTGCATACTTCTGGCACCTAAACGTCCATTTCTCCTGTATTTTAGAGCAGAGTCTATGTCTGCAGATTCTGTTGAAACAGAATGCTGAAACTTGAGACACACTGACCTGCATATTTCAATTCCTACGTCTACAACCTGGCTAAAATGGGGCTGCATGCCTGTAAATCTCACCAAAGGCAATTGGGATGAAAGTGATTTGCCCAGCCTCCCTTGTTCTCAGTCCACTACTCTAACTACTAGACCACTCCCTTCAAGCATGTGCTAGAGAGGTGATGTGTCAGGCAGAAAGACTTGAACAAAGATTACAGTAGGACACACACACGTACAAAGGGGTTAGAAAGAATTCCATGATCCATGCTACTCATGTTTTCCCCATTTGATTTTGTTTTCATGTCATTTTGTGTAGGAGCAGGTAATCATATGTGATGTAGCTTTTTCTTCCTCCCCATTTTTCCCCTGCAGTCAACAATCTCTGCACTTTTTAGACTAGAATGTTTAAAGATACAAGTCATCAGGACTGCTAAGTCCCTTTCTTAGGTAATGTTACTGTAAATATACTTTTTTAATTAACCTCATTGTTTCTGCTCTAGTGGAAGCAACTACTCACCCAAGACAAGGAAAAGGAAGGCAGGAGAGCTGGTCTTCATCGTACTGAGCTTCACTTCTGAAATCAGATTCAGGAATACAGGATTAAACAGCGTAAAGGCAATTACATTTAGAGAATGCTGGAAAAAGAGAGACAGGTAGGAGAAAGGGTACACAAGATGAAAGTGAAGAGGGGAATGGGAGACACGGAATCAGAAAGGAGAGAGGAGAGAACGGAAGACAAGAGAGGCTCCTGAAAAGGAAATAGAGACACCACAGAGTAAAGGCCAGGAGAATACAGACAAACCAGAAAGGACAAAAAAGAGAGAAGTCTGGAAGAAAAGATGAAAAATTCCTGGTGGTTTTTGAACATGGCTTCCAGCAGAGCACATCCTAACCATGCTCAGCTTTTGGCAAATTAGGGTATTATGTCTATTCCCATCCATTATCGCCTTATCAGCATAACATCCTTACAGAGATCCATCAGTGAGTATATCATCATTATACTAATTAGAAACCAGAACCTTATTTTATAACATCTTTGAAACACACAAGAATAAATTTCACAATGGGGTAGAACCAGGACTGACTTATTCTGCTCCTGTTCATATGCAGAACAGTGGATGCAAGACTAGATGAAGGCACTTACTTATTTTAGTCAAATATATATAACCAGAAACATCACCCTAGAAAATTGTTGATATATTCTATCAGTAGAAGGCGATTCCTATAGAATTAATATTGTGCATGGATGCACGCTAATTGTGCCAGGAAAAAAAAAAAAAAAGACTATAAGGAAGTATCTAAGTACATGAGCATCACCATACTAGAAGAGACCAAAGGTCCACTAAACCCAGTATCCTGTTTCCAACAGTAGTCAATTAAGGTCACAAGTATCTGACAGGATCCTAAAGGAATAAAATAGATTTCATGCTGCTTATCCCAGGAATAGTTAAAGATAGTCAGAAGTTCACAATCATGTGTTAAAATACCAACTCAAATTTGATCTGAGGGGGAAGAAGCAGGTCTCATATAATCTCCACGGGCTATCAGCCAACTTTGTGAACCCTGTGTTTAGGGTATTTGCCCAGTGGTGTCCTTATGTAATCATTGACTAATCCTCCTCCTACCAAATTTAATATTTCTAATTTTTAATTTTTTTGATTTCTCATAAATATTTCTTTATCCCAAAGAAAGGTGCTGAGTATGCACAATACAATCTCTCCTGATGTGCTTAGGTTCCTTTCTATATAATTAACTCGAAAAAAGGCAAACACTCTCTTCTGTACAATGCAACTTATGGTGGCAATTTAGGTTGAAGCACTCAAAAAGCAGCCAGACTTATCTGGATTATCTCAGTGTGTTGTCAGCCAACGGGACCCCATTATTATACCAGCTGCAAGACTTTCTTGAAGAGCACCATTTTCTGGATGACTTTTAATTTGGTTTTGATTAAAATTTTCTACTGAGACTTTTTGCTCTCAGTCTGTGATAATGTTAGAGCTGGCTTTGATAGAGGACATCATTGCTTGATGGTTATGTTAGAGCTGCCTTTGATACAGTGTATCATGGTCTTCTTTTAGATTGTTTAGCACCATTGGGTATAAAAGATCAAGTTTTAGAATGGTTTAAGGACTTCTTTTACAAAGCCTCACTAGCGATTCTCACTCAGCAAATAAGAGGAAACCCATAGGAAATGAGGGGCTCTTTTACAGAGTGGCAGTAAGCCCGATGCGGACTTACCACTCGCTCTTCTGGGATTACTGCCAACCCAACGCAGCCACCGGTAGTAGTCCCACCCCAAGCGCACGCCATTTCCAAGGGAAAAAGAAAACCCTCAGAAATGGCTTGTGCTGTGGTAACCTGGTGGTAATCGGGCATCGCCACGTGAAGCCCAGTTACCGCCTGGTTAGCGGCAAAGCCCTTATTGCCACCTCAAGGGGTGGCAGTAAGGGCTCCCTGCCACATGGCCATTTTTTTCAGGTTTTACTGGCTACGGGAAAAAGGGCCCTGGTGCACAGGAAAAATGGCCCCCGCTGCCAGCGCAGGGCCCTTCTTCCCGCAGCTTAGTAAAAGGATCCCTGAATGGGCTTCCTTTCATTTGCCACGTGGGAATCACAAGCGTTGATTTATAAAAGATCCCTGTCTTTTTTGTCTAAAAGAGTTTATTTAGTTTGAAACAAATCAAGACACTTCAGAGTGGATAAATAGGGATTCAAGTATCCCACAAGGGTCAGCTGTCTCCCCTGAACTTAACATTTATATGATCTCTCCCTGTAGACTTCTTGCAGGACTAAATCTCTGATAGGTTATACACAGACAATATAGAGGTTTCCCCCCCCCCCACCACCACCACATAAAGAGTACCTTGGCAGATTCTTTAGATTTTTTTTTAATTATGTATTTCTACAGTGGATATCTAGATGACGGCTAATAGGCTCAAACTGAATACATAAAAACAAAAAACACAAGCGTTATTTTTTGTTGGGGCAATCTGATTTGACTTTTCATTTGGAATTTAAGCTGAGGAATATAGATATTCCAATTGTTCAGGAAATTAAGGGCTCTGTTTACTAAGGTGCACTAGTGTTTTTAGCACATGCTAAAAATTAGCACGCGCTAACACTACAGGCACTCATGCTGTCTCTAGCATTAGCGCATACTGATATTTAGCATATGCTAAAACCACTAGCCCGTCTACAGTGCTGCTTAGTAAACAGGACCCTAAATATTTAGGGGTAATCTTAAATTCAGCATTATTATGTAAAGTACATCTAAGATCTCTGGTGAAAAAGATTTTTTTTCAAATTAAAAGTGGTAAGAAAAAAATTTATTGTTAGACAATTTTAGAACACTACTACATGCCTAGTGATGCCACTATTTGATTATTATGACTCTCTTTTTGAGTAGGTCAACTAATTTGATAAAATCATTGCCAGACTTGTGTCGGGTATTTCAAGATTTGATCATGTTCCTCAAATATGGTGGCCAGTTAAATGGTGTATTCAGTTTAAGGTACTGACTCTTATTTATAAATACACATGTACACACATTGAATACATGCACACTTGTACACAATCAGAGCAGGTGTATACTTATGTGTGAAAATTTGTGTGCTGCTGGGGAAAGTTCTGAAAGACTATTTTATAAAAGCACAGAAGCACCTATGTGTCTCTAGAAAACAGGCACGTCTTTGTCATTTCACTCAGGTGCCCATTTATGTCTAATAATAATAGGTCAGATAAAGCTCCTGATGTGAAATAAGAGTTATAATCCCTGATAATTCACAGACGTATGTGGGCTTTCCAGACCACGGTCCCTTCAGAGCAATTTTATAATGATTCACGGAAAGTAAATCATCCCCTATGCCCTGACCAGCTCCCAAAATTCAGCACAGTATTTGTACAAACTATGTTTATCAATTGTTACTGCCCTGCTGCAAACTCTTAGAATTAACAATCTGGGTCTTTTCCCCCATAGAGTCTTTCTATAGGCATAAGCATCCCCAAAGTCAAGACCTGATGCTCTGAAATTCATTTGTCCACAGATCCCCAAAGAACCAGATAGTTTTACCAGCTCCAGCAATTAAAGCTGACTCTAGTTGCACCTTTTCCCCCTGCAGTCAGCAATTTGAGAAAAAGGCCAGTTTATAACCCTGTCCTACCCATTCCAATCTATCTCATGGCAGTGTGATTGAAAGGTATCACATTCTGGAAAAAGCCAAGTCGACTCCAGTACAAATAGGATCACTGCTCCACTAATGAGAAATAGTGTGTCAATAAAAAACAGCACTGATTTCATTTTGGTGCAAGAAAAGGGCAAAAGCCTGCAAGTCAGTCTGTTTACAACTATTTAAAATAGGCATCTTTAGCCCAACATTTCAAAGAGTACAATTTATGGTAGAGGAAAAAATGTTACTGAACAAGATCAAGCAAGCAAATGTACAGGAAGATTTGTGGGACTTTTACCTGATCCTTAAACAGTTGCAGAAAGCAAAGGCAAGTGTTCTTCCTTCAGCCTCTGATGCTATCTTCTTCCCAAGCTAAGTCACATCTGAAGAGCTCCCGAAAGTTCTCAAGATTTATAGCTAGGAGCTCAGAGGTTGTTATTGATGAGTAACCAATAAAAGTATTGTTTTTATTTCCTTTCTGGAAACAGTGACTTTGAAGGAACTCTTCTGTCTCAATAGGATATTACGCAAGGTACTTTTGTCACAGAGACTGCTCTGTATCAAACTGATGCTGGTCTCTAATGATTATTGCTGTAGCTATAGGCTGTGTCCATGAAAATGGTGTTTTAATGGCAGATATAGGTGGCAGAGCAACTGATAGCAAATAGGGTGCTGTTTGTGCTGCCAGTAGTGCTTGACAGCATGCCTACTCTTTCTCCTATGTGAGGGAAAATCCGCCAGGAAAGCGGAGAACTCAAACACCCCACGGTAAAAACAGAAGTGTAAAAAAAAGGGTGGGAGAGCGACCAAGGATACCAGAAACTGGAGGATGTTCGATAATATACAATTCATTAATAATTTGAAGACACAACGTCGTGTTTCGGCCATCAGGCCTGCATCAGGAGTCTACTTTGTGAAGTGCTGCATAGCAAAGGTGACGACAAGCCTTTTGAAGTTTTACAGCTCTAAGACAAAATGATCCTTCAGATATAACGTTGTAGTCTTTAAAAAGACTGTGTTTAGAAAAAAAAATGCCGTCAGAAGCGCTGCTCGCGCTCTTCGTAATACAGTTTAAGTCACCTTTGCTACGCAGCACTTCACAAAGTAGACTCCTGATGCAGGCCTGACGGCCGAAACACGACGTTGTGTCGAGTCTTCAAATTATTAATAAATTGTATATTATCGAACATCCTCCAGCTTCTGGTATCCTTGGTCGCTCTCCCACTTTTTTTTACACTCCTCTTTCTCCTATTGCATCCTCACTGCCCCCTCAGCTCTCCCTTTCCTCCATCATCCTCAACAATTTATCCCTATAGTACATCAGTTCATTGAAATGGAGGGCAATAACATGGTAGCTAGCATGTAAACATATTCCTTGTTGATGCATCACATCCTATTTTCCAATTGCACACTGAAAAGGAGTCCACAAGCACCACCACTTCTGATGTCAGTCCCTCTTCCTGTTGAATATACACAATAGCATCTTATTAACTAGCTAGACATGGTTGAGCATAATTGTTTATGTAAGATCCTATTTAATATGAAACTTGATATTCTTTGGAACTCATAGTCTATAATGTAGACCCTTCACCAATTTTATCGGGACAAGTTTAGGTTCTGTGTGAGTGTTCTGCTAGGATTAGCAGGTGGTTTCATGTGTCATCTTCATGATATAAAGTGATACTTTTTTGATTGGACTAATGACACAGTATACCTGCGGAAGGTTTTAACCTCCAAAAGCTAGTCAAAATTGCATTGTCGTAATAAAAAAGGTATTCTTATTTTTTATTTTATTTTTATATATTTATTTATTAACCCTTAAAGTTTAATAATATGACAATCATACTACTTGCCTCCTGGATAGTCACTATTGTGATAACAATGTCCGGGTAGCGTTTCTGGAACTCAGTTTCTCTATGGCATCCTTGAAAAGCTTCAGGATATCTGTGACCTGAGTTGTTTATCAGCCAGACAGACAGGAGTTGTCTCTGGGGAAAGCCCCGAGGACCATTAAAGATGAAATAAAGAAGCCCAGCGAGGGCAAACACGGGGCACCAGGGATTGAAATATGGAAAGGTGGAGGCGAGAGAATAGGGGCTGTTCTTCAACCAGAAGTCAGGTCCCCGTTAAGGTGCTTCAGCTGTGGAGAAGTAGGACACTTCAGATGAGAGTGCCCCTTGATGGATTGCTCTTTTTCAGGGTTGGCAGGATCTTGCCATCCAGAAAGAGGGTGGGAACAGCCCTTAAGCAAGGAGTAAGGGTGGCGGGCTTAGACCTAATCGCTCTCTTGGACACTGGTAGTAATCAGTCCCTTGTTTCAGGACCCCTAGCCAGGATGTTGGGGGGTTGGAAAAAAGGTGGGAAGTTACACCGGTTCTGTCTGTTGTGTTCATGGAGATGTTAAACAGGAGCTCATGTATGAGATTGACCTGGTCTGGGAAGGGAAATTTTTTCCCTTATGGGTGGCAATAGTAGAATGAATGCCTTTTCCATTAATCTTAGGCAGAGACTGTGTGGGAATGCAGGAGGCCCTGACCCAAAGGAAGGGTGGGTGTCCACTCGTGCAAGGGATTATTCCCGTGAGGAAGTAGAATCTGTACGATTAGAGGAGCTCTTTCCCTTTGCGGGACTCGGAGTTATAGGTGAGCCAGGAAAGTCTCGGAAATCCCGGTCTCAGAAGAAGGCAGAGAAGTGGAAGGGGTTGATTCCCTCGGGCTAAGTGGAGGCAGTTGGGGAGGAGGTCATGAAAAAGTTCTATCAGTTCCCCTTAGAACAAAGGAAGGACCCCACATTACAGATGTATTGAGATAAGACTGACAGCCCCCAGGCAGAGGAGGGAGACCAGTATCCTTCTTATAGGAAAGTTAATAACTTGTTGTATAGAATAACTGAAGGACCTCAGGGAAGGGAACAGAGGTAGGTCATGGTGCCTGAGCTCTTTAGAAAGACCCTATTGACACTAGCGGATTTCCATCCCATTGCAGGACACTTAGCTGAGGCAGGATCAGTTGACCAGCTACGGACCCGGGTCTTCTGGCATAGCATTCATAAAGAGGTAAGAGATTACTGTCATTCATGTATAGGATGCCAGAGAGTATCCCAGAAGCTGCCAGAGAGGGCACCCCTAATACCCTTACCAATTATGGAACATCCGCTTGATAGGATGGGAGTAGATATTGTGGGACCCCTGGACTGGACAAAAAGGGGATATCGGTTCATATTGGTGGTGGTAGACTATGAAACCCAGTATCCATGGCCCATTCCCATGAGGAAGACTACAGCCCCGGGGATAGGACACGAGTTGCTAGAAATTTTCTGCCGTTTAGGGTTCCCACAGGAGGTGCTGACAGATAGGGGCACCAATTTTCTATCACGTACTTTGGAGGGAATCTTCCAGTTATTTGAGATAAGACATTTAAGAATGGCCGCTTACCATCCTCAAATGGATGGTCTAGTGGAGAGATTTAATCAGACCCTTATCCATATAATAAAGAAGTGTGGGGAGACAGACACTGATGCATGGGATGAAGTCTTACCCTACATATTGTTCGCATATAGAGAAGTGCTAAAACGAGCATGCACACAATGTGAGGGGAAGAGCAGGGCAGGCAATGCGGCAGAGCTGGAAAAACACTTGAGCTGGCGGAGGTTAGGGACCCCCGCCAGCCAAGGTATGTGAGGAGGAGGAGGCGGGGCAGTGGGGAGACGGGCCAAAATGTGCCCCTCCACTTTGGGCTCTAGACCCCCTCCACGTCAAAGTCTGGCTACGCCACTGGTCGTACCAGACACTTCTCTTCATCCTACGCTGGTAAATGTGGGCACTAGTCCAGTGCTAGTGACCTCTAGCATCCACATTTACCTTTGATCATCGAGTCCTAAGAGTGTACAGACAATAAAATGTAGTTTTCTTTGGTTTCCTGTGCCATTTGCAGTATTTTATTTTTCATTTTGTTTTCTTTTTCTACATTTTTGTTTCAAGGCAACTTTGTTAATTAAGATGCTGCTACCGAAACAAACAACAAAGTAAACCCTGGCCATAGGAGCCAATTCTTCAAAATGATTTGGTTTGCTCAACTTGGTACAAATTACTGAGTCCATATAAAGGAAATTAAAGCAAGGTGGACTGTGGCCACAACTAACCAGACTGTCTTTAAATGTAGAGCACAGGAGGCCTTGGGGGTAAAAAAAAATGCTAAGGGTAGCACTGCAAATCCCACCATTTTCTCTTCTTCCCCAACCCCAATTTGTTGCCAGTTTACTGCCCATTTACACCATATTCACTCTATGCTTTCCAGTCCACCTTGGCCCATCTATATAACCCATATTTTCCCCATCCCAGCCAGCCATCATTAATCCCCCTTCCTTAACTAAACTGTGCACACAATACACTTTCTCTTCTCTCATATTATCCCCACGTCTTTCTCAGACCCTCTCTGCTGTAATGTCTTCTTCCTCCTTTCATCTTATTCTGTTTTTCCTTTTCTTCTTTCTCCCATAGTATAGTTTGACTTTATTTTCGGATAGGGTGCTTAATACCCCTCCAATACCTACTCTACTCCCCCATTTTATACTTCTCTGTTCTCCACTTCCTCCAGACCTGACCTGCCTTGCCCCCTTTTAATTCCTCCCCCCATAAGGTTCCCTCTCATTCAGTGGTGTGCTGGTAAATTTTTAACAACAGGCTCTCTCCCTGGTCCACCTCTGCGCCCCCCCCCGCCCCCCCCCCCCCCCGTCCACCTCTGCACCCCACCTCCAAAAAAATTTGCAGAGCTGGCTATACCCGGGGAGAGAGCGAGCTATCAAACAATCCTTACATCCAAATTTGCCTTCTTTTAATGTAAAAAAAAAATCCTTTATCCTCCATCTTTTAAGACACTGCCTACCTGCAGTGCTGGATAATCATGGCACAAGGAAAGCAAGTTTGGTCCAGTGAAGACTAACTCAAAATAACCTGGCTGTTCCTTAGCTGGGCTGTAGTATTACCATATTGAAAATGCGACCATACCAAGCCTCTGTGGTAATGCTCCACTAATAAGTTAAAAGATTAACTGGATTTCTTGAAAGGATTATATAAACTTAGGCTGTATCATGACTAGGGACACACACATATGCTTATTTATTCAATATCACAATTCTTCATACAGCCACAAAACAATCTTTTAGGGTAGATAGTGTTCACAATGAGCTCCTTTTATTACCAACCAGACAGAGATAAGAGTTTTCAATTTTGGCACAGTATAAGTTATCACAAGAACAAAATATAAGAAAACCAATATGGGCTGCATTAGGGGCTTATATAGCCCATTTATCATATATAAACAAAAGAAATCTGCAAACAAAATATTTATTTTGACTAATAAAACCCCTTCCCCCTGAAACATGTTCAAAACAGAATAATCCATTTGTATATCTAAAAGGTAAACTTCTACAAAACAGATGAAGATCTGATTCCATGTGTGCCCCAATGAAAGGAGAGTTTAATTCTACTTCCATTTAATTTCAATATATTCCATCAACTTTATAACACCAGGCTTCCCATGGTAAATTACAACAACAACAGCAGTGAAGAGTGACCCATCAGGAAACAAGATATCCTCACTGAAATTTGGCCATTCATGCCCATTGCCCTCTTTCTCTCCCATCCAGAGTAGTGTTCAATCTTGCCCCCCGCCCCCCCCCCCCCCATCAATGAAAAATGTTTTTTTAAGTCAATTTAAATAAATAATATTAGATCGCGCCGCAGGGCCTAATTACCTGGCTGGAATGGAAGTAGTGATCCAATCCAAGATTCTTCTGCCGACGAGGAGGACGATAGACTGGTGGCCGGCAGGGGTGTGGAGGAGTGCACTAGCAGTGCAGCCATGCAGGAAGCAGAAGGCGCTACTAGCTCCTGGCTGCAATGAAGAGTGCGATCAGATACGAGCTGGGACGGACAGAGGAGTCAAAAACCTGCAGGAGCCGAAGCAGGAAGGGCGCACTCACTGGCGCGCAGGGTGTCGTGACGTTGACAGGGCGGGACTTGGAGACTGGAGAGGCGGAGAGAGAGTGAGAGGAGCCACTAGGAGGAGGTAGGCATCGTGACGTCGACAGATAGGCCGCTGGGCGGGACTCGAAGACTGGAGAGGTGGGGAGAGAGCTGACAGCTGAACAACCGGCTCGCAAAATTCTTAAAAAATTAATAACCGGCTCTGCAGAGCCGGTGCGAGCCGGCTCCGGCACACCACTGCTCTCATTCCATTTTGGTCAGTACTCCTCCCCTGCAGGCAAGGCTGCTGCCCTTGGTGTGCTTCATACTTAATTAAAGGAGAGGAAGCTTTCCCCCTGCGCATCAGTGTTGTATTTTCTCTTGTGGATGGATCTCAGAAAGCCCGGATTGAAGGCCATGGTTGGTCACCGTATTTTAAGCTCTGTGAGTCTGTCTGTTGGGGGGGGGGGGGGTGTTGCCTAGTTTTCCTTTAATAGTGGTGACTCCAGCCCAACATCCATCTTTCTCTTTCCTTTAACCAGGGCTTAGTAGCTGAGCCAAGAGGAAAACCAAACCAAGAAACATATATAGGGCCCAATGCTCAAAACTCTGGCACTAGAGGCCAGAGTGTACTTACCATAACGCAAGAACAGTGCAGGTCTGCATTTTAGAGCTGGCAAAGAGAAGAAATTTTAAAGATATTTTTCAGACCATGCATCAAAAACTAGCACAATCCCCTCCTGCTCCTCCATGTCCTTCCAGTAAAATAACATGAATTCTGGTGGCTATAGGGCTGCAAGAGAAGGGCAAAATATAGTTAATTGTCTACCTTTGATCCAGCCCAGCTGGTAAGAAATCTTTACTAAAAACTTAAACAATTTTCCAACCTTTGTGTTCGTAGTTTAGTTTGTCCTCTGTCTCTATTTATTCTTGGATTTCCCTCTGCCCTCACATTCCTTCTTTTAAGGATTCTCTTCCAGTCTTCTTCCCATGTTGTCATAATTTGTCTTTCCTCCATGTATATTTATCTCTCCATGGTTTCTCTCTGCAGCTTCTCTAATTTTGCTTTCTTCTATTCTTACTCCCTCCTACTTCTCACCCTTTTCTTACCTTCATGTCTGTTCTCTTCACTGTGACCCCCCTTTCCCTCAACCGCTCTTCTCCCAGTGCCAAACAGCTACTCTCCATCTCTTTTAGTAACTCTTCTGCTGTTCTTCTTTCTCTGTCCCAGATCATGTCTCCTTCTGCTAGCAACCATCTCCCACAAAGTCCATGCTCTCCCTGAGTTCCTCTTACCCTCACAGCCTGTGTCTAGTCCTCTCTCACAGCTCTACTATTTATTTATTTATTTATTTATGACATTTATACACCACATTAGCCTGAAATAGACTCAAGTTCAATGTGGTTTACAAACAAACAATAAAGTGAATAAAACATAATAATGTACAGAATATAACACAAATTACAATAACTTCAAGAAGTAAATTAATAAATGTGCAGTAAGTAACCAGGGATTTAGACTATCTCAAGGATAAACAAATAATTAAGAGTTGATAGATGAGAGCATAATTAGGCAGGACTAGATGGGAAACGAGATTAAAGAAAAGGGTGTGGGTAAAATTCAAATAGAGTTCTTTGTATTCAGAAAGGCCAGACTGAAGAAATATGTGTTTTTAGAAAACTTCTAAAGGTTAGGTAATCATCTGTAAACTTGACTGATTTAGGAAGAGAATTCTAAATTTTGGTGCACTGATAGGAGAAATTAGCAGAGTGAATTGTTTTATATGTCACATTCTTACAGATAATGAAATATAAGGCAAGATATTCTCTAGATGATGAAACAGCATTATGAGGGGATAGTTCAATAAGATTATTCATATATGATGGGGCTTGACCAAACAGAATTTGGTGAATGAAAACACATAATTTGAAAGATATTCTGTCTCTTATTGGTAACCAATGTAACTCATATAAAAGAGAAGTGGTTTTGGCGAAGCAAGGAGATCTACATATAAGAAGAGCAGCAGTATTTTGCGCTTTTTGTAATTTTTTGAGAAGACCACCTTTAAGTCCATCATAGATGGAATTGCAATAGTTAAATTTGGTGAGGACAAGGGATTGAACCAAAGTGCAAAAGACAGGTTTAGAGAAAAATGGTCTCAATCTCTTTAGCTTTCAAAGTGAGTGAAAGACACTCGAGGTCAACTTAGAGACCTGGTTTTCAAGGGTGAGGAAATGATCTATTGTGACTCCCAAGATTTTCATTGATGACTCAAGGGAATAGGTTTTGTTCTTAATAGTAAAGTTATTAAGATTCATAGGATGGTGAGGGTTAGTTATAATTAGAAACTTAGTTTTCTCCGTGTTAAGTTTTAGTTTGAAATTAGAAGCCCATGATTCCATACGTTTTGTCCCTATACTAATCATGTGAATTATGTCAAGTAATTCCTTAGAGAATGAGATATAAATGGTGACATCATCAGCATATATGTATGTCGAAAGACCATGTTTTTCTAAAAGATGACCAAGAGGTATCATCATAATGTTAAAGAAGATGGGGGAAAGAGGGTAACCCTGAGGGACCCCTCAGCCAGAAGACCAAGTGGAAGAAAGTACACCTCATTGTTTGATTTGATACAACCTAGATTTTAAGAAGCCAGAAAACCATTTCAGGACTACTCCACAGATTCCTTAATAGTCAAGAATATTTAAAAGAATATTATGATCAACAGTATCAAAGGCACTGGATAGATCAAAGAAGTATCAAACTTAATTCTCTCCTAAAGTTAGCTAAGAGGGTAGTAAGCACAGTTCTGTACTGTAAGAGGGCCTAAAACCAGATTGTGAACTGTGCAAAATGGAATGAAGCTGGAGGTACTCCATAAGTTGGCGCATGACAAGCCCTTTTATTACTTTAACAAGAAGAGGAATTGAGGCTACTGATCTATAGTTAGAAACTAAACTTAGGCTACTTTGGGTATTTTTAGATATAGGAGTCAAAATAATATTGCCATTGTCAGAGGGAAAGAAACCTTGAGACAACATCAAAGTAAGATTCGAGTGCAAATGATGTAAGAATAATTCAGGAGCTGACTTGAGGAGAAAAGTAGGGCATGTATCAAGCAATGTTAATTTACATTTGCGTAATGAGTGATTGACCTGATCAGTAGTGATTGGATGAAAAATAAACCAGATTCTATCTGCTTGAGAATGAGGCAGTAAAGGATCATCTAAATAGAGGCGATAGTCTATAGGGAAAGGGAAGGGAAATGGGACTTGATATTCCGCCTTTCTGAGGTTTTTGCAACTACATTCAAAGCGGTTTACATATATTCAGGTACTTATTTTGTACCAGGGGCAATGGAGGGTTAAGTGACTTACCCAGGGTCACAAGGAGCTGCAGTGGGAATCGAACTCAGTTCCCCAGGATCAAAGTCCACTGTACTAACCACTAGTCTGATTTTAGCTATTTTCTGTATAATATAAGTAGCTAAGTGGTCGGCAGTAGGTATGGGATCAGTTGAATTGGTTATTAGTTGAGTGTCCAATAAACTATTAAATAATGAGTAAAGTTTCCTCAGGTTGACTACTGTATCACCAATGAATTTGGAATAGTAGAAGGTTTTCGTTTTGGAGATCATACCTTTGTAGATTTTCAAAAGTTTTTTTTCCAAGCAATCCATTGTTCAGTGTATTTGTCCTTAGCCCAAATTCTCTCCTGTCTCCTGCATTTGCGTTTCATTTGTAAAAGATCATCATTGAACCAAGGAGATAATCTATCAGTCCCTATCCCCTTTACAGCTCCTTTCTGCCTCTTCCAACATTTCTGTCCACCAGCCAGTAAACCCTTTAAATTCCTTCATCCCTTCCTAGTTCCCTTTATTCCTTTCTTAGTACTTCTCTCTCTTTTTTTTTTTACCTTAACTGCTATAGGTATTACTTTAGCAACATAGGTAAAATCGATCTAAATCTGTTTGTTCATTTTGTCAGTGTCTGTCTGCTACATGTAGCTGCTGAGTCTCAAAGTGCCCTGCAAGTTCTACTGTTACCCATGGCAGAATACCTGAAGCTCACAGCTCATCCCTGAACTCAGAGATAATTAAACTAACTTCGTCTCCAAAGCTCTAAACTATGGAGAGGAATGGAAACTAAGGATTTTTGAGACCCAGTAACCAGATAGATGATAAATACAAGTTACTTTTTTATTTTATTAAAAATGTGGTATTTGTCAACAAAATTGGTTCTTTTGTTGTATAAACATATATTCAAAATAATTCTTCATGAAAGAGATATACAACAGTGAAAACCATCAATAATAAATCCAATGGCCATTATGATGTAAGATTACTTGCAATCCAAACATCAAAGTTTATCCCACCCCAACCCTGTGCCCTACCCACCCAAATTCCTATTGATCTATGGAGAAAGATGAACATTGGGTTTGATGAGCAGTAGAAGAAAAAAAAATTAACAATTAAGCAACCTACTCCTAGCTTGTGGAGTAAGAGTTTGCAAAAAGGGCTCCCAAATATGACAAAAATGTTGCCTCATATTTTGCATCGGAAAAATCATGCACTCGGACCCTGTCCATTCTCATCTGGTAAATCATATAGGAGTGCCAGTATTGATGCAAAGACGGTTCACATGATAACCAGGAAAATAAAATAGTTTTGAGGGCTATGAAAATCACCACCCATAAGCACTCTGCTTCCTTTACTTACTGGCCTGTCAAATTCAAATTCATACTCATCAAACAACAACGTTGCCTGACAGCTCACTTTTAGAGACCTTAATTGTAGAAACCCCAATAGAAGATCCCTCCAAAACCGTTGCATCTTCCAACATGACACAAACGTATGCCCCAACATGGCATTAGGAAAATCACACCTCGGGCATTGTCCAGACGTGTCTAATCTCTTTAGGCATGCAGTATGGAGAAAAGTATAACCTTGTCACAAATTTGTATAACAGTTCACGATACTGGACAGGTATGCCTGGATATGGAAAGAAGACACCCCTGTAGTATCGAGGGTTGTATTCGAACCAGTAGTTCTGCAGAACAATCATTCGCCAACTTGACATAATTCACATCAGCAGTGGTATCTTTCAAATATCTATGATGAAAAGTTAAAGGGACCATTTGTTGCAAACCCAAAGTGTATGCTTTCTGAGATAGTTTCATGGACATGTTCTGTAAGATTTTCCCAAGTTAGTGAGTGAATATAATGGCACACTTGTAGATATGTGAAGTAATCTTTTGCCTGAAGTCTGTACTCTTGTTTTAGGTCAGCAAAAGGTTGCATATGTCCTTCTTCTGATATTACCTGCAATAAACATGTTATCCCTTTCTTATGTCATTGATCAGATATACTGCTTGTTAATCCTGGAGGGAAAGAGGGTTACGACATATAGGTAAAAACAGTGTTTCATGAGGTACAAAATGATAATGCTTACATATCCATCACCATGTAGCTCTACCTGTTGCTAATATAGGGTGGGTTTTAAAAGTCCTGGTAGGAATCCCCTTTATTCCATGGTAGCTAAATTGGATTCCTGGAACAAGGTTGGTCTTCAATTCTGTAACAGAAAAATCTTGAATACCCCGGAACCAATCATTGATGTGGCACATTCCTGAAACTACACTCATATATCTGATATTTAGTAATCCCATACCCCCATGAGAGACTGGGATATGTGTTTTAGAAAGGGATAGTTTTGGTCTTTTCCCCTGCCAAAGATACTGCTGCAAAATCTGTTCTAATCGCTTCTCAACTTTCAAGGAAAGAAAGTGAGGCAACATCTGGAAGACATATAACCACGGGGGAACCAAGATCATGTTATAAAGGCCAATTCACCCCATAGGGACTAGGGACACGCCCTCCAGAGGTGAAATTTCTGAGTCACAAAACTAACAGCGGTGTAATGTTGAGGGAATAAAAAAGAGACAAGTCCTCTGGGATAAGAACTCCTAGATATTTGAGAGCCTGATCCTTCCATTGCAGTGGAAAAGGGCCTTGCCAGTCAGCGCGTACTGAGGGGAGCAGTGGGCATGCCTTCGACTTGCTAAGGTTAAGAGTAAAACCAGAGTATCTCCCATAGTCCGTAATCACTTGTAGCAAGCAAGACAGTGACTATCTTGTGTGAGTCAATAAAACTATCAAGTCACCTGTGAAAGCAAGTGTCTTGATCGTATTCCACTGAAGCTGTACCCCACATATCAGAGGGCCTACATTTACAAGGCGCAGTAATGGTTCTAAGGAGTGAACAAAGAAAAGTGGGGAAAGGGGACATCCCTGTCTCATCTCGTGTGCAATGGGGAAGGTAGCAGTATGACCCCCATTTACCAAGATCTGTGCCATGGGGTGAAAGTACAAGGCCTCCACCGCCCTGAAGAACCAGCCACAGAACCCATTACGAGCCAAAACTAGGAAAAGAAAAGATCAGCTGACTTGATCAAAAGCTTTTTTGGCATCTAAGCTTAGCGCTACTGCAAGTATATGTTGCATTTGACAGTATGAAACCGCCAGCAAAACTTTGCGTACATTTAAAACCGAGTGTCTGCCTTTCACAAATCCCACTTGTTCCTACCCCACCAACTGGAGTAAATAAGTTGCCAAGCGAGTAGCCAAAAGTTTTGAGAGTATTTTGATGTCATCGTTGATAAGTGAGATCGGTCTGTAGGACTCAGTCTGATCTCGGGGTTTGTTCGGTATGAGTATCAGCCTTATTAGTGCAGTGTTAGCATGTAGTGGAAAGTGTCCTTCAGTCACCACAGTGTCATAATAGTCAAGAAATGGCCCTGCTAACTGTGCTTGGAGATATATATAAAGCTTCCCAGAAAATCCATCATTCCCTGGGGTGGAGAAGACTTTAAGAGCCATCACCGCTGTCTGTAACTCCTTCCCTGTGATTGGAGCATTAAGGGCCGATATTGCCTGTGGAAAGAGCATTGGAAGCTGGGAAGAATTCAGAAAAGAAGAAACATCCCCTGATGAGTCTACAGGTCATTCTTGGTAGAGAGACTGAAAATGATCAAGAAAAATCTGGGCAATTTGGTCAGTACAATTAATTACACACTACCATCAGACTTTCTTAAACTTGGGATTGCTCTTGAGCCTCTCCAATTTTTGACAACCTTCGGCAGTAGTTTGCCTGCTTTATTTCCATATCTATAAAATTTGTGTCTCCAATAAAGAGAATTTTGTGTGGTGTGTTCATGAATAAGCATATTTAAAGTTGTCTGAGTGGCTAAGTAGTTTCTAGCGCTGTGACAAAGTTAGGCAACACTCCCCTCCCCTAGCTCCCTCCAGCCCCTGCCGTGCAATCATCCAAGGGGGACATGACAAGATTCATGTCCCCCACTACCATCAAATCATAAGTGGAATAAGGGAGCAACTTGGAAAGCAAATAGGATGAAAAGATGGAGAGTATGAGGTAGGACCATATATGACAAGCAATTAGAATTCTCTGCCATAGATCCAAACTTTGGCCAACAAATAATGACCTTGTTCACCGGCAAGTATTAACTCTGCTTTATATGTAAGGGATTTACGGAGCAGAAGAGCAACTTCACCCCTCCTACCCTGAGATGATGTGTATAAAACTTC
Organism: Microcaecilia unicolor; assembly: GCF_901765095.1. Taxonomy (NCBI): domain Eukaryota; kingdom Metazoa; phylum Chordata; class Amphibia; order Gymnophiona; family Siphonopidae; genus Microcaecilia; species Microcaecilia unicolor. Next base: position 99,683,672 of record NC_044037.1, on the reverse strand, counting down.
CCCTACCCATTGTCTCTGCAATTTTTGATGTTCCAAATCAGACAAGCGTGTCTCCTGGAAGCATGCTATGTCCACATGAAGGCGGTTAAGTGCCCCTATTATTTTTGCCTGTTTTATCGGAGAGGAGATTCCACTACATTCCAGGTTATTATGGTAGTCTTAGGTAACGCCAAAGATATGCTTGAAGAAAGTACCAAGTAACAGGTTGTGTTCTATAAGGTGACCCCAGGGTTCCCAGCCCTCACCCTAGGGCAATGTATAAAGAACTAAGGAAGAAACAGAACAAAAAAGAAAAACATAAGCAAAGAACAGTAATACACTCATGCTCATCATCAAAGAAATATAAAAAGTCCAAGACAATGATCTTCCCTCTTCCCTTCCAAGAACTGCTACCCACCCGTCCCCCAAATATCCTATTCTGCCCACAATTTTCCTATTTCCCAATCTGTATATATAACTATGAAACATGCTAGCCCCATAATCTTGGGTAACATGTCAGATACATGTAATATGCTACAGGCATCCCCAGGCCTCCCCCCCCCCCCCCCCATCCAAACAGCACTGCTATACAGGTTACTTCTTATACTCAAATTCTTACATAACACAACTTTGAACTTATGGCATAACTAGTAAAAAAAGGCCCGTTTCTGACTGTAATGAAACGGGTGCTAGCAAGGTTTTCCTCTGAGTGTGTATGTTTGATAGAGTGTGTGTGAGAGTGACTGTGTGATAGGGAAAGAGTGAATGTGTAAGTATGTGTGTTTGACAGAGAGAGTGAGACAGAGTGTGACAGGGTTGATGCTGCTTTAGTGGGAGTGGGTGGCAGGCGGTTTAGAGGTTGGTCAGCGTTGTTGTGGTGTGTGGGCTGTTTGTAAGAATGGTGTGTTTTGTTTTGGTTTTTTTTTGAGGAGAGGTGCAATGAGTGTGTGTGAGGAACTGAGGGGTGAAGGGGTTACCATTGCTGGGGGGTGGGGTGTCAGTGTTTGAGTGTGTAATACATAGAGTGTGAGTGTCCATGTATCTACGTCCTGCATCAGTGTGTGTGAGTTTGGAGTGGGGGAGGGGTGTTACCTGGGATCCTGTATCACTGAGTGTGTGTCACATAGAGAGTGTGATAGGGTTGCTGCTGCTTTACTGGTACGGGGTGGCAGGGGGGTTGGAGGTTTAGCGTTGCAGGATTGGTAGGATTTTGCCTTCAAAACAATCATAGTATTAAATGTATGGTGGACTGATCATTTACAGCAGCAATGATTAAAAAAAAAAAAAAACTCCCTCTCGCCGGTGTAGAAAAAAAAGTAGCAGCTTCGGAGAAGCTAAAAGCCTTTTGTTTTCCTTTTGGTTTGCAGACAACCAAGAGAAAAGTGAGTGCACTTAGGATCTGTTGAGCCATTTCATAATTAATAAGACGGCGCAGCAGAGAGGGCTAGGGGACATGTCGTATTGATTTTGCAGCGGAGGCTGCTGTAACCTTTTCTATTTATAGCATCCCCATGTCTTGATAAAGACTGGAAATCCTATAAATAGAAAGCAGAGATGATAGAAGTATCAGATCAGGACTTTAAGGCGCAGGAGCTTTGTGCTGGGAAGAGGGCAGGAAGGAGAGAAAAGGAGAATTGGGGGGAGGGGGAGAGCTGTTTCAGCGTGTTTACAAATTCAGCATACAGTGGGTTGCAGCCTAATCTACATTTCCCAAATGGATTGAATCCCAGCAACAAATGCCTCTCGCAGGAATCACACGTTGTCAGCACTGGAAGGGTCTGGCTGTTTTTAAGTGAAAGACACACACATACACAGTGGCATTCCTAGGGGGGCTGACACCCGGGGCGGATTGCCGATGCGCCCCCCCCCCCGGGTGCAACGCCCCCCGCCCCCCCACCCCCCGGGTGCAGCACGACCCCCCTCCCGGCGAAACGCGACTATCCCCCCTCCCCTTACTCTGCTATCCCTGGTGGTCTAGAGGTACCTCTTCGTCTCGGCGGCCATTTTGAAATGCCGAGAGCTGGACTCACCACAGGACAGGATGCAGGGCAGCTAGCAGCTCCCGGCAGGAAAGAGGGGGCTCTTTCCTGCCCCGAAGAGATACCTCTAGACCACCAGGGATAGCAGAGTAAGGGGAGGGGAGGGGAGGGGGGGAGGAGAGAGATGACAGGGGGGAGGTGAGGCCGTGGAAGGGGCGGCACAGAGGACGTGAAAGGGGCAGCTCCCCCCAGTGAAACGACACCCCCGGTGCATCTTTACCTGCTGGGGGGGGGGGGGGTGGCGCGCGTCTGTCAGCAAAGCTCGTTCCCTGCTCCCTCTGCCCCGTTACAGGAAATAACCCGTTCTGGGGCCAGAGGGAGCAGAGAACGAGCGTTGCCGACAGATGCGCGGCACCCACCCAGCAGCATGCACCCGGGGCGGACCGCCCCCACCGCCCCCCCCCCCCTTAAAACACCACTGCACATACAAAGGAGAGAGGCAGAGCGGCTGGGCCAACTGTTTGCATGGCCAGAGTTGAATCGTCACAGGAGGGAGTTGATTAAAGCGGTGTGGATGTTTGCTTGCCTATTAATCTGATTAATGTGTAAACGTTGTAATGAATAAACATTAGCCTGCTTCCCTGAATCTGTGCACTCCATGCTGTGTGATAACCCAGGCTGCTGCAAAGGTCAATGAGGTAAACAGCAGGGCTTGGTTTCGATCGGCCAGGCTCCTGGCTCTTTGGGTCTGTAGCTTCTCTCTCTGTCCGGGGTGTTTTGTAGGCAGGGGGAGGAGTCGGAGGTGGAGCGTCAGAGGGCGGTGGAACTGGCAATTCGCTGAGTTTCATAGCCCCGCCCTCGACGTCATCACGTTGTGACGCAAGGGCGGGTCAGACACTCATGGGGAAACATTCTGATCTCTGCCACCTCAAAAACGGAAGTGGCAGCTTCATTTAGAACGTTGGGGTTGCGAATTATGTGCGGAAGGGGCGTGGCTGAGGGCGGGTCTATGAGTGACAGTGAGTGTTGCTGACAGCCTAAGTGCAGGGCTTCAGTGTTTCCCTGCCACAGAGTGAGCGTCAGAGTTTCAGAATGTTTGAGGTGAGACTTATTTATATAGATATTAATTCTTGGCCTTGGTAATCAAATAGTAGGGCAGAAATCCACAATGCTCAAAGAAATATAGTTTCTAATGCAAACCAGCTATCATATTAAGATGGAGAATCCAAAGGAGACCCAGGAGCATTCAATTGATCCAGAAACCCTTGTGCCTGGTCTGGGGAATCAAATTGAGTTAATTTACCATGTGCATATATCTTCAAGAGAGCTAGGTATTGCATTCTAAGCAAATATGTTTTTTCACCAAAGAGGAGCAAATTGGGGAGAAACTCCTCCATTTCTCCATGAGAGTAACGAAAAAAATCTTGAAAGAATCAAATGGGAGCCCCATCAGAGAATCTTTTCTGGTGATATTAGCGCAGGACATCCATTCTTTGTTGAGACCTATGGAACTTCTCTATTATAATTCTGGGCCATCGGTCTCTGAGTTGTAGTGTGCCAAGTCTGTGCACGCAAACCAATTGAATGGTATTATGGCCTGCCACAATTGGAAACTCCTGCTGTAGCCAGGATTCTAAAATGTGAAGAAGCTGTGCCTCTGCTATTGTTTCAGTAAACCCCCCAAAACAAAGGTTATTCCACCGTGATCTGCTTTCCAGATCTTCAAGCTTATCGACATGCTGTTGTGTGAGACAGGACAGCACATTGAGATGCTCTCGCATATCTTGCACTGCATCTTCGGCAACGGAGACACGCATCTCAAGCTCTGTGGTCCTGGAAACGATATCTGAGCAAAGGTCTTCCACATGAGTGATCTGGGAGGACAGCTGAGTGAATAGGTGAGAGAATTTTGGCTCTAAAGCAGCTGTTACTGCCAAAGTTAGATCAGAAAGGGTCACAGCGGTAAACTGGGTCACCACGGTCCTCGGAATGTCGATCATCTGGTCATCTCCTACTTTACTCTTCTCGAGCACTTTTCGTTGTGATTTCCCAGCCATTTGAGAACTTTGTTTCACCAAGTATTTGTCCATGAATTAAAGAATGTCAAAGATGATTAATATGAGACCAAATTCAAGTAATGATGAAGGATGGAGGTGGAAGGAGCACTGGGCTCTGAGAGCTGGGTTAAGACATATCTGCACCCACTCAGAGCAACACATGATCTCTCATGTACAACAATTTAGTCAGCAGCTTAAATTTCTCTAACAGGTACAGTAATATTGCTCTGGAACAAAAGATAAGTATTGACCAAATTATCTTACTTTCTTTCTTTTACTATGTAGCTATAACTTTCTTTTGTAGTATGTGTCTTAAGAATTGATTCTTTATGATCTATTTTATGTTTTTCAGGTACAGACACCCAGAATAAGTCCCCAGAAAGGTAAGTTGGACTGCCATTGACACCCCTCCTCCCTCCTGGCACCAGTATTAGGCAGTGCATCACTTCCCACATAACATCAAAGAGACAGCTGACCCCCCTGGCACTTATGACGTTGCCATACTGGGACAGACCGAAGGTCCATCAAGCCCAACATTCTGTTTCCAACAGTTGCCAATTCAGGTTACAAGTACCTGGCAAGATCTCAGAACAGTAAAACAGATTTTATGCTGCTTATCCTAGAAATATGCAGTGGATTTTCCCAAGTCATAGTAACATAGTAAATGATGGCAGATAAAGACCTGAATGATCTATCCAGTCTGCCCAACAGTCTCATTCATTCTAATTCAACAGTCTCATTCTCAATTCAAGATTAAATCAACAACGATCGTGATATTATATACTTGATCATGGTCTTCTTTTGTTGTTTCAGGGACATAGACCATAGAAGTCTGCCTGGCTCTGTCTTTATGTTCCAACTGCTGGAGTTGCCATCAAAGCCCACTCCAGCTTATCCAAATCTGTCTTGTCATTTGCAGGACACAGACCATAAAAATCTGCCTGGCAGTGTCCTCACATTCCAAATTACTGAAATTTCTGTTGAAGCTCTCTCTACAGCCCATCCTAAGCTGGATTGCTATATGCAGGACTCAGATCGTATAAGTCAGCCCAGCACCGTTCTTAGTTGATATAGCCGGAGTTGCCATCTAAGCACCATTTGACATGTAAACACATATGCAACCCTTTAAGTTTAGTTTTTTAAACCATTCAGTTTCTAATTAGAGATTCCCTGTGTTCATCCCACATCACCTTGAATTCCACCACAGTTCTCTTCTCCACCACCTCCCTCGGGAGGGCATTCCAGGCATCAACCACTCTCTTCATGAAAAAGAATTTTCTGACATTTACTCCTAAGTCTACCACTCCACATCTTAATAAATGCTTATGGACTTTTCTTTTAGGAAATTATCCAAATCTTTTCTAAACCTTGCTAAGCTAACTGCTTTTACCACATTCTCTGGCAATGAATTCCAGAGCTTAATTGAGTGAAGAAATATTTTCTGTGGTTTGTTTATAATTTACCTCTTAGAAGCTTCATTGAGTTCCCCCTAGTCCTTGTACTTTTCAAAAGAGTAAACAAGCGATTCACATCTACCTGGTCCACGCCACTCAGTATTTTATAGACCTCTATCATATCTTCTCCCCTCAGCTGTCTCTTTGCCAACCTGAAGAGCCCTAGCTACCTTAGCCATTCCTCACAGGGAAGTCATCCCATCCCCTTTATGGTCAGTGTTTCACAAGGCTGCTTAAGGATATAGTCATCTGGGATTTTCACGGTGTGATCGTGCTACTCTCAAAGAGAGTCTTTGAGAGCAGCATGACTGCACCGTGAAAATCCCAGATGACTATATCCTGAAACAGCCTTGTGAAATGCTGGCCACCGTCGACTGTCACTGTGGGACTTGAAGAAATAATTTTATTGATTGAGATGACTCTCTACAGGATCTCTTGAAGCAGATAGAGAAACTGTTAAGATCCTGTTTAAGGATTTTTGATAACTACAGCATTTTGAAGCATTTGAAGTATTTGTGCAACATTAAATAAAATGTAATGATGGCAAAATAAGGAAGGTTTTTTATGCCGATGATGATAACTCCAGCTCCGTAGGGTTTGTAACACTTGGAGCTTTATTGAGTCTTTTTCCTTCCATTTTTGTTACCTTTTCAAGATGTGTTCGTCTAAAGAAATATACATTTGGTATGATTTAAAGGGAAGAGTATATAATTTGTTGCTATATTGGTACTCAAATTTAGCCAAGTTCTTTTATCAGCTTTTTTATTTTAGTGACTCAGGTCATTTAGAAATACTTTTATTTGGGCTGGTTTACACTAGCCAGGTTGTGGACACCTACTAGGCAGGGAGAGACACCAAGTTCCCCAGTTCCAGGCTGGAGAGTTTGGGACAGTCCTGAATTTCTGACCACCTCATGGGCAGAAATCAGTGCTGCCGCATCGATAGAGCAAAATTGGCTCCCCCAGGTACCCTCTGATTTTCCTCCCACCCACCCCTCCTTTTTTCATTAATGCTCAGTTTTTTACTTTCTTTTATTTTGTATGATTGATATGCTTTCCTGTTTTTGTTGGAGTTCATTTCTGCTGTTTTCTTGAGTTTTATTATATTGCCGAAACTTGGCTAGTCCAAATTCTGGCAATATATTAAATGTTGTGAATAAACATAAATATAAACACTACAAATCCCACATTACTTTGGGATGTAAGTTCAAAGGGCCTGGACCTGGATAACTTGGCATCTCTGCAGGGACACCTAAGGCTTGTATACTAGACAAGAACAAGAGAAAAAGTAGGCTTACTCAAGGAAAGTCTTAATTTCACTGTAGCGCCAAGAAGTACATTTAAGAGGCAGAAATACCCAATGTTGCCCTAGGCTGGTCCCTTTGGGGAAAATTAGAAAACAGGAACTAAGATTACGATAAGCACAAGATGGAGCTAGAAATAGGTTGACTACTGATAAAATCCTAAGAGGTAGGATAGCTCTTCCTGGAAGACAAGTGCGCGTGAACCCAAAGGCCAGTCGTTTAAGACTAGCTTATGACTGTTGGCTATTATCAATACTGTAATGTAACAAAAACAATTTTAAAAAACCCAGGCATTTAATCCTGTCATTTTAGAATAGAAATACATTTCCTAATGTCCATGTCATTCAAACAAACAGATGTACATTCCTATTGAGAACAGCATTTGGATAAAACTTTGTTGCTTAAATGCATGTGTCTAGGTTGTAAGTTAGCTGGGGATATAGATTTAGAATGGGATCATACTGGTTCATCGTTGCAAAATATAATACAAATTACTACTCTCTGGGCACAATGAAAGAGCTTGCTCAATATGGTGTGTGTGTGTGGGGGGGGGGGGGGGGGGGGGTGCTCAGTACCCACTGAGCTGATTCCTATGTGCCCCAGCAAGTCAGGTTTTTCAGGATATCTGCAATGAATATTCATGAGAGAGATTTGCATGCACTGCCTCCGCCTCATGCAAATCTCATGAATATTCATTGTGGATATCCTGATAACCTGACTAGCTGGGGTGCCTCCAGGATCAGGTTTTGGGAGCCACTGGTCTAGAATGTAAGATAACTGGGTGACTGGTTTAGCTAGTCCATTGTGACATAGAGCCATGTGGTTTCCTTATGAGATGGTGAGGATTAGACAGAGGTGAACTTTTTTTTTTTTTTTTTTTTTACCACAGAAGAAAGGGACCTTTAACCTCTTGAAAGCTCTTGTGCACTGTCTTTGAATAATCCTTATATTGATCCAGTGAAATGTTTCTCAACCCACAGTGCTTGGCAGCAGTTAAAAAAGCCTAATAGTGAAAGCTATGATTCACAGATGTTAGTTTTGGCTAGATATAAGAAACCTAACAACAGATAGGGAAGCTATTGAGCAAGGAGTGGATGAGAGAGAAGAATGAATGCTGCTAGATAAGGAGCAAAAGAAGAGAAAAGAGGAAATGCAGAGCAAGTGGTGTGGGAAAAGTAAGAGGGACATTCAGTACATGGTGTGTTTGAGGAGAATGAGAAAATTCAGGGCAAGGAATAAGTGGAAGAGTAAAAGGGGGTACAAGCAGATATAAAAATAAGGGATCTCAGGCAAGGAGGAAAGTGGAAATGTAGGAAAAGGAGCTGGGGAGGGGAGATTAGGAGCTAACTTTTCAAAATGATTGAGAGTTCTCAACTCACACAATATCATGTCTGTAAAAAGGAAAACAAAGTGTGATAGGGTCATGGGAACAGCTAACCAGGCTATATTTAGATGTACAGCACAGTGGTAGTGCATACACTGGAAGGACTGGTGGCTAAAATAAGAGCTAGGGAAGCACTGAACATCCCACCAATCTCTCTTCCTACTGAACCGAACCTCATACCTATCAATATACTTCACCTCACCTTTCTCCTCCTTTCTCCCTCCCCCACCAGCCCAACTGTATCACAGCCATACCTCTTCTAGGCCAGCCCACTCATGCTCAGGCAGGATGATTATATTATTTTTGTGAAAAAGGAACATGGTGCTCCTCTCCACTTCTCTTAAGTTTGAGACTTTCAATTCAATTTAGGTCTTACTGTATATACTGCTAATATCCCCTGTTTAGAGTTCAGTGCGGTTTACATCATATTTGGAACAAAAGTTACAATATTATAAGTAGGGCATTGGGTGAATACTATGGGATTATTTTTTTATTTTATTTTAGTTACATTTGTACCCTGCACTTTCCCACTCATGGCAGGGTCAATGTGGCTTACATATACAGGTACTTATTTGTACCTGGGGCAACAGAGGGCTAAGTGACTTGCCCAGAGTCACAAGGAGCTGTGCCTGAAGTGGGAATTGAACTCAGTTCCCCAGGACCAGAGTCCACCACCCTAACCACTATGCCACTCCTATGGGAGTATGGCATTATAGTTGTGAATATTATCAGTCTGATGTCTGGAAGTTCTAGAGGTTGTTAGGAGGTCCATGATCGGTGATCGTCATGTAGCTGTGCTATATTTGATAGTTCTAGAGTTTGTTAGGGGATCCAGGATCGATGATTGTTATATATCAGACTTTAGGAAGAATAAAGTTTTTAGCTTCTTTCGGAAACTGGGGTAGTTGTTCTCTGATCTAATAGCCATAGGGAGTGAGTTCCATAGAGCAATCCCTGATACAGAGAAGAACAAGTTATAGGTCTTCTGTGATTGGATTCCCTTGTGAAACAGATACTGGGCTTGATAAACCTTTGGTCTGTCACAGTGTGGCAATACTTATGTTCTTAGGAAAACGGAAAGCTGCTTATGAACAATTATATTAATGGCAAAAGAAATTTCAAAATGTAACTCAGAAATGAAGCAACTCAACTGTGAAATATGTAAGTTGATCTTGGCAGGTTTGAACCAGGAAGAGCCTCAGGAATAGTGAATAAATATTCTGCAAACAATGGACATTCAAAGAACTCTGAGAAAATATTGCTAAATAAACAAGTTCTCATTCGCAAAGAAAAGATGTGGAGGTGGCACTGTTCTTTCTCTGTTTTGAATAACTCCCCTCCCCCCCCTACGTGTGCTATAAGCAGTTGCCATTATACAGTGATTCTTTCACTGTTGAATGCACCTGGTATGGAAATGGCAGTTGTTTTCCTCTTTCATTACCAGATTTGCCAACAAGCTTCATTTCACAGATGTGCACATCTAGGAGATGGATTAATCCTGCCCACATCAACCAACTATGGAAGAAAACAATGTTTATAATGCGACAACTATATCTAATTAGGTCATTCTATGATCAAAAAGCCTTCACGCTACTGGTACAAATGCTCATCCTACCACATCTGGACTACTGTAACGTTCTACTATTTGGCATTAAGAGCATATATAAAAGAAAACTACAGATCATACAGAACACTGCAGCAAGATTAATTTACAAATTGAATAGATTTCTAGAGTGTCATCTTATCTTACAAAACTACATTGGTTACCAATAACCGAAAGAACTAAGTTCAAGGTTGCATGCCTAATCTTTCAGATTCCTCAAGGTACCACCTCAGAACTACTGATTAACATTTTGTCTACCTACACTGTTCACTCCAACAGACTGAAAGAGCAATTGATCTTAGCCACATTGTTTCACAAGGGAAACCGATCACAGAAGACCTATAACTCGCTCTTCTCAATATCAGGGATTGCTCTATGGAATTCACTCCCTATGGCTATTAGATCAGAGAACAACTACCCCAGCTTCTGAAAGAAGCTAAAAACTTTCTTCTTCCTGAAGTCTGATACATAACAATCACTGATCCTGGATCCCCTAACAAATTCTAGAACTATCAAATATAGCACAGCTACATGTTGATCACCAATCATGGACCCCCTAACGACCTCTAGAACTTCCAGACATCAGACTGATAATATTCACAACTATAATGCCATACTCCCATAGTACTCACCCAATGTCCTACTTATAATATTGTAACTTTTGATCCAATAACGATGTAAACCGCACTGAACCCTAAACAGGGGATATTAGCGGTATATAAGACCTAGATTGAATTGAATTGAAAGTCTCAAACTGAAGAGAAATGGAGAGGAACATCATGTTCCTTTTTCACAAAAATAATACAATCATCCTGCCTGAGCATGAGTGGTATGGATAGGCCAGGCTGGCCTGGAAGAGATATGCCTGTGATATAGATGGGCTGTGGGAGGGAGTGGGAGGGAGTAAGGATAAAGGAGGAGAAAGGTGAGGTGAAGTAAATTGGTGAGTATGAGGTGAGTTTGGGTAGGAAGAGAGACTGGTGGGACATTCAGTGCTTCCCTAGCTCTTATTTAAGCCACCAGTCCTTCCAGTATATGCACTACCTGTTGTGCTGTACATCCAGTGGTGTGCTTGAGCTGGCTCATGCCGGCTCACGAGCTGGTTGTTAATTTTGTTGGCATCTTGCAAGCCAGTTGCTCTGGGAGTGTGAGCCGGTTTGCTTCTCCTCCTCCCTGAGCTGCAGGATCACAGACTCCCAGTGCCAGTGCTTATTTGGTGCCGGTGGCATCTTTTTTCTCAGGGCCGGCTCACCTGCCTGCCCTCAGCTTCCTGATAGCACTCCTTTCCTTCCTGCTGTTGCCCTGCATTTAAATCTTTTATTTTACCTCAAGTTGCGGCGGCAGTGAAAGCAGCAGGTTCGCCCCCAGTCTTCCCTTCCCTCTCAGTGTCCTGCCTTGTTCTGATGTATTTCCTGTTTCCACTAGGGCGGGATACTGAGAAGGCAGGGAAGGCTGGAGGCGAGCCTGCTGCTTTCACTGCCACCGCCGCCGCGACTTGAGGTAAAATAAAAGATTTAAATACAGAGCGGCGGCAGGAACAGAAAGGAGGGCTGTTGGGGAGCTTGTGGGTTGGCAGGTAAGGCTGGGGTTGGAACTGGAACTCAGGGGCTGAAAAGGGGGCAGGTGGAGGCTGGGGTGAGTCACTGCACATGGATAGGAGGGGAGGATAGGGGGCAAAGGAGAATTGCTGGACATGGAAGGGAGGGCAGAGGAGAATCGCTGGACATGGATGGGAGGGGAGGGGAGGGGAAAGATAAGAAATCACTGGACATGGATGGTTAGGGGAGGGCAGAGGAGAATCGCTGGACATGGATGGGAGAAGAGGGCAGGGGACAAAGGAGAATCGCTGTATATGGATGGGAGGGGAGGATAGGGGCAAAAGAGAATCAATGGACATGGATGGGAGGGGAGGGCAGAGGAGAATCTCTGGACATGGATGGGAGGAGAGGTCAGGGGAGAGAGGAGAGTTGCTGGACATGGATGGATGGAGGGAAGGGCAGGAGAAATGCTGGACATGGATTTAGTGGAGGGCAGGGAAGATAGGAGAAATGGAGGGAAGGAAAGACAGAGGAAGGAGATGCACACAGATGGAGGAGAAGAGAGAGAGGAGAAATGCTGGTCATGGATGGAGTGGAGGGAGGGAAGACAGAGGAAGTATAAAGGCTGGACATGAATGGAGGGGAGGGAAGACAGAGGAGGAGATGCAAATGGATTTAGGGGAAGGAGGACAAATTATGGACACGGATGGAAGGAAGGAAAGACAGAGGAAGGCGATGCACATGGATGGAGGGGAGGGGAAAGTTGAAATGCTGGGCATGGATGTAGGGGAGGGAAGAGAGAGAGGAAGTGAGATGAACATGGATGGAGGGGAGAGGGGTGAGGAGAAATGCTGGACATGGACTGGAGGGGAGGGAATACAGATGAACATGGATGGAGGGGAGGGGTGGGGTGGGGAGAAATGCTGGACATGAACTGGAGGGGAAGGAAGACAGATGAACATGGATGAAGGAGAGGGGGTGAGGAGAAATGCTGGACATGGACTGGAGGGGAGGGAAGACAGAAGAGGAGATGCACATGGATTTAGGTGAGAGAGAAATCATTCTGAACACGGATGGAGGGGAGGGAAGAGAGAGGAAGTGAGATGCACATGGATGGAGGGGAGGCGAAAGGAGAAATGCTGGACATGGATCATGGAGGGGGAGAGGAAAAAAGCTAGAGTTGGATGGATGAGAGGGAAGAGAGAGGAAGGAGATGCATGTGGATGGAGGGGAGGGAAAAAAGAGGAAGGAGATGCATACTACTACTTAACATTTCTAAAGCACTACTAGGGTTATGCAGCGCTGTACAATTTAACAGAGAACTGACGGAGATGAAGGAAAAAGAAAAGAGGAGAAACACTACACATAGATGGAGAAAACAGGCAAAAGCTAGATCCACTCTATACCTCCTCCAGTCAAGTCCGCAGAGGTCCCAGCTTTTACTTATGCATATAGGGCAAGAAATGAAGAAGAAATGATGAAAGTAAAGAAATAAATGGAAAGGATGTCCTGGAAACGGAGTTAAGGGAACAGATAGAGAGCAGCAGAATCAGAGACTTGGACCAACATGTCAGAAAAACAAAGTTGCCAGACAACAAAGGTAGAAAAAATAATTTTATTTTCATTTTAGGGTTTGGAATATGTCCAATTTGAGAATTTACATCTGCTATCTTATTTTGTACTGGGTATACTGGAGCTTTAACAACTTACATGATTTATAATGAAAAAAAATCACAAGTTATTTTTTTCTCCTATACTGGTATAGCATTTTCAGTGATACCTGTTTATATGCGCCATGGCTGGTATAAGAGGTGTGGCTACTTTGTGTGTGGCTACCATAGGGGCGGAGCCATAGATAGTGACCCCACCCATAATGAGTACTGGTACCTTTTTTCCTACAAAAAAAGCACTGGTTAAAGATAATGTTAAAGCCACACAATTGCAAGACCTACAGGGTAAAGAAGAGGCACTGTGGGTCAATCTGGAAAGAGGGCATGGCAAATGCATTATTTATATTGTTGTTATATACATGCCTCCTTCACAGGCTGAAGAAATGGACAGAGATTTAATTGAAGACTTTCAAAATATAGCTCTGAAAGGGGAAGTACTACTAATGAGTGACTTTAATATCCCAGATGTTGATTGGGGTATTCCTACTGCAGGGTGTTTTAGAAACAGGGGGACCCTGGTTTTTCTACAGGGAGAACTATTCTAGCAGTTGGTCATGGAACCCACATGGGATGGGGCCATATTGGACTTAGTGCTTACTAATGGGGAGTGTTTCTAATGTTATAATAGGTGATTATCTGGCATCCAGTGATTACCAGATGGCATAGGCGTAGACTGGGGGGGGGGGTGAGGGGGGGCAATGCCCCCCCAAACGACGACGAGGCGCCGCCGCACCATTAGTTAAAAAATAAAAAACACATGCAGGCACGCGCTCCTCTCCATCCGCTTGGCTTCCCTGCCCTCTCTGTCTGCGTCCCGCCTTCCTCTGACATCAGAGGAAGGCGGGACGCAGACAGAGAGGGCAGGGAAGCCAAGCGGACGGAGAGGAGCATGTCCGTCTACCCCTCTCTCTTCCTCCCTCCCTCTGGCGCAGGCAGCAGTCTTTTTCAGCGTTCCTGGCAGCAGTAGCGATGTACATGCTGCCTTCGGCTCTGCCCCAAAGCCTTCTCTTCAAGTTCCTGTTCCCGCATAGGTGGGAACAGGAACTTGAAGAGAAGGCTTCCGGGGCAGACCGAAGGCAGCGTGTACATCGCTACTGCTGCCAGGAACGCTGAAAAAGCTGAAGACTGTTGCCTGCACCGGAGGGAGGGAGGAAGAGAGGGGGTAAACGGAGTCACTACTACTACTACTACTACTACTACTTAACATTTCTAAAGCGCTACTAGGGTTACGCAGTGCTGTACAATTTAACATGGAAGGACAGTCCCTGCTCAAGGAGCTTACAATCTAAAAGACAGGTGTACAATCTAGAGACAAGTGTACAATCTAAAAGACAGGTGTAAGTCTAGAGACAAGTGTACAATCTAAAAGACAAGTGTAGAGTCGATCTGATAGGGCTTACTATATTTCTCGAAAGGTTAGGTGCCGAAAGCAGCATTGAAGAGGTGAGTTTTAAGCAGAGATTTGAAGATGGGTAGGGAGGGGGCTTGGCGTAGGGGTTGAGGAAGATTGTTCCAGGCATAGGGTGAGGCAAGGCAGAATGAGCGGAGCCTGGAGTTGGCAGTGGTGGAGAAGGGTACGGAGAGGAGGGATTTGTCCTGTGAGCGGAGGTTACGGGTGGGAACATAGGGGGAGATGAGGGTAGAGAGGTAGTGAGGAGCCACAGACCGGGTGCATTTGTAGGTAAGGAGTAGAAGCTTGAATTGTATGCGGTATCTGATCGGGAGCCAGTGAAGTGACTTGAGGAGAGGGGTGATATGAGTATATCGGTTCTGGCGGAATATAAGACGTGCGGCAGCGTTCTGAACGGATTGAAGGGGGGATAGATGGCTAAGTGGGAGGCCGGTGAGGAGTAAGTTGCAGTAGTCAAGGCGAGAGGTAATGAGAGCGTGGATGAGAGTTCATGTGGTGTGCTCAGAAAGGAAAGGGCGAATTTTGCTGATGTTGAAGAGGAAGAAGCGACAGGTTTTGGCAGTCTGTTGGATATGTGCAGAGAAGGAGAGGGAGGAGTCGAAGATGACTCCGAGGTTGCGGGCAGATGGGACGGGGAGGATGAGGGTGTTATCAACTGAGATAGAGAGTGGAGGAAGAGGAGAAGTGGGTTTAGGTGGAAAGACGAGGAGCTCGGTTTTGGACATGTTCAGCTTCAGGTGGCGGTTGGACATCCAGGCAGCAATGTTGGATAAGCAGGCCGATACCTTGGCCTGGGTCTCCGCGGTGATGTCTGGTGAGTAGAGATATAGCTGGGTGTCATCAGCATAAAGATGATACTGAAAACCATGAGATGAGATCAGTGAGCCTAGGGAAGAGGTGTAGATTGAGAAGAGAAGGGGTCCAAGGACAGATCCCTGGGGAACACCAACAGATAGTGGGATGGGAGTGGAGGAAGATCCATGAGAGTGAACCCTGAAGGTGCGGTGGGAGAGATAAGAGGAGAACCAGGAGAGGACAGAATCTTGGAACCCAAAAGAGGACAGTGTGGCAAGAAGTAAATCATGATTGACAGTGTCAAACGCCGCGGATAGATCGAGGAGGATGAGGATGGAATAGTGGCCTCTGGATTTGGCGAGGAGCAGGTCATTGCAGACTTTAGAGAGTGCTGTTTCTGTCGAGTGTAGAGGGCGAAAACCGGATTGAAGTGGATCGAGGATGGCATGAGAGGAGAGAAAATCAAGGCAGCGACTGTGAATGGCGCGCTCAAGTATTTTGGAGAGGAAGGGTAGGAGAGAGATGGGGCGGTAGTTGGAGGGGCAGGTAGGGTCAAGTGATGGTTTTTTTAGGAGTGGTGTGACTACGGCGTGCTTGAAGGTGTCAGGGACAGTTGCAGTGGAGAGAGAGAGGTTAAGGATGCGACAGATGGAGGGGGTGACAGTTTGGGAGATGGTGTTAAGTAAGTTGGTGGGGATGGGATTGGAGGAACAGGTGGTGCATTTCGAGGAGGAAAGAAGGCGGGAGGTTTCATCCTCGGTGATCTCAGGAAAGGAGGAGAAAGGGGACATGGTTGGTTGGTTGTTGGATGGGGCTACAGGCTGAAGAGGAGGTGCTGGCTTGGTAGTGAACTCAAGGTTGATCTTTTGCACCTTGTCGCGGAAGTAGTCAGCCAGTGATTGAGGAGACAGTGAAGGGGGAGTGGGAGCGGGGGGCACTTTGAGGAGGGAGTTAAGGGTGGTGAAGAGACGACGAGGGTTGGAGCTGAGAGAATTGGTCAATTGGGTGTAATAGTCCTGTTTTGCAAGGAATAGGGAGGAGTGGAAGGAGGATAGCATGAATTTGTAGTGAAGGAAGTCAGAGTGGGTACGAGATTTCCTCCAGAGGCGTTCAGCGGATCGGGTGCAGGAGCGAAGGTAACGGATGCAAGGGGTCAGCCAAGGCTGGGGATTAGTACGCTTAGTGGGACGGGAGGTGGATGGAGCGAGGGTGTCCAAAGCAGAGGAGAGAGCGGCATTGTAAGCGGAGACCACTTTGTCTACAGTCTCGGAGGACATGATGGAGGGGAGGAGATTAGAGATACTAGAGGATAAAGTGGGGGGGGTCAATAGCCTGGAGATTCCTGGAGGTGGTGGTTAAAGTTGGACGGGGCAGAGGGGGAGGGTGAAGAAGTGTAAATGTGATCAGGTGATGATCGAAGAGAGGGAGAGCAGAAGCGTGGAAATTGGAGGGTGAGCCGGAGGAGGAGAGGACGAGTTCAAGACAATGGCCGTCATGGTGAGTAGGGGTGGTGGAGCACAGCTGGAGGTTGAAGGAGGATGTTAGGGTGAGGAACTTAGAAGCGTTAGGGTCGGATGGGTCATCAACGTGTATGTTAAAGTCTCCGAGAATGAGGGACGGAGATCTTGGACCTCGCGGGGGGGGGGGGGGGGGGGGGGGGGGGGCAATAGAAGGAAGATGGATGGAACTGGGAGGGGTGGGGAGCAGAGGGAAGATGGATGGTACTGGGAGGGGTGGGGAGCAGAGGGAAGGAGCAAGAGATGGATGGGACTGGGAGGGGTGGGGAGCAGAGGGATGGACCAGGAGATGGATGGGATTGGGAGAGGTCAGGCACAGCAGAGGGAAGGAGCAGAAGATGGATGGGACGGAGGGATGGTGAGCAGAGGGAAGGAACAGAAGATGGATGGGACTGGGAGGGGTGGGGAGCAGAGGGAAGGAGCAAGAGATGGATGGGACTGGGAGGGGTGGGGAGCAGAGGGAAGGAGCAAGAGATGGATGGGACTGGGAGGGTGGGGAGCAGAGGGAAGCCTACTGGAAAGAAGACACTGCATAAAACAGAAGACACTGGGACCAAAGCGAATAGAAAAACTAAATGATCAGACAACAAAGGTAGGTAAAAGTATTTTATTCATAATTTATTAATCGAAATGTGTCAGCTTTTTGAAATGTGCATCTGTGATATTTTGCCTGTAAATTTCAATTCCTTCCTCCATATTAGCATATTCATTTGCATATGTATATATGCAAATGATATGCTAATATGCTCCGCCCATTCTTTGCCCCCCCCAAATGAAAATGTCAAACTACGCCTATGCCAGATGGTGTGGTTAAAATAGGCGTGGAGAGGGTTCATTCAAATGTGAAGGTTCTAAACGTCAAAAACACTAACTTTATTCAGATGGGGGATTACCTCATGGAATTGCTGTCTGGGTGGGAACATCTGGAAGAAACTGGAAAACAGTGGGCAAAACTAAAAGGAGCTATTGTAAGGGCAACAAACCTTATTGTAAGGAAAGTAAATAAAAGTAAGAGGAAAAGGAGGCTGTTTTGGTTCTCAAAAGTAGAAGTTGAAAAGGAAAAAGAGGTTAGCCTTTATAAACTACAAGAGATCGCAGAAAGAGGAAGACGGGCGATAAAATCTGGAAAAAACTGGTAGGGTAGTTAGAAAAGCAAAGATGCAAATAGAAGAAAAAATAGACAATATGGTAAAATGGGGGGGGGGAGACATTTTTTAGATTTGCTAGTGATAGGAGGAAGTGCAAAAGTGTCATTCTGAGACTGAAAGGTGAAAGGGAGGAATATAGAGAAGCTGATAAAGATAAGTCGGAATTGCTTAACAAATATTTTTGTTCTGTTACAGCTGAAGGGCCGGGAGCGACTGCAGAAGACAAACACAAATAGAAATGGAGGGGTGGTAGTCCCTGAATGTCAGACCTGTGAGTTCTTGTACCAAGTAGAGCACTGTCAAGCCCGGTACTCGGACCAGGTTCTGCTTGGCGGATGGACAACCCTGGGTTTCACCTGCGCTGACCACCGTTCCCCAGAGGTTGAGCCCCTAGGTGCGGATGGCCTGCAGGGCTTACGAGATGGAGCAGGAAGCAGGGTGATGAATGTGACGGCCAGACAGGCAGCAAGTAAGAGAGTGATCCAGGTACAGGCAGAGTCAGTAGGAAGGCAGCAGGCCACGAGAGTAATCCAGGTACAGGCAAGGTCAGGAGGCAGGCAGCAGACACAAGAGTAATCCAGGTATAGGCAGAGTCAGTAGGCAGGCAGCAGACACGAGAGTAATCCAGGTACAGGCAAGGTCAGGAGGCAGGCAGCAGACACAAGAGTAATCCAGGTACAGGCAGAGTCAGTAGGCAGGCAGCAGACACGAGAGTAATCCAGGTACAGGCTAAGTCAGCAACGAAGAACAAAGTAGAGGAGAGAAGCACACTACTGAGCAAATAACACCTTCCAAAGTAGAAACCAAAGCAAGGAGTCAAGGGAGAACTCAGCTGATAAAGTGCTGGCGCCTGACATCAGCAGGGAGAATGGGCACAGCCATAGGACAAGAGCAGGGGAAGGAGGAACTGGAAGACCAATAGGAGAGAAGCAAGGGAAGCCAGGCAGAGGAAGAGCAGACCCAGGTGGGTGGAAGCAAAGCAATCAAGGAGCCTGGAAGCCAGGCAGAGAGAGAGAGAGAGAGAGAGCAGGGCCAGCCCTAGGGTTTCTAGCGCCCTCCTGCAGTCTATTAGTCGGCGCCCCTACCCATCCAGAGGCAGGATCACTATGGCTCCGCCCCCACAGTAGACACACCCCTTTTACCCCTTTTACCAGCCATGGCATCATTGAAAATATTACACCAGTATAGAAGAAAAATAACTTAGCACACAGACCAGGAATTAGGAGAATAGACAGTCTTGCCAACTCTGAAAAACAATGTGTTATCAAAATTTCAGAATCTAACAAACAGATCCCTATTCAGACACTTGGCCTTGCAGTCACACATGTAGAACAGAGATAGCCCCTCTTCAAATTCTTCAAAAATTAACCTGAAATCCTAAGAAGTTAGACTCTGCATGCAACACAATAGCCTTCCCATAGAGCACAGCTTAGGATCTAGCTAGGACAGACTTAATCAGCATAAACTAACATATTCTACAATCTGAGGCCCAGATGCACAAAACCTAACGAGCCCACAACTTGCGTTTTAAACTGGTTCCAGCCAGTTTAAAACGCAAGTAGTTCACCCCGGGCTTGCACTAAGGGCATTTTCCCTGCCACGGTAGCAGGCAACGAAAACGGAATGCAAATGATTGAAAAGCTATTATAATGAGCTGCACTACCGTTGCAGCTCATTATAATGAGATGCACTACCGTTTTTCCGATTCCCTTACCGTAGGAACCCTAACGAGATGTCTGACCTCTTGTTAGGGCTCCTGTGAGGGAATCGGAAAGGAAAAGGGCCCCCAAAAAAGGTAAAAAAAAAAAAAAAAGCAGGGAGCGCATGTGAGGGGCGTCCTTTAAGGACGTACTCTCCCTGCGCTTCTGAGAGACGTCTTTTTTCGCATTTTTTTTTAGCTCTGCCGGTGCTAGTGTTTTTCCCCCTTCTATTTTGTCTTCGCCGCCCCTCCACAGCAAAACTTTTATGTTTTCCTGGTTGCCGGAGAATCGGGACGTCCCTTTAGATTAGGCTCCTCTTCCTGGTCTCTTCAGCCAATCAGAGCGCGTTTCGCTGACAACAGCCAGCTAAGCCCGCTTTGATTGGCTGAAGAGACCAGGAAGAGAAGCCTAATCTAAAGAGACGTCCCGATTTTCCGACTCAGGTACCGAAGGACTAGAGAATGCAAGTGAGCTACAACGAGTAGCTCATTTGCATTCCCTATCGTTGATGCATTCCCGTTCCCTACTGATTCGCTATGGAATCGGTAGGGAATGGGAATTACCAATGTCTTTAATGCATCTGGGCCTGAGTTGGACAGACTAACAGGAGTTACTGAAGTGGGAATGAGAGATAGGTGATGGTTAGGAATTGAAAGCAGGCATCTAGCCCTCCTGTCCTGTGAGTTGCTGTGTTGGGGTGGGGGTGGAAAAGGGTGGGTCAGGTGCTGCACTAAACAGCAGTCTCTGACAAAACAAGGGTCCAGGCTCTGCTGTGCTGTCTCTGTCTGAGCCCTCTCTGGGCAGAGGTTAGCTGAGCTCCCACAAGTTATTTCAGAGCCAGATTCAGTTGGAGCAGTCCTCTGACAAACACAAGGAGGATATTTCTCTGCTTGGGAGGGGGGAGGGGACGGGACAGAACAGAGAGCTGACAGCTGTGGAGCCAGACTGAGATGAGCAGCAGAGATTAGATAAAAACAAAAGCTTGATTGCTTGCAAAGTGGCGCCTTTGAAGGCAGGCACCCTCCTGCAGTGCTTACCTTGCTTACTGGGTTTGACCGGCCCTGAGAGAGAGAGAGCAGAGCCAGGTGCATGGAAGCAAAGCAATCAAAGAGCCTGCAGCCAGAAAAGAACTACAGACACATGGCTCAGGGCTGTGCCAGTCAAGTGTGTGTGTCAACAGAACCCTGCACAGCCCAAGGATGCCGCTTGCATTGAGGTAGGGGACATGACACTGAATGGACTGTGTTTGTGAGGATCTGGCTAAACCAAAGGTGGAGAAAGCGATGGGGCTGGATGGCATACATCCAAGGGTACTAAAGGAACTTAAGGACATTCTAGCAGTTCCGCTGGCTGACCTTTATAATGCTTCTCTACAGTTGGGAGTGGTCCCATAGGACTGGAGAATGGTTAGTGCAGCGGGCTTTGATCCTGGCAACCTGGGTTTGATTCCTATTGTAGATCCTTGTAACCCTGGGCAAGTCACTTAACCCTAAATTGCCCCAGGTACAAAAACATAGATTGTGAGCCCTCTAGGGACAGAGAATGTACCTGCATATAATGTGTACAGTGCTGTGTATATCTAGTAGCGCTATAGAAATGATTATTAGTAGTAGTAGATAGATGTGGTCTCTCCACAAAAGTGGAAGTAAAGAAGAGCATAGGCAGTCGGTGGCCCAACTGTTTTGGGAGGCTAAAGGGGGCGGGGTTAGGGGTGGAGCCAGGGGCAGAGCTTATAGCCACAATTAACACACAAAAAAATAAGTAAAAATAAAATAGTCACAATTAATACCTCTTATTAAATTTAGATATTAGATATGTATCATATGTCAAAGAATAAAGTGGTTGCTCAAAGCATATACTAACCACAATCGCTCAACTGTAAAATACTATGCACAAATTTGTGCAAAAACACACTCAGAACCTTACTGTACCATAACACTAGGCAGACCCTAATACACCAATATACCACCCATATGGAAAATGCAGACCGTCAACAATATGAAACAAGGGATCATAATATCACAATTCTCATGTAAAGCCACAAAACACCCTTTTAGGGTGGATAGTGTTCACAATGAGCTCCTTTTATTAACGACTATATGTAGATCCTTCAAGAGGTAGTGTGTCATGATTTAGGCTCTAAAACCCTTTCTGATGTTTTGGTGCCACCTCAGTAAGGCCAATACACAATCTCTCCACTGCAAAACACTATACACAAACTTGTGCAAAAACACACTCATAACCTTAGCAAACCATAACAGCACTAATTCCAAGGACAGGACGAGTTACAACCATATGCGTGGAAAGGCAGCACTGTAATTACACCGGGCTCTAAAACACTAGTACACAACCTAGTGAAACAAAAAAAAAAAAGGGGCTGTAAATACTACACACTAGTAGAATACTGCACCTTGATTACACATGAAAAACACATGACACAACAGATATGAAGGCAAAACTGGAAAGTTACCTCAAGAAGTCAGACTCAGCATGCAGCAATACTAGAAAAGTTGAAACTTACATGCAAAATATCACAGATGCACATTTCCAAAAGCTGACATATTCCAGTTAATAAATTCTGAATAAAATACTTTTTTCTACCTTTGTTGTCTGATCATTTCGTTTTTCTATTTGCTTTGGTCCCAGTGTCTTCTTTCCATTTGATATTTTTTCTCTCAACATGTCCACCATCCTCCTGTGTCCTTATGCGTCCTGTCTACCATTTGTAGCCCTGTCCCTATCCTTTCTCCAGTTTCAGCATCTGCCCTCAAAGTGTTCCAATCCAGCCCTTAAATTCAGCAATTTCCCTCCATCCATATCCAGCATTTCTCCCCTCCCTTCCATCCATGTGCATGTACTTCCTCTGTCTTGCCTCCCCTCCATCCATGTCCAGCATTTCTCCTCTCTTCCCTGCCCTCCACTCCATCCATGTCCAGATTTCTCCGCTCTTCCCTCCCCTCCATCCATCCATGTCCAGCACCTTCCCTCTTTCCCTTCTACTTTTCCATCCAGTGTCATCCCTCTTTCTCTCTCCATCCTTCTACCCATTACCCCCTCCCAATCCTTCTTATTGTCTCCCTCTCCTTCCATCCATTGTCTCCCTCTATCTCCCCTTCCGTCTAAACAGTTCTCTCTCTCGACCCTTTTCCATTCAGCATGTCCTTTCTATCCCCATCCTTCCAGTGTCTTTCCTCTTTGCCTCCCTACCCTTACGTCCAGTGTCTTCCCTCTTTCTGCCCCCTCTTTCCAGCATTTTCCCTCTTTCTCCCTCCTTTCATTCAGCATTTCTCCGTCTGACAGCTAGGGTCTCCCCCAGTTTCTCCCCAGCAGCTTCTCTCTCTCTCCTGCCCATGTCCCCTCTTTCTCTCCCCATCTTTCCACTAATCTCTCTCTCTCTGTACCCCTCTTCCATCCAGCATCTCTGGCTCTTCCCTGCTCTCTTCCATGTCCCCTCTTTCTCTCCCCATCTCTTTCTGGCTCTCCCCTGCTCTCTTCCATGTCCCCTCTTTCTCTCCCCATCTCTCTCTGGCTCTCCCCTGCTCTTTTGCATGTCCCTGGCTCTCCCCTGCACTTTTCCACTTTCTCTCTCTCTCCTCCAGCGCCTCATGCATCTCTCCTCTCCAGTGGCGTAGCCAGACTGCCAATTTTGGATGGGCCTGAACCTAAAGTGGGTGGGCACAAAATTTTCTCTCTATTCCCCCTTCCCCAGCAAAATTTAGTCACACTAATCAGATGCATTTGTCACATAGGGGTAAAGTGCTGCTTTTCAGTGCATCAGGTTTCAGAAAATTTATTTAAAAGCCTAACACCCTTTTCAATGAGCTTTCAGAGGCCAAAACCTCCTGCCTCAGGTCAGCATAACGCTGTTATGGTATCCTCTCCTGACCTAAGGAAGGAAGTATTGGTCTCTGAAACTTTATTAACACAGGTACCATATTACTTTATCCTAAATTAAAATAAAATTATTTTCTTTACCTTTGTTGTATGGCCATTTACTTTTTCTCACTGTGTTGCTCCCAGTCTCTAGATTCTGCTTTCCTTCGTCTTTCTCTTGCCAGGGTTTCCTGTCCATTCACCACCTATGGCTTTTCATCTTTTCTTCACCTTTGTTCTCCACATGCCCCTTCCTCTTATTCTCCAGTCTTTCCCTACTCTGTCCTCTCCCTCTTTCCATCCAGCAGCTCCCCTCTTTCTTTTGCATCCAGCGTCTCCTTTTTCTCCCTACCCTTCCATCCAGTGTCTTCCCTCTTTCTCTCCTCATCCTTCCACCCATCTACCCTCTCTCCTGATCCGTCCATCTAGTGTCTCTATCTCTCTACCCTTTTCTGTTCAGTCTCCCCTCTCTCTCTCCACATCCTTCCAGTCTCTCCCCTTTCTCTCTGCATCCTTCCATCCATCTCCCCTCTTTCTCTCCCTATCCTCCCATGTCCAGCGGCTCTCTCCCTTCCCTCCTGTCCCTTCTTCCTCTCCCTCCCATGTCCCAGCGGCTCTCTCCCTTCCCTCCTGTCTCTTCTTCCTCTCCCTCCCATGTCCCAGCGGCTCTCTCCCTTCCCTCCAGTCCCTTCTTCCTCTCCCTCCCATGTCCCAGAGGCTCTCTCCCTTCCCTACAGTCCCTTCTTCCTCTCCCTCCCATGTCCCAGCGGCTCTCTCCCTTCCCTCCAGTCCCTTCTTCCTCTCCCTCCCATGTCCCAGAAGCTCTCTCCCTTCCCTCCAGTCCCTTCTTCCTCTCCCTCCCATGTCCCAGAAGCTCTCTCTCTTCCTTCCAGTCCCTTCTTCCTCTCCCTTCCATGTCCCAGCAACTCTCTCCCTTCCCTCCAGGCCCTTCCTCCTCTCCCTCCCATGTCCCAGCAGCTCAGCCATTTTTCCTCCAGGTCCGCCCATCCGCATCCTTCGCGCTGTCTCTATCCCTTTTGTCCCATGGAGGCAGCGCTTCCTTCCTGCCCTGTCTTCTCCCGAAGCTCCGCTGCATCGGTCCCTCCCTGCAAGTAGAATCCTCCTTCGCCAGTTGCGCTGCGCTGCCATGCACATGGAGCTTCGCTCCTCCCCCTGCCGCGTTCATCCGGCCCTAAACAGGAAGTGCATCACAGAGGGCCAGATAGACGCGGCAGGGGGAGGAGCGTAGCTGCGCGACCGGCGAAGGAGGATTCTACTTGCAGGGAGGGACCGATGCAGCCGAGCTTCGGGAGAAGACAGGGCAGGAAGGAAGCGCTGCCTCCGTGGGACAAAAGGGAGACAGCAATGCGGATAGGCGGGCCTGGAGGGAAAATGGGTGGGCCTGGGCCCACCCAGGCCCACCCGTGGCTACGCCCCTGCTCCTCTCCCTCATGCATCCCACCTTTCTCTTCCCTCCCCTTCTTCCATCACTCTCACTCCTTTCTCCTCCCCCCTTTTCCCATTCCCATGCCCTGCCATTGCTTTCCTTCCTCCCTTTTCCCCTTAGATGTGGCATCTCACATCCTCCTCTCTCCACCTCCCTTTCCCTTTGGTCTGGCAGCTGGCTGGCATCGCTCCCCCCCCCCCCCAGACTGGTGCAGTATCGCTTCTCCCCCTCCGCTCCTGTCACGTCGTCTTTCAACTTCGAGGCTTCCTTCCGGTAGCAGTAGCATCAGCATCAGCAATGATGTAAGCGCTGCTTTCAGCCTGCCCAGGAAGCCTTCTCTGGACAGCGTCCCTCCTACGCGGGAAGCTGTACAGAGAGTGCTTCCGCTTACATCATTGCTGATCCTGCTACTACCAGAAGGAAACCTCGAAGTTGAAAGACGACGTGACAGGAGCGGAGGGGGAGAAGCGATACCGCACCAGTCGGGGGGGGGGGGGGGGTAAAGATCGCACGGTCCGGACTCCGCGGAGGGAGGGAGATGTTCAAAGCAGCACCCCCTCACGAGCTGCACCCGGGGCAGTCCGCCCCCACCGCCCCACCCTTGCTGCACTTCTGGCTGGGGAGGCTTAGCCTCCCCAAGACTCTTATACTGGGCGCCTATGAGGAAGAGGTTGGGAACTACAGGCTGGTAAGTCTGACTTCTGTGAGAAGTAAATTAATGGAACTGCTTTTAAAACAAAATAGTACAGCTTTTGGGATCCAGTGGATTACAGGACCCAAGGCAACTTGATTTCACTAGAAGCAGGTCTTGTTAGACAAATCTGATTATTTTTTTTTCACTGGGTGACCAGAGTTGGATCAAGGGAGAATGCTAGATGTGGTGTATTTAGATTTTAGCAAAGCCTTTGACACAGTTCCACATAGACAACTAATAAATAAACTGAGTGCCCTTGGTATGGGCCCTAAAATGACTGACTGCATTAGGAACAGGTTGAGTGAAAGGCAACACAGGGTAGCGGTAAATAGAACTCATCCTGAGGAAAAGGATGTTACCAGGATGTGCCACAAGGTTCAGTTCTTGAGCCGCTTCTTTTTAACATTTTTGTAAATGATATTGCTTAAAGGCTGTCTGATAAGGTTTGTCTTTTTGCAGATGATACCAAAATCTGCAATAGGATAGACACCCTTGACGGTGTGGATAACTTAAGGAAGGACTTAGCAAAGCTAGAGGAATTGTCTGGAATTTGGCAGCTAAGATTTAATGCTAAAAATTCAGAGTCACGCATTTGGGCTGAGGGTCTCTACTAAAATGGTCAGTGGTCTTCATCATAAAGCGCATAGGGACAGAACCAAGATGGTGTCGGATGCAGCTATGCCGACATGAGCTCCTGCAGAACGATGAGGAATACTACTTCGATACGCTTTTTCCCTGGCATAATGGGGAGAAAAAGTAAAAGGGAGCCACCACGTCGTCTTCCTCAACTGCTGCCACCATCCCCGTTTCAAGGCAGTTTACCTTGGAAGCCTATGAGGTCCGAGTCAGGACAGTTGGAGGTGTTGTATCTTCAGCCAGAGATACTGTGCACACTGCAGCTCACAGCGTGGAGGAGGCTTGTTGAGCTCCATTGATAGAATGGCTTTGGGTCAACCCAGAAGTGCATGTAGAGGGTTGGGGGAGCATGACAGTGTATCCAACTTGGTAGCTGAGCTAGGAAACCTACTGGAGGGACCCCCTCTTGCTGTTTCCTTTCTAGTTCAACAAGGATCAGGTGTGGCGCCTTTGGAGGGAGAGCCAGTCCCAGTGAGCCTTTCCTCTGTAGAGAGAGAGAAGACCCTGCAAGCTGGATTTCTGCTGGTAAGGAGACCAGCCATTGTGACTCTGGGAGGCCATTCAAGGAATGAATGCTTCTTTTAATGGTGTGATATCTCATCTTGTGAGTGACTGTGCTACTTTGAAGAAGATGTAGGCTAATCAGGCTTTTGCAATGAACTCTCATTCTTCTAAGTTTGAAACTATGGAGCATAAATTAACATCTTTGCAAAATGGCAATGTGGCTTTAATTAGGGATAAAGAATTTACGCACTGTAAGATAGAATATTTGGAGACTCAGGGGTAGATGCATCAAACAAACGTAAAAAAATCAGAAACGTAAAAACCGTTACCGAATCTCAAATAACGAAGCATGCTCCAAAAA
The DNA here is from genome assembly GCF_901765095.1 of Microcaecilia unicolor. Classification (NCBI taxonomy): domain Eukaryota; kingdom Metazoa; phylum Chordata; class Amphibia; order Gymnophiona; family Siphonopidae; genus Microcaecilia; species Microcaecilia unicolor. The sequence goes on along the minus strand of NC_044037.1, from coordinate 99,656,619 downwards.
CACAGCCCCAAAAAGTTTGGTGCGGTATTGCAACCCCTGATTCCCGAAAGTTTCGCAAATGTGCCGTAGCAGCGTACGGAATGCATGCGCACTGGTCCATTCGGAAAGCGTGTGTTGTAGGCGTGGCTGTCGCACGCCTGTGATGTCTTAGGCGTGCGTCGATAGTGTAAAAGAATCAAGTCGCTGCACAGTTTTGTTTTATGGTTCCTGCCGAGTACTAGCGGAGCTGATTTCACGCAGCTTTTCCTCAGATAGAGATTTTCAATCTGTAAGGCCCAGATGCACAAAACTTTAACAACCCTTTACCGACCATTTTGCAAAGAAATCGCCAACCGTTTCATGTACTAAAGCCCATTTTTCGACGACCGTAGCAGCTAACGAAAATGGAATGCAGATGAGCAATCAATGTAGAAACCCTTTTCAAATGACATGCACTAACCTTTTCCGATTGGTTTAACGAAAGACAACGCCGAGAAATGTAACGACAGGTCTGTACCTGTCGTTAGGGCTCTCCGGCTAAGAACTGTAATGTGAAACATAAAAAAGAACCAATTGCAGCGTAGACGATACGCGAGACGCGCTGTGATTGGACAAAAACACGTTGCACCTGTATTGTTTTGCTTTTAATAAAGCTTTTAGAAAACGTGTCATAACCACGTTGATATAGCGCGTGCACTGTAGACATACGCAGTAAATTTACGTGGAGAAGTTATGGCAGCCAGAGGGAGAAAGCCAAACTTTTCTGACCTCGATGTCCTCTGGCTCGCTCAACTCTTTACCATCAACGAAAAGCGTCTTTTCCCCCGCGCAGGGAGAAGGAGGAATATCGGGAGGATGGACAAGGGCTGGGAAACTCTGCAACGCCTCTTTAATAAGCGTTCCTCCTTTCCCAGATCTGTAAGTTAGCAGTATATAGGGCTCTAAGCACAGTGTCGTACCAAGGGGGTGGGGGGCGGTCATCCTATTCACAGAGGGTGTCCGTTCGCGGGGGGGCCGGGGGGGAAAGAGGGAGGGAGGTCAGATGGGGAGCGTGAAAGGAGGTACTAGGAGGGCTGGTGGGACTTTTTTGTGGCTGGTGGGGGGTGGCCTGTGAAACTGGCGGGCTGTGTGGACTGTGCGGCAGGGGGAAGGAGGCAGGGTGGTGAGGGCTGGTGGGACTATGCCCTTGGGGGCAGGGCGCATCGGAGATCCGTCCCTGTTGTCTGCCCCCCCTATGAACACCACTCATAACATATTACCGATTTTTGCATGTGCATGAAAAAACAAAGGTGGTCCAGTTACTGACATCCACAGTGCATGCCTATTTCCAGTTTTTAATGTACATCTGATTTCCCTTTTTTTGGGTTTACAGGTTGAGGAGCTAAAAAAACGTGCGCGGGCGTTGCGCAAGGACCACCCCGAATGGCTACAAGAGGTTAAGATAAACCTTGACAACAGCCCAGGTATTGGTTCATTTGACATGAGTCTGCCACATTAGAGGTTTGATAGTGGCCTTGTGCTTTTATGTGATACACGATGGTTGTCCGTGCAGAATTGTCATCTTCTGAGGACGAGGAGCAGGAGGAGGAGCAGGAGGATGAAGTCGTTCAAGGGTCCCTGGCTGCTGTCGCACCTCCCCGCCCTTCCGCTCCTACCCCTGGTCCCCACCTCCTGCCTTATGCCCGTTGCCGTCCCGGCCCCTCCTCAGGTCTCCAGCCCCCCCCTGAGATCCCGCCAGTCCATTGTCTTGCGCCTCCCTGCTCCCAGGTATGGCCCTTCCCACCTTTCCTCTCCTCCTCCCCGTCTACATTCCAGTCCCCCTGTCACCCCACCCCAGGCGCAAAGTCCCACCAGCCCTCCTGTTTCCCCCGCTTCCCCCCCTCCGCCGCATAGTCCCACCAGCCCTCACCACCCTGCCTCCTTCCCCCTGCCGCACAGTCCACACAGCCCGCCAGTTTCACAGGCCACCCCCCACCAGCCACAAAAAAGTCCCACCAGCCCTCCTAGTACCTCCTTTCACGCTCCCCATCTGACCTCCCTCCCTCTTTCCCTAAGCCATGCCGTCCCATCCACCTCCGCAGAGGAAGTCACCCCTGTCCTTGAGATGTTCCAGATGGACGAACAGGGTGAGTTACCAAAGTCTGCAGCATGACTCATCTCTAGCTTCGTTATACTTGTCCAATTTTTTGCTGATGTCTCTGCTGCCGCGTGCACCTGTAAGCGCTCTATTAAGGTTCATAATAATAATGTTGGCTATTATTGCATATCACTGTGTGTTTCTGTTTTACAGCAGTTCGTGGTGATGTTTTCTGACAGTTCTTCCATTGTCTTTTGTAACAGGTGCCATTGTGGACCTCACAGGGGATGACAACAGTGATCTCCCGTCACTACCGCCCACCCCCCCCACCACCCCAAACAATCAACCGCAGTGTCTCTCCCATGCCCCCTCCTCCGACTGTAACCCGTGGGACATGTACCTTCCCCACTCCCACCCGCGACCGAAGCACCTCCACCACTCTCCCCACTGTTCAAGATCGGGCCACATCTTCCCATATCCCGCTCGCCCTGATTAACCTTCCCCCCCATGAGCTGGAACAAATGGCTCAGACCCTGCACATGGGAGGGCAGGCATTGGAAGACCTCTCCCGGGTAGTCCTGTACCTGTCTTCCCTTGTGCAGCGTCCTTGAGGTCTGTCCTTTTTCCTTGTTCTACCCCTATTGCCGGCCCCTTGTAAATCTACCACTGTTTATTTTATACATTCTGCAAGTTTGACAAACCACCGTTATATGTTGTTCACAATTAATATTATCTGCTGTTTTATAAAAGTTATGTGTTTTAAACTATGTCCTCTGTGTCATGCATACCATAATGATTGTGTTGGGGGTTCTTGACAGTGAATGAAACGGCAGTGTGCTCTGCTTCCTTGGTAAGAATTATGTAGCTGGGGACTTGTTGTTTGACATACACGTACAAGTGCGACGTCACAAATGTGCGCTGCAATATAACGGAGGTGCTCGCGTTTGTTTTACACGTTGCAGTGGCAAACAATCTGGCTTTTATGGCGACGGCCAATGAAACTGGCAGCGTGCTGCGCTTCCCATTTTCTAAACTTATGTGTGTAGCGTCGCCAGCAAGCGCCGCGCGAATGTGCAGGGTCTGTGTTACACGCGAGACAGGGTTGCTTTGCGGCGCATATGTTTGACGTACACAGTGCGCGACGGAAACGAACGGCGGATCCTCTTTTGGGCTGTTTGGTGTGCCGCTGCAATAACGAAATGGATGGTGGTTTTTTCCTGGCACAGTTGGACTTTTGCCCTGACATGGTTTATGATCACGTCACTGACAGGCAGGGACAGGATCAAAGGGGACCCGATGTTGAACAGCTTCCCCCCCTGTTCCCTCGCCGGCTGCCAAGGCCACGTGTGTTTCGAACACGGCTGGTGCTAGATCAGATATCGGACAGGAAAATCATTGATGACTACCGCCTATCAAGAACAGCCATTTATGAGCTATATCAGGAAATTAGAGAGGATATTGATCCTACCACTGCAAGATCTCACGCAGTACCTGGCATAGTCAAGCTGCTGACTGTTCTGCAGTTCCTTGCAACAGGGACATTCCAGCATGTATTAGGGGGGAACAGTGGCGTTGACCAGTCCACTGTTTCGCGACATCTTACACAGGTACAACTCTTTTTTTTGGAAATCCCAGTCCCCCAGCCACTGCACACCACCAATGTGTTCCCTTTCCCACCTCCTACCTCCCAAAAAGTTTTTTTTCCATTACTGCATTGCCTAATACACACCTTTCACATATATGTTTCAGGTTCTGCGCGCACTTAAAAAGTGCGTCCGTAAGCACATTGGTTTCCCAATGGGGGTAGAGGAGCATAGGAAGATCAAGACCGGATTTTTCAAGATAGCTGGTATGCCTAACGTCCTGGGAGCTATTGACTGCACACATGTTGCCTTCACCCCCCCCCCCCCCCCGTCCGATCAAGAGATGCAATACCGCAACCGCAAGATGGGATACTCGTTGAATGTGCAGGCGGTGTGCGATGCGAGCCTTAAGATCCTGGATGTTGTGACACGTTATCCTGGCAGCTGTCATGATTCCTACATTTTGTCGAACAGTGCGCTGGGGAGGAAGTTTGCCGAGGGGCGGATTGCCCAAGGATGGCTTCTTGGTAAGTGTCCGTTATTGATAATAGACACGTCAGCAGTTCAGGGTGGTTGCATTTTCAAGGTAGCATGGCACTGTCTCTACTACTTGCGCTATAGCCGTGATTCTGCTGAGTGCACTTTGCAAAACTAAAGTGACCTCTTTCACTAGGACATGTTAGGGCACATCAACAAATATGCAGAAGAAAAAACTTTTACCATGATTACAATTTATTGTTGTCTCCATGCAGGGGATGCAGGTTATGGATCCAAAACATGGCTACTGACACCTATACCGATCCCCCGTTCTGATGCTGAGAAGCGGTACAACGAGTCACACATCTCGACAAGATGTACGATCGAGCGTACTTTTGGAGTACTGAAGAGCAGGTTTCGCTGTCTGCACATTTCCGGTGGATCCCTTCAATATTCCCCAGAGAAGGTTGCTGATATAGTGCTTGTATGCTGTATGCTTCATAACATAGCGCTGAGGCATAACCTTGACATTGACATCGACATTGTAGTCCCTCCTGAAGTTGACATAACACCCTTGGCCACCGGATCTGATGTAAGCAGGGGCAATGCTGTGCGCAGGCAGGTGATCAGGGAATGGTTTTCGCAACCCCGCGAGGCACTGTAGCCACGTTACAGTTATATGGTTTAACAAACAGTTTGCATATGTGCAGAGCTGTCAAGCTACACCTCCAAGGCGGATAACATAAAGGTATCATAGAACCGCATCCTTGTGCGTCATCGAACTGGGTGGTAATCATTTAAATGTTTAAAATGTTGGTGGACAGGTCACACATGCCCTTACCGTCACTTTTTAAAAAGTGAAAGTTATATTCCGAACAAGCATTGCCCTTGCAGCCCTGTGCAAATGTTTTTGGGTTCTTATTGTTGGTAATGTCAATGATAACATTAACATCTGCACGATAACAATGTGCTCTAGTCTATAATTGCAATAAAATACCATCTTATGTTGAGGAGCAAGAAGAAAGCTATTCTGTCTTTCTCACAACCTACATTAAACCCTCCCTTCATGGTCTCAACTGATATGCGGTTAACAAATGTTCCCTTTTTTGTTGTACTTGCCCATTTATTCAAGGTCCACGGACTGTCAGCATGTGACCATTTTAATTTTTACATAAGCTGTTAAACATGGAGGAAAATAATACCTTCGAATGAATAAGCTTTGATTCTTTATTACAACATACATCAACAAACAAAAATCGTGTCCATATGATGTTAGGTACACATACGTTGCCAGAAAGCCAAACACATAAAATGCTTACATAATTCAAGAAACCAATTCCAACAACACCAATTAATACCTTCAAATGAATAGGCGTTGATTTTTTTATTACAGCATACGTTAAAAAAAAATTGAAATCGTCTCCATAAGATGTTACCCACACATACAAGGCCTGGAAGCCAAGCACAGAGAATGCTTATTTCTACATATTACAAACGAGGTAGAACCCATGCACCGGCAAGCAGGTAGACTGTGTGTCCTCTAGGTGTGTTCTTTGCGCTGGAACACAGGATGCTGCTGCTGTCTCTCTGCATCTATCTGAAAATAAAAGTGATGTTGAGAATTCTAACTTTTTCAGTGTGCTCTAATGGGGAGGTTCAGAAGGGGGATGGGAACATCAGTATCGCCCAGGAAATGCACAACGGACACAGAAGTTTACACGTGAGCAATGCATTCTTCAACATTGTTTCGGAGTACATATCTGTACACCTGAAGGACAGAGCAGTGGTAGCCGTGTCATGGTATGGATAGAAATGGAACAAAATAATAGATGCCAACATGAAACTCACCATGCATAGTATGCCCGCCAAACGTGGGAGGAACAAAGGGGTCTCCTGCTGTTCTGTGGCTGCAAGGGAAATCCAAAACAGAAACGTAAAAGTTGCACATTATGATACCAAACACTTGCAGTTTGGACAGTAGAAATTGTATAACAAAGAAGTGAAACATAAGTCGGCGAACATTAGATTCCAGTATATTTGTATGCCATACTTACAAATGAGAGGGTGTCTGCCACACAGGGGTGGTAAAGGGGGTTGTCCTGATGTCCCGTTGTCCTGTCCGTGGCGTACTGTGGCACAGCCTGTGTTAAGAAACCATAATTGAACAGTCAAGTAAACGTGGCCCCGCACCGAGGTATATATTCTATACGGGCCGGCTAACGGCAAACACATCGTAACGCGTGACACTTACTCATGGAAGGGGTCCCTCGAGACAATGGTTTGCCCTGCGGCGGCTGCAAAAAGGAAACGCAACAATATGTGGGACAGTGAATAAAAAATAAAATAGCGGAAACAGAAGAAGCACCAAAAATTTATACGTACTTTCAAGAGGTGTACTACTGGTATGAGCTGTATGAGCGGAGTGAGTCATGTTGTACAAGGAAGGGAGCGTAGAAGGAACAGTTGTCGTCCTTCGTGTAGGACAAGAATTATATGTAACATTTGTGCGCATGCATGTGTAGTATTTGACTGGATTTCACAAACAGCACCAATACTTACCTGAATGCAAATGGTTTATAGCCCAGGGCAGTCCCGACGTAGAGGCTGGAATGATATAAGGGGAAAAGAGGAGACACATTACATGAACACATAGTAACCGGGGTGCTGTAGAATATACATCACAGACAAACGTATTGTTTTTTTGGGGGGTAATACACGAGGAAAAAATACCACCAGCGGCGCGATAGCTGCATGCAGAGTCATCACGCGATATGTCAAGCTCCTTCCCCCCGAGCTCCTGCCGATACTGCTGGCCATACTCTCTCATGCACAGCTCACGGAGATGGGTGTTGTTCTGTTCCATAAGGGTGTTGCTTTGTTCCATAAGGGCGTTGTTTTTTTCCATAACGGCATACATTTTCTCCAAGAGGGCAATGGTCTTATCTGATTGTGCGCTGGTGCTCTCCATCACCTTCTGCACCTGCGCACATATTGCGTTAGAGGAACGCTCGAGACCCTCTGCCACTTTTCCTAGCAGAGAATGTATCCCGTCATTCCACTTGCCCTTCATCTCCCACAAACGACGACGAGCCTGCCATTCTTCCATGGGTGTTCTGCGCGGACGGGCCGTGGACATCTGCGTAGCGGCAGAAAGGGGGGTGGCATGACCATCCAGTGGGGGTGTGACATCAAGTAGGTCTAGCGTGACAGTTTCATCGTCATCCACCTCATCTCCCCCCTGTGTCGGCGTCAACAAACAAACACCTAAAAATAGAAAGTAGAAAAGGGAGAACTGCAATGAAGTTACACAAATGTTCTCATCTTGCCACAACATACAATCAGAAGAAAATACACACGTGATTCCGCTCCATTGTGTTGCGTGGGACATGGTGTTGCAGGCCCTGGTGAAAATGTTGAGAATGTAAAATCTCCCTGTACCGGACGTCGTGTGGCACATGGTGTTGCTGAGGGGAGATATGATAGAGGTTTACAACCTATGGTGTAATTTGCAATGTAGGCTTCAATCGCCTTAAAAAGCCAAAAAAAGGAAAGGAAACAACCAGCAGTTCGGTCACAATACTTACGCGGAACCACGTCACTACTAGCCGAGGAAGGAGAAGAGGTGACCCCCCTTGTTCCTAGCTGAGCAATGCCGAAAGAACAGGAAGGGGCAGAGGGGGGTTGGCTTCTCGCACACACTGTAATACAGGGAACAAAAGAACACACGCTCAATGGCCCTCAGTGTCAGTGTCTCCCACTATGGCAATACTTATGTACCTATTTTCCTTTCCAGCACACCGGCTGGACATCACAGCACAACTCACCACTGTCTGTGTCCTCTGGCGTGGGGCATGATAATGCGGACTCCTCCACAGGTACACCTGTAAACATAGACAGAGAGGAGGTCGACACAAACAGTCCACAACGGAAGTTGTCACACACACACATATCCCATTGCTTGCGCAACATTATACATACTCACCTTCCAGCACACCACTGGCATCCTCCGACGTGTCGCCACCAGCAGGAAGTCCGATAACCTGCGCCTGACCAAGGGTGGACAACACAGCATCCTCCAGGGGGGTCAGCTCCACATCACATGGAGGACCACCCCCTGTACCCCTTGCATGTTCCCACTTCCGCTGTGCCTTCTCTTTGACCATGCCCCTGAAGTCGTGCCAATGGTGCTTACATTGCTGTACACTGCGCACACGCACACCCAGAGCATTCACCTCTGCCACGATGTTCCGCCATATCCTGTTCTTTTGTCCAACCGTCAGCCTGCCCTTCTTAAAAAGCCTCCCAAATTCGGCACATACACCATGAACCAACACCTCCAGCTCTTCTTCCGTAAATTTGGGAACACGCTTCCGCTTACCATGCCCCTCACTGCCAACTGCCTCCTGGTCCTCATGCCAAGAGACATTATCCTCCATTGCTTCCACAGACAAAATTTTGGAGAAGTTAAGAGCTAGAAATTGAACACATATCAACCCGCCACCAGGAAACCAGAAAGGTGAAAACAACAGAAAGGTAGCCACACACCACACACATAACACCGAAAATGATAAATCGGAGTACCTAACAGCAATAGGATGACATGAAAATCACATTGGTAAAGAACCATACGCTCATGTGAACTTCTTACCAAAATATTAACACGTGCAAGAAGGAAGGTGGCACACAAAGAACACCTAAAACAAAACACCAGGAGGAAAAGACGTTAAACACTGCTAAATGGGATGAACAGCAGAATTTTTGCTAACAACATTTCACACTCAGTTAAGAAAGAACAACTTAAGAATGTTGAACTTTCCTAAGTCACCTTTGATTACAACTTTGGACGTGGTGTGTAGATACTTTATGGAGGTGCTGGGAATACCATTAGAGGCTTTGCCTCCCCTAGTTAGAGCAATTTATGTATCTTTGGGAGATCTGCTGGAAAATGAGGGGACTACGGATCTGATGGGTTTTTTAGAGTCATCGTTGGAAGTCATCATGCAAAGGACTACTTTTGTAGTTACCTTTTGTTTTAGAGCCTGATCACAACTGGATAATGCATTTATACTTCAATCATATGACTAAAACATTTCTAGGATCTACTGTTCATATTTGTTCTACGTAGAAGAGGCATCAAGAATTTCTAGCGCTTAAGCCTAAGGAAATGTCACTCGGAGCTACTTATATATTGAAATTTCCTTGTGTGTGTTCAGTATTGCTTAAAGGTAAATCCTTCTTGGTTTTGTTTTGTTTTTTTAACTCATAAGTACATAAGTACATAAGTAGTGCCATACTGGGAAAGACCAAAGGTCCATCTAGCCCAGCATCCTGTCACCGACAGTGGCCAATCCAGGTCAAGGGCACCTGGCACGCTCCCCAAACGTAAAAACATTCCAGACAAGTTATACCTAAAAATGAGGAATTTTTCCAGTCCATTTAATAGCGGTCTATGGACTTGTCCTTTAGGAATCTATCTAACCCCTTTTTAAACTCCGTCAAGCTAACCGCCCGTACCACGTTCTCCGGCAATGAATTCCAGAGTCTAATTACACGTTGGGTGAAGAAAAATTTTCTCCGATTCGTTTTAAATTTACCACACTGTAGCTTCAACTCATGCCCTCTAGTCCTAGTATTTTTGGATAGCGTGAACAGTCGCTTCACATCCACCCGATCCATTCCACTCATTATTTTATACACTTCTATCATATCTCCCCTCAGCCGTCTCTTCTCCAAGCTGAAAAGCCCTAGCCTTCTCAGCCTCTCTTCATAGGAAAGTCGTCCCATCCCCACTATCATTTTCGTCGCCCTTCGCTGTACCTTTTCCAATTCTACTATATCTTTTTTGAGATACGGAGACCAGTACTGAACACAATACTCCAGGTGCGGTCGCAGCTTCAAGAGTTTTTTGTCTGGTAAAGAAGCTTTACTCCCTAAAGTGTTTGTACCCCCAGAGTAGGTTATGCTGTTAGGCTGGCTGATATACACCTTAACTGTAGTCTATTCTTTGCTATACTTTTTCTTCTTTTAATTTATTTGGAATTGGTTCCTTTTCTTTTCCTGAATATATTTTCTTTATTGTTTTTCTCCTGAGATATTTTGTAAGTTTTCTTATTACTTGTGAGTCTTGTAAATTATAATTGATAAATTTCATAAATTAAAAAATAAAAATAAAGCATATGGGGACAGACTTAAAATATGCATACTTTGGAAAAAAGGCGGGAAGTGGAGATATATAATAGAGGATTTAAATATCTGGCATAAATGCACAGGAGGTGAGTCTCTCAATGGAAAGGCAGCTCTGGAATGAGGGGCACAGGATGACGGTGAAAAGGGATAGACTGTGAAGTAACCTGAGGCAATACTTCTTCGTAGACAGAGTGGTAAATTTGTGGAATGGCTTCCCCTGTGGAAGTGATGGGGATGAAACAGGCACTTATAAGTTCCACACAAACTCACAAATCAAAACCAAAGGAGTGGGAAAAAAAGCCAAGTTTTGAGTGGTGAGAATGAAAACAGTATCTGAATGCAAGAGAGCTTGTGACAAGAACATAGGATCTCTAAGGGAGTGATAGAGAGAGTAGATTACATGGATGGGCAGATTGAATAGGCCATATGATCTGAATAGGCCTTATGGAGGAGTAGCCTAGTGATTAGTGCAACAGGCTTTGATCCTGGTGAACTGGGTTTGATTCCCACTGCAGTTCTTTGTGACTCTGGGCAAATCATTTAACCCTCCATTGCCCCAGGTACAAAATAAGTACCTGTATATAATATGTAAACCACTTTGATTGTAACCACAGAAAGGCAGTATATTAAGTCCCATCCACTTTCTCTTTCTCTTTCATCTTTAAAATTAATACCAAAATTGGTACAGGAGCTAAGTTTATTTTTTTTCAGATTTTGATACAGCTCTTCCCTTGATTTAGTTTGATTTCAATTACCTCACTATTGATGGATAATATCAGGGCATGCGAGGGTGGTATCATGGACTGCTTTATGGAGCAGCAGGTTCAGGAACCAACAAGAGGAGAAGCAACTCTCGATCTAATCCTTAGTGACACAACAATCATGGAAACAAAAAAGGAGTAGAGGGTGACACGACAACAGTAGAAACAAAAAAGGAGTGAGGGTGACATACGAATCTCAAGCTGGGAGGATTCAAATTCAAATTCTTTATTTAGGCACCACAGTGCAAGACCAGACACAAGCCTGTGTTTCGGTAGGTGAGCTGAGTGGAGTTGACATAAAAGGTCCCAGGTACACATCTCAACATAACCCCCTTATATTGTATGGTGAGCCTCCAGAAACAGAGAAAACCTACTGTACCTCACTGTAACCACTAGAATAGCTCTCAACCTTGCAAGTGTTGCCTATATTGGATTGGATTTATTAATTTGATATACCACTTAATACAATTGGGTTAAAGCAGTATAAAATACAATATTCAAATACTAAAAATAATATCATACAATGAAAATAAAATTAGATACAATACTAAAATAGCAACAGATTCCATAATCTAACAGAAACAAATTTTTAAAAAATCCAAATTTTCAACACTTGCAAAAACCAAGGTAACTAGTCATGCCAGTAACATTAGATGACAATAAAATTAAATACACTAGTAAAACTAACAGATTCCATAACCTAACAGAAGCAAGTTTCAAAATCCAGGTACAGTAGCTTTTTTTACTGTTTTTTTGGAGCGCTTACATGTTCCACCACAAGTGTACCAGTTAAAGTGGATTATGGGCCTGGGTCCCCTCTCTACAATCCACTGAACTGACCACTAGGCTACGCCTCGGACCTGCCTGCTGCTCTAACAAGAAATCATATGTGAAGCTTTCATAGAGCCTGGTATGTACTGTTACTGTCACATCATAGGGGAGTGAGAGGGGGTCTGTGACCACTAAGAGAATAAGGTGATGTTATGCCTTAATCCCTCCAGTGGTCATTTAGGGCACCTTTTGGTCACTTATTCATGATTGAAACAGGTCTAGCCACAAACGTCTTAAATTTGTTTTTGTTTTGTTTCATAATTTCAGAAAAACATCTATCCTTTGATGCCAACCATGTCCCGCCAAAACACACCCCGAAAAGGCCCCCTTGAATTTGGATGAACTGTGGAGAAAAACGTCTAAAATTGGGGTGTCGAAAATGTCAGCTTGGACGTTTTTGAGAGAAAAACGTCCACCTATCTCCTTATGATGTTATTGGACATTTTTTGTTTTCAAAATGAGCCCCTACGCTTTCTTCAGTTTATTTTGTGGCCAGATTGTACATTGGAAATAATTATTACTTTGTGATTATATTGTTCTGTGTATGCTGCCACTTTAATGAAAACTAGTAAAAAAGCCCCGTTTCTGATGCAAGGTTTTCTTCAGAGTGTGCATGTGGAGTGTGTGTGTCCCTGCCCTCTCTCCATTCCCCTGTGCTGTCTGTCCCCTCCCCCTCCCCCCTCCGAGTCCAGTCCTTCAGTGTTAAGTTTCCTGCTGTGCTGTGTTTGTGTTACAGAGAGAGTGAGGGCGTCTCTCTCCCCTCCCCACTCTGAGTCCTTCACTGTTACAGAGAGAGGGATTTCGTGCTGTGCTGTTTTCCTTCACTCATGGGGAAACCGGATATCTCTGGCGCTTCACACTTCCTGCTGGAGGCTTCATTAGAACGTTGGTGGTGCCTTTTATATATAGAGAAGATAACAGTGAACATAGTACTGTACAGTGTATGGTCTAAATATTTATAAATTCAGTTGCAGTGGAATAAAATCTGGTTTGTTGTATTGCTCCCTCAGTACAGTGTTGAATTATATTTCCCACGACACATTTCACACTCGGTCTCACACAAGAAGAGTCTACACAAATATATGGCAGTTTATTTAGAAGGACATTGAACAAGATTGCAAACATTTCAAAAGCTGAGCTGGAAGGATGTTTTGTACCTTTGGGAGAAACCCCAGTGTTTTTCATTTGTCAGTATTTTCTGTGGGATTTCTTCTGTTAAAACACTTTCAGCACATCAAACTGCAGACACATAAGGCCCTATTTTAAAATCATTCTGGAAACAGGAGTGCAGGCTTCATGCACATTTTTACCCAAATTTTGCCTAACACATGTCTGGCCTGAAATCTAAGATAGGGCTGTAGAACCCTAATCCTTGAAGGCAGCAAATCAGCTAGAAGTTCATGGTAGTCATACTGAACATTAATCTGTTGCTTAGATCCCATGTATGCAAATATATCCAATGCATATTCATTGTGGCTAGCCTTGAGGGCTGCAAATCAGGCTGATTTACTAAGCCAGTTAATAGGAGGAATTTTCTATCACTGTAAGATAGTGATTCTCCATTTCAGTCCTCAAGGCCCCAAACTGTTTCTGAATAGCCTAAGAACATAAGTATTGCCATACTGGGACAGACTGAAGGTCTATCAAGCCCAGCATCCTGTTTCCAACAGTGGCCAATCCAGGTTACAAATACCTGGCAAGATCCCAAAACAGTACAATACATTTTATGCCGCTTATCCTAGAAATAAGCAGTCATGAATATTTAAGGTATATATTATACTTTGAAGGGCCCTGGTGGTCTAGTAGCATCTAGCTACCACTACTCTTTCTGGTACTGCTTCATCTTCAAAATGACTGCTGAGACCCGCGAGACTGACACAGGAAGTCTCGGAAGCCACTAAGAAGAAGCAGAGGTGCCGGATAGAGCAGCGACGGCAGGCAGGAAAGAGTGGGGTTATTTCCTGCCTCCAAAGAGGTCACTAGACCACCAGGGCTTCTCAAGGAAGGCCCAGAGAGCTGTAGTGTGAAGGGGAGATGCTGAAAACAAACGTGGAGGTAGCAGCAGCAGCAGGGGCCCCGGGACCCAGATCACTTTCAGGCTGCCATTATCTCATCGGGAGGTATACACACATCTGGACATGCTGCGCCTGGAGGGGCTGTGCAAGGTTTGCAACGGCTTTTGATTGGACAAGTTTTGGTGTAACACTCGCTCTTAGGTACACACACGTCATCTTTATGACATTTCCGCACATAACCCTCTTTGCAGACGCAGCCCACCACACACATCATGTCGCACACTCTTGGTGAATTTGTACTGCTGTCACAGGTTTCGGGGCAGTCCTTGCCACATGAGTCATAACGCATGTTTGGTGGACAACTTGGAACTGAAAAAGAGAAGACCAAGAGAAAATTAAAGGGAATGCTTAAATTCAAAGCTACTTTAAACAGGAATGGTACATGAACCTGGAGAAAGTTAGAGCATTAGCAGAACACCAGTGGAAGTTTCTTTACCTGATCTGAGAAAAGGAATGTTAACTCCAGAAAGCTACTCAAGAAGGAGATGATTGTAAAAGCTTTACATGTTTAAAAATCACTACTTTTAGAAAAGGTGCTATTTATACATATGTTCATCCAGAACACACAGATTTGAAGGGTGTGAATTTTCTATTTCTCAAGAGAAATTGCCTACTGGCATTTATGGATGAATGGTGGACATGGAGAGAGAAGAAATGTCAAAATGCTGGTGGGTAGTGTTAGAGAGTGGGGGCAGTTTGGGGGTTGGGAGAGTAGAGAACAGGGAGAGGTAATTTGAAAGGATCAATTCCCTAACTGCTGTTTTTCACTATCTAAGTTTCTGTACTGGAGAAGCTGGAACTGCTTCTCTCCCATAAATTTTTTTTTGGGGGGGAGGGAGGGAGTGGCTTGTCTCTTTGAAATCCCTGGTCTGATTTGGCACATTTTCTAACAAAGTATGTGTCTTCACTGCTTTTTTTCCGGAATGCCAAATGTTATCCAATTCCATTAAATTTTCAATAGTTATTTTCCCCCCAGACAGGTGGACAAACATTGCTCAACCCCCTTTGTATAATTCTTTCCAACTTCCATTGGGCTGAAAAACATAAACAATTGAGTTTTGGAGCTTGGATCTTTCATTGGCTCTTCCTGGAGATGAAGATTTGGAAAATCTAAGACTTACATGTGTATATAGCGAAGTTTGCCACTTATATACACAAGGTCCTGAGTGATGCTCTTTTTCTGAACGTGGCTTTTGTAAAATGGCTGTTCCTGCTGGATGTGCTGCCAAATACATGTACCTTTCCTGTGACCTTATATGTATTTCACAAAATTCAGTGAGTCTTTTGTAAAATGCAATGCAAATTGTGAATAGCCTGGTTTGGACATCTCTTTTCTGATCTAGACAACCTATTTGGGCTTAAAATGTATAAAGTTAGTTCATTATGGGGCCCTTTTACTACCTGGAGGTACTTCCGGCTTCCAGCATGCGCTGTTTACGGTGTTTCAAGGCTGTTCTAAAAACCTGGCTGTTCTGTCAAGTGTTTGACACTACATGAAGACTCTTCCGTCTCTCCCCATTGGTCCTGTAGTTTCTCCTTTGCCCCTTATTTTCCTTTCCGTGTTCCCTTTTGCCTCTATACTTACCTTTTCTACCATGGTTGAATGATTTGTATCTTTCCTATAAACATACATAGTAACATACATAGTAAACATTGGAGTTCTTTTCTGTCTTTGCTTTGTTTTAGAATTGTGCACAGCTATGATCTGCCAGTTAGCTAATTGTGGTATAATAAATATATATAAACTATTAACTATTTAAAAATTTCCTAGCACTGGGGGCATGTCCAGCGGTTCCTGGTTACTGCCAGAGCACTCACCATTCCAGCAGTAAATAGTCATGCAGCAATTTTTAAATTACCATATATTCATTTACTGCCCCTTTAAGGAAAAACACCTTTTACTGGTGGTGGTAAAAGGTGGCCTCAGCATGTGACAAATCTGCACGCCTACACCACCGCAGGGCCCATTTTACCGCCACTTGGAAAAAGGAGCCCTGTGATTTGTGTTTGTTAACCTTTATTTTTGTACCTTATCAGTTGTAGCACATTGTATAGCACAGCCATTGTTTCCTTATTTCCACTGTCTCTCCAAACATTCTGGGGATAGTTTTATGAGGGGCTTAAACATGTAGAGCAGATTTTTACACTCTAAAATAGGCAGTTAAAATTTTACCTGATGTATACATGTGTACAGGCAAGCACAGAGTACTAATTTAAAATGATATACCTGTAGCCATTCCCAGGGGCAGATCAGGTACAAGATTAGCTCTTATGCACATATTTTTAAAAATACACATATTTGCATTAATTCTTACTGGCATATACAAGCGGATATTTACACCTGCTCTCCTCATGGTAATTTTATAAAGACACATTATGTTGTCTTTTGATGAAATAGATGGAACATAAGGGGCCAATATTCAGCCCTTAGCAGTCAGCAGGTTTAAAGCCTCTGACAGCTGTGGGCTGAATTAGATCTTAATAATCATTGCTGGGCTTAATCTCGGCACTGGCATTGAATATCTGGATCATGAGCAGCCGCTGGCATTTGTCCAGACACCGGATTATATTCAGCTTACCACCTAGAGTGCTATCTTCAAGCTGCTCGGATAATTTATGAGCATCCTGTGAGGAATAATATCAAAGATTTTGCTGAAATCTATATATACTACATTCAGGGCATGCCTTTAATCCACAACTTTTGTGACCCAGTCAAAGAAATTGGATCTGGATGGGTTACAGTGGGCTTCAATAGCCACCCTAGCAATTGAAAAGTAAGGCCAGTACTGGGCAAACTTCCATGGTTTGTGACCCGAAAATAACAAGGACAAATCAAGAACAAGTATGCATACTTTATATCTCTCATTTATGTCATATGTAAAGAGTGTAATTCAGAGGAGGAGGAGAAGACACCCTCAGGCTGATAGCAAGTAAAATGTTGCCAGTGAGGCTCTGGGCACTTTGTTGAGTAGACTGGATGGACTGTGAAAGTCTTTATCTGCTGTCATTTACTATGCTGCTATGACATTTGACACAATTTGCATTTGATAAAGCCACGTTGTATCAGATCTTGTAACCCACTGGATTGTAGAAAGCTGATTATGCTTTCCTTTAATAATATCTCCATTACCTTTCCCACCACTGAAAGAACACTCACTGGTCTGTAGTTTCTCACCTCTTCTCTGTCACTTATAGAGAAAAGCCAGTGTGGTCTCTCTTCATAAAGGTGGAAACAGAGAAGAGGTGTGAAACTACACACCAGTGAGCGTTACCTTGACGGTGGGAAAGGTAATGGAGATGCTACTGAAGGAAAAGATAGTCATCTTTCTACAATCACATTTTTTTCTCTGTGTTGTACAACACAGTAAGATAGTATATGACGACAGATAAAGATGTGTATGATCCATCCAGTCTGCCCAACAAGATAAACTCATAGCATAAGGTATGATTTGATACTACATATGAATATTTGATTTTGATTAGTCCTTGCCATTTTCAGGACACAGAAGTCTGCCTGACACTAGCCTTATTCTCCAGCTACTGAACCTGTCATCGAAGCCCACTCCGGCCCACCCAAATCTCTCCAGCCACAATCGGGCCATAGGCATAGAAGTCTACCCGGCACTGGCCTATCTGCCCAGCCACGATTAGGGCACAAACCGGAGATGTCTGCCTGGCACTGGCCTTGTTCTCCAACTAATGAAGCTGAATCTGACCAGCCATGATCAGAACACAGATTGTAGAAGTCTGCCCAGCACTGGCTTTGCTTCTCAATTACCGGTGTTGCCATCTATTCACCACTAAGCTTGTTTGGTTCCATGCCTTCCAGACAGGATATGTTTATTCCACACATTTTTACATTCTAGTACTGCTTTCATCGCCACCACCACCTCCTACGTGAGGGCATTACAGGCATCTACCACCCTCTCTGTTAAAAAGTACTTCCTGACGTTATTCCTGAGTTGGCCCCCTTGGAATCTAAACTCATATCCTCTATTTCTACCACCTTCCCTCCTCTGGAAAAGGTTTGTTTGTAAATTAATACCTTTCAAATATTTGAATGTCTGTATCATATTGTCCCTTTCTCATCTTTCCTTGAAGGTGTATATCTTCAGGTTATCAAGTCTCTCTTCATATGTCTTGTGGCACAAACCCAATACCATTTTCATCACTTTTCTCTGATTCACTTCAAATCTTTTTATGTCCTTAGCAAAATGCAGCCTCCAAAATTGAACACAATACTTCGTGTGGGCTCACCAATGACTTGTACAGGGGTATCAACACCTCCTTTCTTCTGCTGGTTATACCCCTCTCTATGCAGACTAGCATCCTTCTGGCCATAGCCACCACCTTGTAGCATTATTTCATCACTTTGAGATCCTCAGACACCATCACCCCAAGGTCCCTTTCCTGAGATGAACTGATCAGTCTTTCTCCTCCTATCTTGTACATCTCCTTTGGATTTCTGCACCCCAAATACATCACTCTGCACTTTGTTGCATTAAATTTTAACTGCCAGACTTTTGACCATTCTTCTAATTTTTGGAGATCTTTTCACATGGTTTCTACTCCCTTTGGGATATCCACTCTATTACCTATCTTTGTGTCATCCACAAAAAGGCAAACATTTCCTTCTAACCCTTCAGCAATTTCTTTCACAAATATATTAGACAGAATCAGACTGAATGCTGAATCCTAAGGCACTCCACCTTGCTTTCCTCTGAGTGAATTCCATTTATCACCACCCTCTGCTGCTTGTTGGTCAACCAGTTTCCAATCGACTTCACCATTTTGTGAAGCATTATCGGCTGGACGTTCTGTCCAGAGCCCGCTCAGACATCAACAGAGTCATCACTTAGTGGGGACTTTGTTTTCTCCCACCTAGTGGGAGATGGTACCACCCCAGATGACAAGGAAGGTGAAATTATGTCTTACCAGATCATTCCTTTCCTTCGTCTGCATAAAGAATGGAAAACTATTGGAAGTGCTCTAAACTGCAAGTTAATTCTTGCAATCACTGTACAATAACTGCAAAACTTTACCACAAGTTAGTAAAGAGACCCTAGCAGGGGCATTTTCGAAAGAGAAGGGCACCCATCTTCCGACACAAATCGGGAGATGGGCGTCCTTCTCTCAGGGTCACCCAAATCAGATAATCGAAAGCCGATTTTGGCCGTCCTCAACTGCTTCCTGTCATGGGGACGACCAAAGTTCACGGGGGCGTGTTGGCACCGTAGCGAAGGCGGGACTGGGGCATGATTAAGAGATGGGCGTCCTCGGCTGACAATGGAAAAATGAAGGGCGTCCCTGACGAGCATTTGGTCGACTTTACTTGGTCCATATTTTTTTCACGACCAAGCCTCAAAAAGGTGCCCAAACTGACCAGATGACCACCAGAGGGAATTAGGGATGACCTCCCCTGACTCCCCCAGTGGTCACCAACCCCCTCCCACCCTAAAATGAATGTTTAACATTTTTTTGCCAGCCTCTACGCCAGCCTCAAATGTCATACCAGCTCCATGACAGCAGTATGCAGGTCTCTTGAGCAGTTTTAGTGGGTGCAGTGCACTTCAGGCAGGCAGACCCAGGCCCATCCCCCCTACCTGTTACACTTGTGCTGGTAAATGTGAGTCCTTCAAAACCCACCAGAAACCCACTGTACCCACATGTAGGTGCCTCCCTTCACCCCTTAGGGCTATGGTAGTGATGTACAGTTGCAGGGAGTGGTTTTGGGGGGGGGTTGGGGGGTTCAGCACTGAAGGTAAGGGAGCTATGCACCTGGGAGCAATTTCTGAAGTCCACTGCAGTGCCCCCTAGGGTGCCCGGTGTGGTGTCCTGGCATGTGAGGGGGACCAGTGCACTACGAATGCTGGCTCCTCCCACGACCAAATGGCTTGGATTGGGTCGTTTTTGAGATGGACGTCCTCGGTTTCCATTATCACCGAAAACCGGGGATGACCATCTCTTAGGTCGACCTAAATGTTGAGATTTGGGCGTCCCCGGCTGTATTATCGAAACGAAAGATGGATGACCATCTTGTTTCAATAATACGGGTTTCCCCGCCAATTTGCCAGGACGTCCTTAGAGATGGGCGCCCTTAGATATGGTCATCCCCGTTCGATTATGGCCCTCCACATCTCCTTACCTGCTTCTAATGGTGGCATTCCTGACATCAACAGCAGAGGCAGTGCTGAAAAGACAAAAGCCATCAGAGTATTATATTAAAGTTGAATGTATGGATAATGATAGCACAACAGGAGTGAGCAAAATAAAAATTTAATTTTAATGTGTTTAGCCTTTCTTCATCAGAATGTTGTTGCCTGTACCATTTCCCATTGTGCTATATCCTTTTTCAGATAGGGCGATCAGAAATGCACTCAGCATTCAAAATGCGGTCACACCAGCAATCTATACAGAGGAGTTATGATATTCTCCATACTTTTCTCCATTTTCCAAATAACTCCTAACTTTTTGTTTTATTCTTGATTATTACCTCACACTGAGTTCAGAATTTCAGTGTACTGTCCATAGTAACTCTGAGATCCTTCTACTGGGTGGTGACTCCTAATACTGAACCTAGCAGTCATATAAGTAGAATTAGAATTGTTTTTCCCTAGATGCATCATTTTACACTTGTCCACATTAAATCTCATCTGCCATTTTGATCGCCACTTCTGCAGTCTGGCAAAGTCCTTGTACAGTTCCTCACAATTTAATTATGTTGTAACCATTTTAAATATTCTTGTGTCATCTGCAAAACTGATATATTTCTTTATTGCTCAATCTTATATACCTCCTGTCCCTGAAGGCTACAAGATGGTTTATAACAGTTTCATAAAATACAGCAATCAAAGCAGTAAGCATAGCAATATTCCCTAAAATCATTATCTAAAAGCAAGTTCAAATAGCCACACCTTACATTTCTTCCAAAAAGTAGCAATATCAGAAAACATCTCTACATACACAACATCAATAAAGAACGTAATGGACATAACACAATTCTTCCGTTGAACGATCCCATAATGTGGCAGTGCCATCTTTATTCTACCACAACATCTACCACAGGAATAACATGTATAGAATGTTTGTACATTTGGGAAGCTCGCCAGGTGCCCTTGGTCTGGATTGGCCGGTATCGTGGACAGGATGCTGGGTTCGATGGACCCTTGGTCTTTTCCCAGTGTGGCATTACTTATGTACTTATATTTGTTTAACCCGGAGCTTGTAAACACCTCTCTAGCGCTATGTAAGCCACATTGAGCCTGCAAATAGGTGGGAAAATGTGGGATACAAATGTAACAAATAAAAATAAATAAATACATCTAATGGGCAGGTGTTCCACTAAGCAGGACCCTAACCTGGTGGTTATCAAACATCTCCCAAAATTTGCAACAATATTTGATTTGTGGAGTGAATCTGACACCCAGGAACATAATTCACAGATGGCCAGGAGAAAAAGGTTGGAAACTCCTAAGCAGTGCATTTTTTCTAGCAAAAAAGGTGCCGGTACTCAAATGCCAGGTCACCCTTCAGGGGTTGGGTGATCACTGAGGGACCCAACCCACAATAGCCAGGCCCCCTGCAACCAGTCACAGAATCTATGACAAGGCAGAATTGATGTGTAAAGCCTGAGCTCTTTCATTAAAACTTGGGGTCCATGGGTCAATTTGAGCAGACAATGGAAAAGGTGCCGGTACTCAGTACCCCAAGTACCCCCTCAAAAAAAGCCCTGCTCCTAAGGCTAATGAATCAAGATCCATAGAGATAAGATTACTGGAAAACATAGTGGGGCCTGCAATGGGGGGGGGGGGGGTAAGGGCCAGTGGAGTAGAATTAAGGGCAAAAGGAACAAGGAAGGGGGAAGAGGTGGTTATTGGCGATGTTCCTGTTCTTGGAGGTGTGGTGTGAGTGCCATGAACATCGGGCATTGCCGCAGATGCCCTACTGTGACATCACCAAGGGTCCTTGAAGGGCATACAAGAAACCAGTGTTGCCAAGCAAGTGGAAAAGAGGTAGTTACCAGCAGTGTTCCTGTTCCTGCAGCTGTGGTGTAAGTGCCAGGACCACTGGGAATTGTTGCAGACACCCTGCAATGACATCAACAAGGGTCCTTGAGGCCAGCATTGTTGCAGTGCATGGTTGCAGGCCCATACAACCACTGGAGCACTGGTGGAGTAATTGACTAATCTCTATTCAAGTTTTTGATCTATCTCCTTGGGGAAATGGAAGGCCAAATCTGAATCTGGTACTGTTTTGCATCTGGCCCAGTGGATATACGTCTTGATGGGCATTCCTGGTCCTTTAAGTTCACAGGTATTTTCTCCAGTCAGAGCTTTGCTTAGTGACTTTGGATGAACTCCTCTCCCTTCTGATAATTCTTGTTCTTCAGGGGTGTTGCAAGTAGGCATCACATCACCCTTAGAGGCGGACCAGCTTGGAAATTAGATTCTACCCATGTTATTTTTTTATTACTACAACTACTTATCATTTCTATTGCGCTAAAAGTCATACACAGCACTGTACACTGAACATGTAAGAGACAGCCCCTGTACAACAGAACTTACACGCTAATCAAGACAGACAAACAGGACAAATAAGAAAAAGGGAATTACTTAAGGTGGGAATGATAAGACAGACATGGGTACTGAACAACTAGGAGTTAGGAATTAAAAGCAGCCTCAAAAAGGTGGGTTTTTAGTCTAGATTTGAACATGACCAGAGATGGAGCTTGACATACTGATTCAGGAAGTCTATTCCAGGCATATGATACAGCAAGATAAAAGGAATGGAGTCTGGAGTTGGCAGTGGAGGAGAAGGATACAGATAAGAGAGATTTACTCGATGAAAGGAGTTCCTAATGAGGAGTGTAGGGAGAGATAAGAGTGGAGAGGTATTGAGGAGCTGCAGAGTGAATACACTTGTAAGTCAATAAAAGGAGTTTGAACCATTTGCTGAAACGGATAGGGAGCCAATGAAGTGACTTGAGGAGAGGGCTCATATGAGCATAGCGGCACTGGAGGAATATAAGTCGTGAAGCAGAATTTTGAACAGATTGAAGAGAGTGTCTGAGAGATGGCTTAGTAGGAGACCCGTGAGAAGCAAGTTGCAGTAGTCTAAGCGAGAGGTGATAAGAGTGTGGATAAGGGTTTTGGTAGTGTGCTCAGAATGGATGGGACAAATTTTGGTAATGTTATAGAAAAGAATTGACAGGTTTTAGCAGTCTATTAGATACGTACAGAGAAAGAGAGAGAAAGAGCAAGATAGGAGTCAAAGATTACCCCAAGGTTACAAAATGATGAGACAGGGAGGATGAGAGTATTATCCATACAGATATATAATGGGGGAAGATAAGAAGCTCAGTCTTGGCCATGTTTAGTTTCAGATGGTGGTGAGACATCCAGGCAGCGATGTCAGACAGGTAGGCTGAGACTTGTGCCTGGATTTCTGCTGAAATTTATGTTATGGAGAGGTAGATCTGGGTGTCATCAGCATAAAGGTGATATTGAAAACTATGGGAGGGAGATCAGAGCACCAAGGGAAGAAGTATAGATGGAGAAAAGAAGAGGTCCCTAGACACAGCCCTGATGTACACTAGCTGATAGTGGGATAGAAGTGGAGGAGGATCCACCAGAGCACACACTAAAAGTGTAATGGGAGAGATAAGAAGAAAACCAAGAAAGAATAGAGCCTGGAAATCCAAGTGAGGAGGAGAGGGAGAGAAATGCAGGACAAAGAGGGGGGGCAGTTTTGGAATGTATACCCATTTAAACTGTCGGCTCACCCAATAATATAGGTCTGAATACGCCAATGACAAGCATGTTTAGGATTTGATAAACAGCTGTTACTGAGCAATACTCCACTAGAGGGACTGGGGGGGGGGGGGGGTTCTCCCCCCTTAATCGCCCAGTGTTTTTTTCTAACCCCCCCTCCCCCCCAAAATGCCAGACTGGCAAGGGAATCTGGATACTGTGAGAGTGTTGGGATAAAGTTAACCGATTATGTTCAAGCACACAACTAGTTATATTGCCATTTTACAACACAACTTATTATGTGTTGGCTTCCAACCTGTCAATATTACACATGTTTTTTTTTCTAAAATGGATGTTTGTGCTGCATACACCTGGCACCTCAATGTCCATTTGTCCTGTATTTTAGAGCAGAGTCTATGTCAGCAGATTCTGTTCTAAAGTAAATGCTGAAACTTGAGACACACTGACCTGCATGTCTCAATTCCTACTTCTAGGGCCTGGGTAAAATGGGGCAGCATACCTGTAATTTCACCAAAGGAAATTGGGATGAAAGTGATTTGCCCAGCCTCCCTTGTTCTCAGTTCACTACTCTAACTACTAGACCACTCCCTTCAAACATGTGCTAGGGAGGTGACATGTCAGGTAGAAAGCCTTGAACAAAGATTACAGTGAAGAAACATACTCATGCAAATGGTTTGGAAAGAATTGCATGATCCATGCTACTCATGTTTTCCTCATTTGATTTTGTTTTATGTCATTTTATTTAGGAGTGGGTAATCGTACATAATGCCTGCTCATTTTTCCTCTGCAGTCAACAATCTCTGCACTTTTTAAGCTAATGAATGTTTAAAGATACAAGTCATCAGGACTGCTAAGTCCCTTTCTTAGGTAATGTTACTGTAAATATACATTTTTAATTAACCTCATTGTTTCTGCTCTAGTGGAAGCAACTACTTACCCAAGACAAGGAAAAGGAAGGCAGGAGAGCTGGTCTTCATCGTACTGAGCTTCACTTCTGAAATCAGATTCAGGAGTACAGGATTAAACAGGATTAAACAGCGTAAAGGCAATTACATTTAGAGAATGTTGGAAAAAAAGAGACAGGCAAGAGAAAGGATACACAAGATGAAAGTGAAGAGGGGAATGGGAGACACAGAATCAGAAAGAAGAGGGAGGAGAGGACAGAAGACAAGAGAGGCTCCTGAAAAGGAAATAGAGACATCACAGTGTAAAACATAGGAGAATAAAGACAAATCAGAAAGGACAAAAAAGAGAGAAATTTGGAAGAAAAGATGAAAACTTCCTGGTAGTTTTTGAACATGGCTTCCAGCAGAGCACATCCTAACCGTGCTCAACTTTTGGCAAATTAGGGTATTATGTCTATTCCCATCCATTATCGCCTTATCAGCATAACATCCTTACAGAGATCCATCAGTGAGTATATCATCATTATACTAATTAGAAACCAGAACCTTATTTTATAACATCTTTGAAACACACAAGAATAAATTACACAATGGGGTAAAACCAGGACTGACTTATTCTGCTCCTGTTCATATGGAGAGCAGTGGATGCAAGACTAGATGTAGGCACTTACTTATTTTAGGGCCCCTTGTACTAAGCTGCTGTAGGCTCTACGCATGCCAAAATGGACTTACCACCCGACTACTGCGTGCCTCATGCGGTAATTTCAATTTTGGCATGCGTCCGCTACTCGTGTCTGAAAAATAGTTTTTATTTTCGGACATGTGCCAAGTGGCATCTGATGCACGTAGGTCCTTACCGCGCAGATTCCTTACCACTAGGTCTATGGCTGGCAGTAAGATCAGACACCCAAAATGGATGTGCGGCAATTTTGATTTTGCCGCACATCCATTTTTGGCAAAAAATTTTAAAAAGGCATATTTCTGCATGTGCCCTATACTACCACAAGCCACTTTTTACCGAGTTTAGTGAAAGGACCCCTAAGTCAAATATATATAACCAGAAACATCACCCTAGAAAATTGTTGATATATTCCACCAGTAGTTGGCGATTCCTACAGTATTAATATTGTGCATGGATGCATGCTAATTATGCTCGGCAAATAGGAGACTGTAAGAAAGTATCTAAGTACATAAATATATAAGCATCTCCATACTAGGCCAGACCAAAGGTCCACTAAGCTCAGTATCCTGTTTCTAACAGTGGTCAATTCAGGTCAGAAGTGTCTGGCAGGATCGTTAAGGAATAAAATAGATTTCATGCTGCTTATCCCTGGGTCAACTTTAATAATGGCTTATGGATTGTTCTCTTAAAAACTTGTCCAAACCTATTTTTAAAGCTTGCTACACTAACTGCTGTTACCACATTTGCTGGCAATGAATTCCAGAGCTTAATTATATGTGAAATGTAGAAATATTTTCTCTGATTTGTTTTACATTAACTATCTAGTAGCTTCATTATGTGCCCCCTAGTCCTTGTACTTTTTAAAAGAGTAAACAAGCAATTCACAGGCCTACTGCACGGTAAAAGGGCATGGGAGATATGTCTGAGGTGGAAAGTAGGCGTGCCATGCTAATCAAGAAGTGCGGGCACATTACCGTTTGCTACACGATTAGCATTGGACCAGTGTGGGAGCATTTACTGCCCCTTTACTGCCACTTTTTAGCACGGCTTAGTAAAAGGACTCCTTAGTGAACAAATAGTTTATCGAAGGAATTTATCCAGACATCTTTAAAAGAACTATAGTGAGGCCTTTCTTTTAAAAATGAGCAGCTTGATAAATCCAAGGTAGGAAACTATTGTCCTGTTTTCTTCAATTCAAATTTTGGCAAATTTTTTTGAAAAATTATTGTTATATCAGCTGCAAGACTTTCTTGAAGAGCACCATATTTTGGATGACTTTTAATTTGGTTTTGCCTTAAATTTTCTACTGAGACTTTTCGCTCTCAGTCTGTGATAGTGTTAGAGCAGCCTTTGATAGAGGACCTAACTGCTTGATGGTTATGTTAGATATAACAGCTGCCTTTGATACAGTGCATCATGGTCTTCTTTTTTATCTCGGACACATCGAAACAAGTTTGGTGCCTCACTTGTTTCAATGTGTCCGAGGTGAGTGAAAGGGGAAGTGTCTGCACATTTGCAAGGCTTCCCTGGGATCCTCGTTGTTTCTCTTCTCGCAAGCGGAAACAGTTATTCGGTCTCCACTTTCTGAAAGAGAAGCCCTGCCAAACGGGACCCTGAAGCAGCAGAGCGAAATGTTGGCCATCGTCGGCCTGGGGGCGAGAAAGAACAATTTCTTCTCTCCTCGTCCCCCAGGCCGACAATGGCCACTTAAAGAAGTGCCTTATAAAGACAAGTGCTCTACCTTTGCACTGATATTCAATGCTTTGTTTTTGAAAGTTTGAAATAGTTAAGCCTAGCATATCACAGAGTTGTTCTCAGATTTTTTTGATGGATACAATAATAATAAAAATGAGATTAAAAAGATTTACAAAAATACACTATTATTGGGAAGGTTTTTTTGCTGATGATGGAGAGAAGATCTTTTTGATCTGGTTAGCTCTTTAAATCTGAATGATTTTGAGCTCTTTGAGATTTCTTATTTATAAATACTCATGTGCACACATTGAATACATGCACACTTGTACACAATCGGAGCAGGTGTATACTTGGGTATGAAAATTTGTGTGCTGCTGGGAAAAGTTTGGAAAAACTATTTTATAAAAGCACAGAAGCACCTATGTGTATCTAGAAAACAGGGCACGTCTTTGTCATTTCACACAGATGCCCATTTATGTCTAATAATAATAGTTCAGATAAAGCTCCTGACGTGAAATAAGAGTTATAATCCCTGACAATTCACAGACATATGTGGGCTTTCCAGACCACGGTCCCTTCGGAGCAATTTTATAATGATTCACGGAAAGTAAATCATCCCCTATGCCCTGACCAGCTCCCAAAATTCAGCACAGTATTTGTACAAACTGTGTTTATCAATTGTTACTGCCCTGCTGCAAACTCTTAGAATTAACAATCTGGTTCTCTTCCCCCATAGAGTCTTTCTATAGGCACAAGCATCCCCAATTTCAGGACCTGACTCTCTGAAATTCACTTGTCCAGAGATCCCCAAAGAACAGGGGTGTGCTGGTAAATTTTTAACAACAGGCTCTTTCTCCAGACGTAGCCAGCTCTGCAGTTGGAAGGGCCAGGGGTGGCCGGGGGAGGGGGTAGCAACACTTGTCTCTCTCTCCTCCCTCCCTTCGTGCAAGCACGCTAGGCATACCTTTGCTGGCAGCCAATAAATGGACTGCCACCACTCCCAACGTCTTCCTCTGAACAGCATGCTGGAACTTCTCACATATGCTCGAGAAATCCCAGCCTGCTGCTCAAAGCTGGAAACAAGGAGCGGGGAGCAGCAGCAGTCTATTTACTTGGCTGGCAGGGCTCAGCATCCCCACCAGCAAAGTCAAATTCAGCAGGGGGCCCAAGCCCACATTTTGGGAGCCAGTTGTTAAAGTAGCCATGGAGGGCCCTACTTTAACAACCGGCTCCCAAAATTCTTAAAAACTTAACAACTGGCTCTTGCGAGCCTGTGAGAGCCTGCTCCAGCACACCACTGCCAAAGAACCAGATAGTTTTACCTACTCCAGCAATTAAAGCTGACTCTAATTGCACCTTATTTCCCCTGCAGTCAGCAATTTGAGAAAAAGGCCAGTTTATAACCCTGTCCTGCCAATTCCATCCCATCTCATCTCATGGCTGTCTGATTAAAAGGTATCACATTCTGGAAAAAGTCAAGCTGACTCCAGTACAAATAGGATCACTGCTCCACTAATGAGAAATAGCGTGTCAATAAAAAACAGCAGTCAAGGTTTCATTTTGGTGCAAGAAAAGGACAAAAGCCTGCAAGTCAGTCTGTTTGCACCTATTTAAAATAGGCATCTGTAGCTCAACATTTCAAAGAGTGCAATTTATGGTACAGGAAAAAGTGTTACTGAAAAAAATCATGCATGCAGGTGTTCTGGAAGATTTGTGGGATTTTTACCTGATCCTTAAACAGCTGCAGAAAGCAAAATGCAACAGTGTACTACCTTCAGCCTCTGATGCTATCTTCTTCTGAAGAACTCCTGAAAGTTGTCAGGGTTTATAGCTTAGAGCTCAGAGGGTGTTATCGATGAGTAACCAATAAAATTATTATTTTTATTTCCTTTCTTGAAACAGTGACTTTGAAGGAACTCTTAAGTACATAAGTATTGCCACATTGGCACAGACCAAAGGTCCATCAAGCCCAGCATCCTGTTTCCAACAGTGCCCAGTCCAGGTCACAAATACCAGGCAAGATCCCAAAAACGTTCAATACATTTTATGCTGCTTATCCCAGAAATAAGCAGTGGATTTCCCCCAAGTCATTTTAATAATGGTCTTTTAGGAAGCCGTTCAAACCTTTTTTAAAGCCTGCTAAACTAACCACATTTACCACATTCCCTGTCAACGAATTCCAGAGTTTAATTGCACGTTGATTGAAGAAACATTTTCTCCGATTCGTTTTAAATTTACTACTTTGTAGCTTCATCGCATGCCTCCTAGTCCTAGCATTTTTGGAAAGAGTAAACAAGCGATTCACGTATACCCATTCCACTCATTATTATATAGATGTCTATCATATCTCCCCTTAGCCGTCTTCTTCCTTTCCTCATAGGAAAATCTTCCCATCCCCTTTATCATTCTTGTCGCCCTTCTCTGTACCTTTTCTAATTCCACTATATCTTTTTTGAGATGCAACGACCAGAATTGAACATAATATTCGAGGTGCGGTCGCACCATGGACCGATACAAAGGCATTATAATGTTCTCACTTTTGTTTTCCATTCCTTTCCTAATAATACCTAGCATTCTATTTGCTTTCTTAGCCGCCACAGCACACTGAGGAGAGGATTTCAACGTATCATCAACAACGACGCTGAGATCCCTTTCTTGGTCGGTGACTCCTAACATGGAACCTTGCATTATATAGCTATAGTTCGGGTTCCTCTTACCCACATGCATCACTTTGCACTTGCTCACATTAAACTTCATCTGCCATTTGGATGCCCACAGGCTTATTTTCGAAAGAGAAGGGCGCCCATCTTCCGACACAAATCGGGAGATGGGCGTCCTTCTCTCAGGGTCGCCCAAATCGGCATAATCAAAAGCCGATTTTGGGTGTCCTCAACTGCTTCCCATTGTGGGGACAACCAAAGTTCATGGGGGCATGTCGGCACCGTAACGAAGGTGGGGCTGGGGTGTGATTAAGAGATGGGCGTCCTCAGCCGATAATGGATAAAAGAAGGGCGTCCCTGATGAACACTTGGCCGACTTTACTTGGTCCATTTTTTCTTGTAACCAAGCCGTGAAAAGGTGCCTGAAATGACCAGATGACCACCGGAGGGAATCGGGGATGACCTCCCCTTACTCCCCCAGTGGTCACCAACCCCCTCTCACACTAAAGAAAACGTTAAAAAAAATTTTCCCCAGCCTCTATGCCAGCCTTAAATGTCATACCCAGCTCCCTGAAAGCAGTATGCAGGTCTCTGGAGCAGTTTTAGTGGGTGCAGTGCACTTCAGCAAGGCGGACCCAGACCCATCCCCCCCTACCTGTTACACTTGTGGTGGTAAATGTGAGCCCTCCAAAACCCCACCCTTAGGGCTATGGTAGTGGTGTACAGTTGTGGGGGGTGGGTTTTGGGGTTTTTTGGGGGGGGCTCAGCACCCAAGGTAAGGGAGCTATGCACCTGAGAGCAATTTGTGAAGTCCACTGCAGTGCCCCCTAGGGTGCCCGGTTGGTGTCCTGGCATGTCAGGGGGACCAGTGCACTACGAATTCTGGCTCCTCCCATGACCCAAGGACTTGGATTTGGTTGTTTTTGAGATGGGCGTCCTCGGTTTCCATTATGGCCGAAAACCAGGGACGACCATCTCTAAGGTTGACCATCTCAACATTTAGGACGACCATCTCTAAGGTCGACCTAAATGTTGAGATTTGGACATCCCCGGCCATATTATCGAAACGAAAGATGGATGCCCATCTTGTTTCGATAATACGGGTTTCCCCACCCCTTCACAGGGCCGTCCTGAGAGGATGCCCTCATGAAAACTTGGGCGCCCCGTTCGATTATGCCCCTCCCAGTCTCGTAAGGTCCTCTTGTAATTTTCACAATCCTCTCGCGATTTAACAACTTTGAATAACTTTGTGTTGTCAGCAAATTTAATTACCTCACTAGTTACTCCCATCTCTAAATCATTTATAAATATGTTAAAAAGCAGCGGTCCCAGCACAGACCCCTGAGGAACCCCATTATCTACCCTTCTCCATTGAGAATACTGACCATTTAACCCTACTCTCTGTTTTCTATCCTTTAACCAGTTTTTAATCCACGAAAGGACACTACCTCCTACCCCATGACTCTCCAATTTCCTCTGGAGTCTTTCATGAGGTACTTTGTCAAACACCTTTTGAAAATCTAGATACACAATATCAACCGGCTCGCCTTTATCCACATGAAAGAGCTTCCTTAATATGGGTGTGGGGGGGGGGGGGTGGAGTGCTTAGCACCCACTTTGACTGAGCTGGTTCCTATGTGCTGGATAAAAGCTTGGGAAGCTCTGGCATAGATGTATGTGCCCATAGGCGCCGACTCCGTGGGTGCTGTGGGTGTTTGAGCACCCCCAATGTTTTCGCCTGCCCAGGCAGGGGGGGGGGGTGCTGCTTACCCCTCCATTGTCGCAGCAGCTACGCAGCGTCAGTGAAAGCACTGCCCGCTAGCCTTCCCTTCGCTCGTTCGTTCCCTCAGTGTCCTGCCTTCTTCTGACATCATTTCCGCGAGGGCGGGACACTGAGAGGGAACAAACGAGCGAAGTGAAGGGAAGGCTAGGGGGCAGTGCTTTCACTGACGCTGCGCAGGCTCAGCTGCTGCAACGGAGGTAAATTTAAAAGATTAGAGAAGACGGGCGGGTAGGGCAGGTGGACATGGGAGCGGCAGGACAGGGGGGAGAGAAGCTTTGATTGATGAATCTGGATGGGATGGGATGGAAGGGGAGGGGAGGGCAGGGCAGGGCCCAGGCAGGGAGAGCGGAGAAATTGCTGTACAGGGAGGGGAGGGAGGAGAATTGCTTGAGATGGATGGATGGATGGAGGTGGGCAGGGGACAGAGGAGCATGGATGGACATGGATGGGAGGACAGGGCCTACAGAGAGAGGAGAAATTACTTGATATTGATGGATGGAGGTAGGCAGGGGACAGAGGAGCATGGATGGACATGGATGGGAGGGCAGGGCCCAGGGAGAGAGGAGAAATTGCTTGATATGGATGGATGGAGGTGGGCAGTGGAGAGAGGAGAATTGCTGGATATGGATGGATGGAGGAGGGCAGGGGAGAGAGGAGGATCCAGCTTTTACATATGTATATAGAGCAAGTAATGAAGAAGAAAGGAGGAAAGTAAAGAATTAAATGGAAAGGAAGCCCTGGAAACGGAGTTAAGAGGACAGATAGCAGCCGAATCAGATACTGGGCCAGCATGATCAGAAAAACAAAGTCACCAGACAACAAAGGTAGAAAAAAATCATTTTATTTTCATTTTAGTGTTTGTAATATGTCCACTTTGAGAATTTACATCTGCTGTCTTATTTTGCAATGTATAGCAATGTGTTTCTTTCTGTTTGTCTGGTATTGTGCTGCATGCAGGGTCTAACTTCTTAGTATTTCAGGTTAATATTTGAAGAATTTGAAGAGGGGCTATCTCTGTTCTGCATGTGTGACTGCAAGGCCAAGTGTCTGAATAGGGATCTGTTTGTTAGATTCTGAGATTTTGCTAACACATTGTTTTTCAGAGTTGGCAAGACTGTCTGTTCTCATATGCTAATTTGGTTTGTGTCATTTAGAGTATAATGGAGCTGTAACAGCTTACAGAAATTATTTATAATGAAAACAAAAGCAAGTTATTTTTCTTCTATACTGGTGTAATATTTTCAATGATGCCATGGCTGGTAAAAGGGGTGTGACTACTGTAGGGGCGGTGCCATAGTGATCCCACCCCTGGATGGGTAGGGACGCCGACTAATAGGCTGCAGGAGGGTTCCAGAAACCCTAGGAGGCTCTGCACCCGCCGGAAGTTGGAAGTGCCCACCCTCTTCTCCCTCAGTTCTCTGCCGGTCCATCCTTGCCTTCCTGCGTGCTGCCCAGAATTTTAAAACTCATCTTACCTCGGGGTCCCGGCGGCAGCAGTGAAAGGCGAGCAGGCTCAGAGCTTCAGCCTTCCCTTCTCTCTCAGCTCTGGTCCCGCTCTCATTTTCTGTTTCCGCAAGGGCGTGACCAGAGCTGAGAGAGAAGGGAAGGCTGAAGCACCGAGCCTGCTCGCCTTTCACTGCTGCCGCCAGGACTCCGAGGTAAGATGAGTTTTAAAATTCTGGGCGGCATGCAGGAAGGCGAGGATGGACCGGCGGAGGACTGTTGTGGGAGAAGAGGTCAGGCTGGGGTTGGGACTGGCACTCGGAGGAGAGAGGGCCTGGAACTCGGAGGAGGGGGCCTGGAACTTGGAGGAGGGGGCAGGGAGAGGGTGGGGGAATGCACCACCTGTTAAAAAAAAAAATTCAGCACCCCCAATCATTTTGAAAAGTTGGCTCCTATGTATGTGCCTAGGTCCAGTATTGGTTCCCAATCCTGGTCCTGGAGGCAACCCAGCCAGTCAGGTTTTTCAGGATATCTGCAATGAATATTCATGCGAGAGATTTGCATACACTGCCTCCATCTCATGCAAATCTATCTCATGAGTATTCATTGCGGATATCCTGAAAACTTGACTGGCTGGGGTGCCTCCAGGTCCTGGAGTCCAGGATCAGGTTTGGGAGCCACAGTTCTAAACTGTAAGCTAACTGGGGGACTGGCTTACTTAGCCCATTGTGACATGGAGCCATGTGGCTTCCTTATAAGGAGGTGAGTATTAAGTGACATTTTTTGTTTACTATAAAAGAAAGGGATCTTTAACCTCTTGAAAGCTCATTTGCACTATCTTTGAATAATCCTTATGTTGATCCAGTGAAAGGTCTCTCAACCCATAGGGCTTGGCAGCAGTTAAAAATGCCTAATTCAGTGAAAGCTATATTTCACAGATGTTAGTTTTGGCTAGTTGTAAAGAAACCTAATAAGAGATAGGGAAGCTATTGAGCAAGGGGTGGATGGGAAAGAAAGAATGAATGCTGCTAGATAAGGAGTGAAAGAAAATAGGGAATGTACATAAGTACAGAAGTATTGCCATACTGGGACAGACCAAAGGTCCATCAAGCCCAGCATCCTGTTTCCAGTAGTGGCAAATCCAGGTCACAAATACCTGGCAAGAACCAAAAAAGTACGATACATTTTATGCTGCTTATCCCAGAAATAAGCAATGGATTTTCCCCAAAACCATTTTAAATAATGGTCTATGGACTTTTCCATTAGGAAGCTGTCGAAACCTTTTTTACACCCCGCTAAGCTAACAACCTTTACCACATTCTCTGGCAATGAATTCCAGAGTTTAATTACATGTTGATTGAAGAAATATTTCTCCGATTCGTTTTAAATTGACTACTTTATAGCTTCATCGCATGCCCCCTAGTCCTGGTATTTTTGTAAAGAGTAAACAAATGATTCACGTCTACCTGTTCCACACCACTCATTATTTTATAGACCTCTATCATCCCTCAGCCGTCTTTTCTCCAAGTTGATGAGCCTTCTGCTTCAGCCTTTCCTCATAGGGAAGTCGTCCCATCCCCTTTATCATTTTCGTCACTCTTCTCTGTACCTTTTCTAATTCCAATATATTTTTTGAGATGCAGTGACCAGAATTGAACGCAATATTCGAGATGCAAGTGGTGAGGGAAAAGTAAGAAGGACATTCAGTACATGGTGTGTTTGAGGAGAGAGAGGGAATTCAGGGCAAGGAATAAGTGAAGGAGTAAAAGGGGGTACAAGCAGATAGAAAAAAAAAGGGCTCTCAGGCAAGGAGGAAAGTGGAAATGCAGGGAAAGGAGATGGGGGGAGAGGAGATATATGAGGGTGCTGGGTTGGAGCCATAGGAGCCAACTTTTCAAAATGATTGGGAGTGCTCAACTCAGCACACATTACCATGTCTGTAAAAAGGAAAACAAAGTGTGGTAGGGTCATGGGCACAGCTGGCCAGGCCATATTTAGATGTACAGCACAGCGGTAGTGCATACACTGGAAGGACTGGTGGCTAAAAGAAGAGCTAGGGAAGCACTGAACATCCCACCAGTCTCTCTTCCTACCGAACCGAACCTCATACCCATCAATATACTTCACCTCACCTTTCTCCTCCTTCCTTCCTCCCCCCCCCCCCCCCCCCCCCTTCAGCCAGTCTATGTCACAGCCATATCTCTTCCAGGCCAGCCTGGCCTATCCATACCACTCATGCTCAGGCAGGATGATTGTATTATTTTTGTGAATATAGGAACATGATGTTCCTCTCCGTTTCTCTTCAGTTTGAAACTTTCAATTCAATTCAATTTAGGTCTTATATACAGCTAATATCCCCTGTTTAGGGTTCATTGAGGTTTACATCGTTATTGGAACAAAAGTTACAATATTATAAGTAGGGCATTGGGTGAATACTATGGGAGTATGGCATTATAGTTCGTGAATATTATCAGTCTGATGTCTGGAAGTTCTAGAGGTTGTTAGGAGGTCCATGATCGGTGATCGTCATGTAGCTGTGCTTTATTTGATAGTTCTAGGTTCGTTAGGGATCCAGGATCGGTGAATGTTAGCCATTCTTTGTTGAGACCTGTGGAACTTCGCTATTATAATTCTGGGCCGTCGGTCTCTGAGTTGTAGTGTGCCACGTCTGTCCATGTTATCCAATTGAATGATATTATGGCCTGCCACAATTGGAAACTCCTGCTGTAGCCAGGATTCTAAAGTGTGAAGAAGCTGCACCTCTACTATTGTTTCAGGAAACCCCAAAAAACAGAGGTTACCTCACAGCGATCTGTTTTCCAGATCTTCAAACTTATCGACATACTTTTGTGTGAAATGGGACAGCGCACTGAGCTGCTCTCGCGTATCTTGCACTGCATCTTTGGCAACGGAGACACGTCTCAAGCTCCGTGGTCCTGGAAGTGATATCTGAGCAAAAGACTTTCACATGAGCGATCTAGGAGAACAGCTGAGTGGATAGGTAAAAGAATTTCAGCTCTAAAGCAGCTATTACTACCGAAGTTAGATCAGAAAGGGCCGCAGTGGTAAACTGGGTCACCACAGTCCCAGGCATGTTGGCCATCTTGTCATCTCCTACCTTACCCTTCTCGGGTACTTTTCTTTGTGATTTCCCAGCCATTTGAGAACTTTGTTTCGCCAAGTATTTGTCCATGAATTAAAGAATGTCAAAGATGATTAATATGAGACCAAATTCAAGAAATTATGAAGGATGGAGCTGGAGGTGGAAGGAGTCCTACGCACTGAGAGCTGGGTTAAGACATGTCTGCACTCAGAGCAACACATGATCTCTCATGTAGAACAATTTTCAGCAGCTTAAATTTCTTTAACAGGTACAGCAATACCACTGTGGAACAATAGATAAGTATTGACCAAATTATCTTACTTTCTTTTACTCTGTAGCTATAACTTTCTTTTGTAGTGTGTGTCTTAAGAATTGATTCTTTATGATCTATTTTATGTTTTCCAGGTGCAGACACCCAGAACCAGTCCCCAGAAAAGGGAAGTTTGACCGCCATGGACACCCCCTCTCCCGGCACCAGCATTAGGCAGTGCATCACTTACCACACAGCTGACCCACTGGCACTTATGGCGTTGCCATACTGGGACAGACCAAAGGTACATCAAGCCCAACATTCTGTTTCCAACAGTGGCCAATCCAAGTTACAAGTACCAGCCAAGATCTCAGAACAGTAAAACAAATTTTATGCTGCTTACCCTAGAAAAAAGCAGTGGATTTTCCCAAGTCATAGTAACATAGTAAGTGATGGCAGATAAAGACCTGAATGGTTCATCCAGTCTGCCCAACCATCTCATTCATTCTCAATTCAACATTCTCATTCTCAATTCAACAGTCTTATTCATTCTCAATTCAAGATTAAATCACAATGATCGTGATATTGTATACTTGATCATACCTGGCAATGTACTCATGTTCCAAATTACTGAAATTTCTCTTGAAGCTGGATTGGTATATTTGGGACTCAGACTGTACAAGCCAGCCCAGCACCGGCCTTAGTTGATACAGCCAGAGTTGCCATCTAAGCACCACTTGACAAGCAAACACCTAAGCAACCCTTTAAGTTTAGCTTTTTATACCATTCATTTACTAATTAGAGATTCCCTGTGTTCATCCCATGCCACCTTGAATTCCGCCACAGTTCTTTTCTTCACCACCTCCCTTGGGAGGGCATTCCAGGCATCAACCACTCTCTCCATGAAAAAGAATTTTCTGACATTACTCCTAAGTCTAACACCGCACATCTTAATATTGGCTTATGGACTTTTCTTTTAGGAAATTATCCAAATCTTTTCTAAACCTTGCTAAGCTAACTGCTTTTATCACATTCTCTGGCAATGAATTCCAGAGCTTAATTACACGATGAGTGAAGAAATATTTTCTATGGTTTCCTTTAAATTTACTACTCAGTAAATTTTAGTTCTTTTACTTTTCAAAAGAGTAAACAAGCGATTCACATCTACCTGGTCCACGCCACTCAGTATTTTATAGACTTTTATCATGTTTCCTCCCCTCAGCTGTCTCTTTGCCAAGCTGAAGAGCCCTAGCCACCTTAGCCATTCCTCATAGGGAAGTCATCCCATCTCCTTTATGGTCAGCATTTCACAAGGCTGCTTCAGGATATAGTCATCTGGGATTAACATAGCGCAATCATGCTGCTCTCAAAGAGAGTATTTGAGAGCAGCATGATTGTGCCGTGAAAATCCCGTCGACTGTCACTGTGGGACTTGAAGAAATAATTTTATTGATTGAGATGACTCTTTACAGGTCCTCTTGAAGCAGATAGAGAAACTGTTAAGATAAGTAGTCCTGTTTAAGGATTTTTGATAACTACAGCATTTTGAAGCATTTGACGTATTTGTGCAACATTAAATAAAATGTAATAATGGCAAAATAAGGAAGGTTTTGTATGCCGATGATGTAACACCTTGGGCTTTATTGAGGCTTTTTCCTTCCATTTTTGTTACCTTTTCAACAGGTGTTCGTCTAAAGAGATATACATTTGGTATGATTTAAAAGGAAGAGTACATCATTTGTTGCTATATTGGTACTCAAATTTAACCAAGTTCTTCTATCAGCTTTTTTTATTTAAGTGACTCAGGTCATTTAGACGTTCTTTTATTTAGGCCGGTTTACCCTAGACAAGTTGTTGACACCTACTAGGCAGGGACAGATGCCAAGTACCCCAGTTCCAGGCTGGAGATTTTGGGACAGTCCTGAATTTCTGACCACCCCATGAGCAGAAATCAGTGCTACCCCATTGATAGAGCAAAATTGGCTCTCCCAAGCACCCTCTGTTTTTCTTCCCACCCACCCCTCCTTTTTTCATTAATGCTTAGTTTTTTTTACTTTATTTTATTTTATATGATTGCTATGTGTTCCTGTTTTATTTGGAGTTCTTTTCTGCTGTCTTCTTGAGTTTTATTATATTGCCGAAACTTGGCTAGTCCAAATTCTGGCAATATATCAAATGTTGTGAATAAACATAAATATAAACACTACAAATCCCACATTGCTTTGGGATGTAAATTCAAAGGGCCTAGACCTGGATAACTTAGCATCTCTGCAGGGATACCTAAGGCTTGTATACTAGACAAGAACAAGAGAAAAAGTAGGCTTACTCAAGGAAAGTCTTAATTTCACCGTAGCTCCAAGAAGTACATTTAAGAGGCAGAAATACCCAGCTGGTCCCTGTTGGGCAAATTAGGAAACAGGAACTAAGATTACGATAAGCACAAGATGGAGCTAGAAATAGGTTGACTACTGATAAAATCCTAAGAGGTAGGATAGCTCTTCCTGGAAGACAAGTGTCCTTGAACTCAAATGCCAGTGGTTTAAGACTAGCTTATGACTGTTGGCTATTATCAATACTGTAATTTAACAACAACAATTTAAAAAATCCAGACATTTAATCCTGTCATTTTAGGATAGAAATACATTTCCTAATGCCCATATCATTCAAACAGATGTACATCCCTATTGAGAACAACATTTGGAGTAAAGTTTGTGGCTTAAATGCATGTATCTAGGTTGTAAGTTAGCTGGGGATATAGATTTAGAATGGGATCATACTGGATCATAGGTGCGAAACATGATACAAATTATTACTCTCTGGACACAATGAAAGAGCTTGCTCAATATGGGAGGAGGGGTGCTCAGCACCCACTGAGCTAGTTCCTATGTGCTGGATAAAAACTTGGGAAGCTCTAGCCTAGATGTATGTGCCTATGTCAGTGGTTCCCAAACCTGATCCTGGACGCAACCCAGCCAGTCAGGTTTTTCAGGATATCCACAATGAATATTCATGAGAGAGATTTGCATGCAGTGCCTCCACCTCATGCAAATCTATCTCATAAATATTCATTGTGGATATCCTTGAAAATCTGATTGGCTAGGTTGCCTCCAGGATCAAGTTTGGGAGCCACTGGTCTAGACTGTAAGCTAGCTGGGGGACTGGTTTAGATAACCCAATGTGACATGGAGCCATATGACTTCCTTATGAGAAGGTGAAGTTTAGGACAGAGGTGAAATCTTTTTTTTGTTTGTTTACCACAGAAGAAAGGGAGCTTTAACCTCTTGAAAGCTCATGTACACTACCTTTGAATAATCCTTATGTTGATCCAGTGAAAGGTTTCTCAACTAACAAAGCTTGGCAGCAGTTAAAGTGCCTAATTCAGTGAAAGATATGATTCACAAATGTTAGTTTTGGCTAGTTAAAAAGAAATTAAGCAAGGGGTGGATGGGAGAGAAAGAATGAATGCTGCTAGATAAGGAGTGAAAGAAAAGAGGGAATGCAGAGCAAGTGGTGAGGGAAAGTAAGAGGGCCATTCAGTACATGGTGTGTTTGAGGAGAGAGAGAGAGAGAATTCAGGGCAAGGAATAAGTGGAGGAGTAAAAGGGGGTACAAGCAGATAGAAAAAAAAGGGCTCTCAGACAAGAGGAAAGTGGAAATGCAGGGAAAGGAGTTGGGGGGAGAAGAGATATTTGAGGGTGCTGGGTTAGAGCCATAGAGGGGCATAATCAAATGTCAACGGCCAAATAGACCCTCGGTGATCTATGTTGGCAGCGGCGCTACAGCTGGCCGGAACTGTATTATCGAAAAAGATGGCCGGCCATCTTTTTTGTCAATAATATGGTTTAGCCCGGCCAGATGCCGTGGAGTTCGCCGGGTTTGAGATGGCCGGGTTTGTTTTTCAGCGATAACGGAAAGTTATGTCGGCCATCTCAAACCCCGGCCAAATTCAAGGCATTTGGCCATGGGAGGAGCCAGCATTTTTAGTGCACTGGCCCCCCTGACATGGCAGGACACCAACCAGCCACCCTAGGGGTCACTGCGGTGGACTTCAGAAAAGCTCCCATGTGCATAGCTCCCTTACTTTTGGAGCTGAGCCCTCCAACCCCCCCCCCCCAAACCCACTACCCACAAATGTACTATACCCACTAAAATTGCTCCAGGGACCTGCATACAGCCTCTAGGACTTATTGCTGCTGTATAACTTTGGCACACCAGTTCACACCTGAAGACTAATCTCTCTGAAAAAGTCCTTTCTTGAAATAACCACGTTTACTCACAGTTAACTGCAGATCAGAGGTTGTGCCCCACTGGCAAAGAGTCCCCTGGTACTAAGATTAGCAGTAGGTCAGAGCTGGCACAGTGGTGTACAATGCCCTCTTTCAGCACCATTCAAGGTAAGAACTATGTTCTCTAACGCAGGGCCGTGCTGATACGGTAAGCGGGATAAGCACCGCAGGAGGGCGCTGACCTCTGGAGGGCACCGCCGCAGTGCTTACCCTCGCTGCTTACCCTCGCTCCGCGCCGCCAAGGCCTTTAAATCTTTTACCTCCGGTCGCAGCAGCATCAGTGAAAGCGCTGCCGACATCTCCCTTCCCTTCGCGCTGGTTGGTTCCCTCAGTGTCCCACCTTCTTCTGACGTCAGAAGAAGACGGGACACTGAGGGAACCAACCAGCGCGAAGGGAAGGGAGACATCGGCAGCGCTTTCACTGACGCTGCTGCGACCGGAGGTAAAAGATTTAAAGGCCCAGGGCGTGGAGCTGAGGTAAGGGAAGGGCAGAGAGGCATGGATGGGAGGGCAGAGCCCAGGGAGAGGACAAATTGCTAGAAATGGAGGGGAGAGAGGAGGATTACTGGCTATGGATGTAGGAGGGAAGGGCAGAGAGGGACAAGGATGGACATGGATGGGAGGGCAGGGCCCAGGGAGAGGAGAAATTGCTGAAAATGGAGGGGAGAGAGGAGGATTGTTGGCTATGGATGGAGGAGGGAAGGGCAGAGAGGGACAAGGATGGACATGGATGGGAGGGCAGGACCCAGGGAGAGAGGTGAAATTGCTGGAAATGGATATAGAGCAAGAAATGAAGAAGAAAGGAGGAGAGTAAAGAAATAAATGGAAAGGAAGTCCTGGAAACGGAGTTAAGAGGACAGATAGCAGCAGAATCAGAATGATCAGAAAAAGAAAGTCACCAGACAACAAAGGTAGAAAAAAATCATTTTATTTTCATGTTAGCGTTTGGAATATGTCCACTTTGAGAATTTACATCTGCTATCTTATTTTGCAATGTATAGCAATTTGTTTCTAAGAATATTGCTGACAATTCCTTTCAGTGTGGCAAGTGGTGAGCAATCATTCTCACGGGGGGGTGGGGGGGGCGCCAACTAATAGTCTGCAGGGGGGCGCCAACTAATAGTCTGCAGGGGGGCGCCAGAGACCCTAGGCATGGCCCTGCTCTAACATGGGTAACACAGGAAAGGGAACTAAAACTGGCTTACAAAAATGGCCACTACCGCATGGACTACAACAGGAAACAAAACAGGGCACACTCTGACCCAGTTAGCAGGGGGGAAAAGCACCATGGGAGTACAGCCCAGTACCCTACACCCACCACAATGCATTGCTAATGTGACTCTGCAGGGCACCTAACAGAAAAGGTGTCACACTCACCCGAGAGCCACATCGCAACCAGGGAAAGGCTGTCGGAGGATACAACACATTCTGCTGTCATGGAGGTGGGTACGGCATTTGAGGCTGGCATACAGGCTGCAAAAGGTTTTTAGTTTTATTTTTTTAGTATGGAAGGGGGTTGGTGACCACTGGGGGAGTATGGGGAGGTCATCCCCCATTCCCTCCAGTGGTCATCTGGTCAGTTGGGGCACCTTTTTGAGGCTTGGTCATGAAAATAAAAGGACCAAGTAAATCCGGCGAAATACTGCTTAACGCCGCTTTTTTTTTCCATTATCGGCGA
Organism: Microcaecilia unicolor; assembly: GCF_901765095.1. NCBI lineage: Eukaryota > Metazoa > Chordata > Amphibia > Gymnophiona > Siphonopidae > Microcaecilia > Microcaecilia unicolor. The sequence goes on along the minus strand of NC_044037.1, from coordinate 99,614,395 downwards.
AAGCCGACCATCTGGTAGCCACGCCCATGCCCGCCCATGTCCCGCCTTCGCTAATCTACCGACACGCCCCCTTGAACTTTCACCGGTGAAGCGACAGGAAAGTGGCGATGCTGTCAAAAATGCCGCTTTCGATTATACCGATTTTGCCGCTTTTAAGAAATCGTCGGCCATCTCCCAATTTGTGTCGGAAGATGGCCGGCGATCACTTTCGATTATAAGCTGGATAGGAGCCAACTTTTCAAAATGATGGGAGTGTTCAACTCAGCACACATTACCATGTCTGTAAAAAGGAAAACAAAGTGTGGTAGGGTCATGGGCACAGCTGGCCAGGCCATATTTAGATGTACAGCACAGCAGTAGTGCATACACTGGAAGGACTGGTGGCTAAAATAAGAGCTAGGGAAGCACTGAATGTCTCAGCAGTCTCTTCCTACCCAACCTCACCTCATACCCATCAATATACTTCACCTCACCTTTCTCCTCTTTCCTTCCTTCCCCCCCCCCCCCCCCCCCCCCAGCCCACCTATATCACAGCCATACCTCTTCCAGGCCAGCCCACTCATGCTCAGGCAGGATGATTGTATTATTTTTGTGAAAAAGGAACATGATGTTCCTCTCCATTTCTCTTCAGTCTGAGACTTTCAATTCAATTCAATTTAGGTCTTATATATCGCTAATATCCCCTGTTTAGGGTTCAGTGCGGTTTATATCAATATTGGATCAAAAGTTACAATATTATAAGTAGGGCATTGGGTGAATACTATGGGAGTATGGCATTATAGTTGTGAATATTATCAGTCTGATGTCTGGAAGTTCTAGAGGTTGTTAGGAGGTCCATGATTGGTGATCGTCATGTAGCTGTGCTTTATTTGATAGTTCTAGAGTTTGTTAGGGGATCTAGGATCGGTGATTGTTATGTATAAGACTTTAGGAAGAAGAAAGTTTTTAGCTTCTATTGGAAGCTGAGGTAGTTATTCTCTGATCTAACAGCCATAGGGAGTGAGTTCCATGGAGTGAACCCTGATACAGAGAAGCGCGAGTTATAGGTCTTCTGTGATCGGATTCCCTTGTGAAACGGTATGGCTAACATCAGTTGCTCTTTCAGTCTTTTGGTGTGAACAATGTAGATAGATGAGATGTTAATAAGCAGTTCTGAGGTGGTACCTTGAAGAATGTGAAAGATTAGGCACGCGACCTTGAACTTAGTTCTTTTGGCTATTGGTAACCAGTGTAGTTTTGTAAGATAAGATGACATGCTAGTATATCTATTCAATTTGTAAATTAATCTTGCTGCAGTGTTCTGTATGATCTGTAGTTTTCTTTTATGTTTGCTCTTAATGCCGAATAGTAGAACGTTACAGTAGTCCAGATGTGGTAGGATGAGCATTTGTACCAGTAGTGCGCCTGGTGCATTTGGAAGTAATCCTTTAGATAGGACCAGCACACCTGGGGATGCAATATTCTCGTACCAAGGATGTGTCTCCAGGAGCTACTGTCCAGGAAGGAAGGGTTAGGACAGCTGTTGTAGTTGGTGATTCGATTATTAGGCATGTAGATAGCTGGGTGGCTGGTGGACTTGCCTTGTTACTTGCCTGCCTTGTACAAAGGTAGCAGACCTCACGCATCACCTAGATAGGATTTTAGATAGAGTTGGGGGGAGCCGGCTGTCTTGGTACATGTGGGTACCAATGATATAGGAAAATGTGGAAGAGAGGTTTGGGAAGCCAAATTTAGGCTCTTAGGTAGAAAGCTCAAATCCAGAACCTCTAGGGTAGCATTTTCTGAAGTGCTACCCGTTCCACGAGCAGGGTCTAAGAGTTAGGCAGAGCTCCGGAGTCTCAATGCGTGGATGAGGCGATGGTGCAGGGAGGAGGGTTTTAAATTTGTAAGGAACTGGGCAACATTCTGGGGAAGGGGAGTCCTATTCCGGAAGGATGGGCTCCACCTTAACCAGGCAGCTGGCATCCTTTAAAAAGGAGATAGAGCAGTTTTTAAACTAGAACCTGGGGGAAGGCCGACAGTCATTCAAAGATGCATGGTTTGGAACAAGGTATCTTTCAAATATATCGCCAAAACAGGGAAGATAGGGTATCCCGATAGCGAGGTTGCAAAAGAGAACATAGTACATCAGATGTCCTTAAATAAAAATCAGACAAAAGATTGCAAATTAACACTGTCAACTACTGAGCAAGATTTAAATAGGAACAACAAACATAGTTTGAAATGTCTATATGCGAATGCCAGGAGGCTAAGAAATAAGATGGGAAAGTTAGAATATATTGCACTAAATGAAAAATTAGATATAATAGGCATCTCTGAGACCTGGTGGAAGGAGGATAACCAGTGGGACACTGTCATACCAGGGTACAAATTATATCGTAGTATAGGGTGGATCGAATTGGTGGAGGGGTAGCATTGTATGTTAAGGAGGGCCTTGAATCAAATAGATTGAAACAAAACACATCTTGGAATTCCTGTGGATTGAGATTCCATATGTAAAGGGGAAAAGGATAGTGATAGGAGTGTAATACTGTGTCCACCTGGCCAGGATGAACAGACGGATGTGGGAATGTTATCAGAAATTAGGCTAATAAACTGGGCAGCACAATAGTAATGGGTGATTTCAATTTCTCTGATATTGACTAGGTAAATGTAACATCAGTTCATGCTAAGGAGGTAAAATTCCTTGATGAAATCAAGGACTGCTTTATGGAGCGGCTGATACAGGAGCCAACAAGAGAAGGAAAAATTCTAGACCTAGTCCTTAGTGGAGCGTATGATCTGGTGCAGGAGGTAATGGTGCTAGGGCCTCTTGACAACAGTGATCATAATATGATCAGATTTTATATTGGCTTTGGAGTAAAATGAGAAGAACGATGGAAAAAAAACTTCGAGGAGCAGCTGCGAAGGTCAAAAATTTACATCAGGTGTGGATGCTGTTCAAAAATATCATCCTGGAAGCCCAGACCAAATATATTCCGTGTATTAAAAAAGGAGGAAGAAAGACAAAATGACAGCTGGCATGTTTAAAAAGTGAGGTGAAGGAAGCTATTAGAGCTAAAAGGAAATCCTTCAGAAAATGGAAGAAGGAACCGACTGAAAATAATAAGAAACAGCATAAGGAATGTCAAGTCTAATGCAAAGTGCTGATAAGCAAGGCAAAGAGGGACTTTGGAAAAAAAATTGCGTTAGCGACAAAAACATATAGTAAAAATTTTTTTAGGTATATTAAAAGCAAGAAGTCGGCAAAAGAATTGGTTGAACTGCTAGATGACCGAGGGGTAAAAGGGGCAATCAGGGAAGACAAGCCATAGAAGAGAATAAGGGGGTTGTTTACTAAAGCTTAGTTCGAGTTATCTGCAGCAGAGCCCATTTTATTCCTATGGACCCTGCTAAGCTTTAGTAAACAACACCCTAAATGAATTCTTTGCTTTGGTCTTCACCGAGGAAGATTTGGGAGAGATACTGGTTCCAGAAATGGTATTCAAAGCTGACGAGTCAGAGAAACTGAATGAAATCTCTATAAACCTGGAGGATGTAATGGGGCAATTTGACAAATTGAAGAGAAGCAAATCTCCTGGACCAGTGGTATTCATCCCAGAGTACTGATAGAATTGAAAAGTGAACTTGCAGAACTATTGTTAGTAATCTGTAATTTATCTTTAAAATCGAGCATGGTACCAGAAGATTGGAGGGTGGCCAATGTTACGCCAATTTTTTAAAAAGGTTCCAGAAGAGATCTGGGAAATTATAGACCGGTGAGCCTGAAGTTGGTGCTGGGCAACATGGTAAAGACTATTTATAAAGAACAAAATTACAGAGCATATTCAAAAGCATGAGACAAAGCCAACATGGATTTAGTGAAGGAAAATCTTGCCTCACCAATCTGTTACATTTCTTTGAAGGGGTGAACAAACATGTGGATAAAGGTGAGCTGGTCGATACTGTTTATCTGAATTTTCAAAAGGCGTTTGACAAAGTACTTCATGAAAGACTCCAGAGGAAATTAGAAAGTCATGGGATAGGAGGTAGTGTCCTATTGTGGATTAAAAACTGGTTAAAAGATAGAAAACAGAGTAGGGTTAAATGGTCAGTATTCTCAATGGAGAAGGGTAGATAGTGGGGTTCTTCAGCGGTCTGTGCTGGGACTGCTGCTTTTTAACTTATTTATAAATGATCTAGAGATAGGAATAACTAGTGAAGTAATTAAATTTGCTGATGACACAAAGTTATTCAAAGTTGTTAAATCACAAGAGGATTGTGAAAAATTACAAGAGGACCCTACGAGACTGGGAAACTGGGTGTCTAAATGTCAGATGACGTTTAATGTGAGCAAGTGCAAAGTGATGCATGTGGGAAAGAGGAACCCGAACTATAGCTACATAATGCAAGGTTCCAAGTAAGGAGTCACCGACCAAGAAAAGGATCTCGGCGTCGTTGTTGATGATACGTTGAAATGCTCTGCTCAGTGTGTTCGGTGGCTAAAAAAGCAAATAGAATGTTAGGTATTATTAGGAAAGGAATGGAAAACAAAAGTGAGAACTTTATAATGCCTTTGTATCGGTCCATGGTGCGACCGCACCTCGAATATTGTGTTCAATTCTGGTCGCCGCATCTCAAAAAAAGATAAAGTGGAATTAAAAAAGGTACAGAGAGGGGCGAAGAAAATGATAAAGGGGATGGGACAACTTCCCAATGAGGAAAGGCTAAAGTGGCTAGTGCTCTTCAGCTTGGAGAAAAGACAGCTGAGAGGAGATATATAAGAGGTCTATAAAATAATAAGTGGGGTGGAACAGGTATACGTGAATCACTTGTTTACTCTTTCCAAAAATACTAGGACTAGGGAGCATGCAAAAAGAATCGGAGAAAATTTTTCTTCACTCAACGTGTAATTAAACTCTGGAATTCTTTGCCAGAGAATGTGGTAAAGGTGGTTAGCTTAGTGGAGTTTAAAAAAGGTTTGGACGGCTTCCTAAAGGAAAAGTCCATAGACCATTATTAAATAGACTTGGGGAAAATCCACTATTTCTGGGGTAAGCAGTATAAAATGTTTTGTACTTTTTTGGTATCCTGCCAGGTATTTGTGACCTGGATTGGCCACTGTTTGAAACAGGATGCTGGGCTTGATGGACCTTTGGTCTTTCCCAGTATGGCAATACTTATGTACTTATGAACTTGTTTATTTAGTAATAGTGCTCTGAATGTTCCTTGTTTGCAGAATATTTGTTTATTATTCCTGAGGCTCTTCCTGGTTCAAACCTGCCAAGATCAATTTATATATTTCATAGCTTAGTTGCTTCATTTTTGAGTCACATTTTGAAATGTCTTTTGCTATTAATGTAACTGTTCATAAGCAACCTTTCATTTTCATTAGAACATAAGTGTTGCCATACTGCGACAGACTGAAGGTTCATCAAGCCCAGTGTCCTGTTCCCAACAGTTGTTAATTCAGGTCACAAGTACCTGGCAGTATCCCAGAACATTTAAACAGATTTTATGCTGCTTATCCCAGGGCTGTGGAGTCAGACCCGGAAGCAATTTTGGGTGGAGTCGAAGTTGAAGTCAGTAAAAATGTACCAACTCCGACAAGCTTCAAAATAAAAACTTACAACATTATAATATACGGTAAATTAATAATTTTACACTTATATATCTTTGTTCTGGATTTAAAGTACTGGTAAATATAAAGCCTAATATCAGTAGGAGACAGAGTCAAAGCTGGAGTTGGGGTAGGACTAGGTTTGGTGTACTGACTCCACAGCCCTGGTTATAGATGAACTCCTGTGTTCAAATATCTTTTACCTTTACTAACCTTCAGGGCCAGCACTGGTGGGGGGTGCAGCTAGGACAATTGCCCTGTTCCCCATTCCAGAGAAGGGGGCCCAGCATGCTTGAAGGTGAAGAAAGCACAGTTTATTGGTAGGCTTTTGGGTCCCCTCCTAAATTTCTGCCCTGGATCCCAGACTGTCTAACACAGGTCCTGTTGACCTCATTCCAATTCTGCCATATTTACGAAAGGGAGTGAAAAATATGGGGAACTCAAGTATAGCATTCATCTTATTGTATTTGTATCAGTGTGACACCTGCATGGGAGTCTTCAGCTGTCCATGCTGAATGCTTTATAAGTAGCATTCAGAATTCCCTACAGGCCTCAGTGTGGAGGATAGAGACCATTAGTACCACACATAATCAACTGCATCCAATAAATTAAATTTAGTGAATATGGGGACCCTCAGTGTGAAAGTCACAGTCAATAGACATCGCAATGACTTCAAGTGCTCAACAACTATCTTTCAACAGAGCACCGACCCGAATGTAATGTCCTACTCAGAATCACACCATCATCGGGTCACCCTGTGCGATAAGTGTTCAATAACGTGAATGTGAAATAAATTAAAAAATAAATCAAAACTTATAAATATGTGAAAAATTATGTCAAAATCCTCAACATAGAACTGCATTCAATCAATGTAAACCATAAAAGGTTCATGTAACCCAGTCCCAGTCCATCATATATCCTAAATTATCTGATAATCCAGACTTATCTGAGTCAACACTGTTGAAGAGAAATTCTGGAGCAGCAGGGTTCTACAGAACTCCATTTTGGGAATCACCCCTTCATCAGGAACCCATGTCAAAAAACTGCTCCTCTCACACTCGTGTGAAAGACCAGGGTTGTAATGGTTACAAGATGACCCTAGAGTTGCAAAGAACACAGAGCTGGAACCCTCCATTATAAAAAATACCAGCAACTGGAAATGATGTCATCAAAAAAAGTTTTAAAACTTTATTTACAAAACATAAAAACCACCGTCAAACATGAAATAGTTACAGCATAAAACTAATTCAGATAAAGACATCAAAAATACCTTGGATACCCTATGGTTGGATAAATGGGTACCAAAAGTTAAATGAACAATTACCAGAGCTTCATTTTGAGGAATGATACTATATAAAGCTTCTAAATTCATAGTGACCAAAATATCAGTAGTTCTGATGTTTGTATCTGAATTAGTTTTACGCCATAACTATTTCATGCCTAACGGTATTTTTTTTTATCTTCAAACCCATGGAGTTGCCATGGGTACAGTGATGGCTCCCACTGTAGCCCATCTTTATGTGGCCCAATTTGAAGAGGTACACATCTTTATGGGTCTGGGTGGTTTCAATATATTTCCATATAGGTAAAATTCATTGGTGATGTTTTTTGCATCTGGACCCATACTGAATCGAGTTTGATGGAATTTGTTACTTGGTTAAATGTTGGATCCTCATCTAAAGTTTTCTGTGGTAGGAGACATAATTTGAGAGCAAGGAAGAAGAACAGGCAGAGGGGATACAAGATGCAGAGGAAAGAGGACCTGAAGAGATGGAGTGCATCTTTGTGGGATTAGGGAAAAGAAGGGCTCAGAGAATGGTGAGAGAAAAGAGAGGTCACGATGGAGGGAACAAACATGAAGGTGACAAGGGTGAGAAGTTGCATGAGGGGATGACACTAGAAGGAAGTGAGTGACAGAAGGTATGGAGACAAAGATCATGAAGGCAGAGAGGTAGCATAAAAGAAGACCAAGAATAAGCAAAAATAGAGGATATAAGTCAAACTATAGACACTAAAGTAAAGATTCCTATGTTAGCTAGGCTGGGTCAAGGGTGGGGAATAGGTGGTATTTTGCCATTTTCCTCCAACCTTATGGTCACCAGGATATACAAGTTATTTTATTAAATGGACAAGGGGGAGCAGAGGGAGTTTTGTAATATGTGATGCCATGATCTGAAAAAGTTTTGTAATGGAGAAGACCTATAAACACAAACATGGCGGACGATTAGGAGGTCAGCACTCGTCACGCTCCTTGGACCTGAATCTGGGCCTAGCCACCATCTGACCCAACCGATGTCTGGAGACTGTTTCCTGGACTTCAGATAGGGTTGATTCAGAGCCCGACCCAGCTGACCTGGAGCCGGATCAATGTGCTCCAGCGATCTGCAGCCCAGACAGGAAAGCATTGGAAGCACGAGCCTCTCCCCACCAGCAAGCCCACTACCAGAGCTGGACCAAATCCATTTCACAATAGAGACCGCAGCTCAAGGTAGCTGGTTGCATGCCAAGGGAGGGCAAGAGCTGCCGAGCGCATCGAACATGCACTGACCCCAGAGCTGGATCAATGCGCTCCAGCAAGCTCCATCCCAGACTGGAAAACATTGGAGGCACAGGCCTCTCCCCAACTGTGAGCTCACCTCCCTTGCATGCCAGATCAGCGCGCTCCAGCAAGCTTCATCCCAGATGGGAAAACATTGGAGACACAGACCTCTCCCCACCTGCAAGCCCACCGCCGGAGCTGGACTGGACCTACTCCACTAATCAGACCAGTATACACTGACGACCCAGCTGCTCAAAGTGAGCGGATTGCATGCTAAGGGAGAGTGTGAGAGAGCGAGTGCTGCTGAGCACATCAGACATTACCTCTGATCTGGACTGCGCCAACATCCAAAGGTCCACCTTGGCCCCGATGTGAGACCTGGACTAATGACCATGTGGGACCGACGGGACGAGAGCGTGAGTGCTGCAAGTGCATCAGTCATATCCGATGTTTCACCTTGGCCCCAGCTTGAGACCTGGGCTGCTGACCACATGGGGCCAGCGGGACGAAGACAGCGAATGCTACTGAGCTCATCAGACATCTCCTCTGACCCAAACCGAGTCGACACCTGACATAGCACCTTGGCCCCAGCATGAGATTTGGGCTGCTGACCATGTAGGGCTGGCGGGATAGCTAGCGGTCCTCCTGAGGAGATTGGTCTCCTTGAGCGAGCCACAGGGTGCACCAGAACCGGGATAGAAGAGGTCACCGCAGCCATATGATGGTGGACAACTAGAGCAGAGTGGCTCGTGACCACCAAAAGACTCTCGACATCAAGGATCAGTGAGAATGGAGACAGTGAGTGGGTTTTGCACCGTAGGGGAAGCCTTTCCCGGTCCAGAGAAAATCCAAAGTCCCAGTGAAGTAAACACTGAGTAGTAGGACACCCACAGGGAAAGGTCATAAATACACCAAAGCTGCAGGCCGAGGAGTAAAACAATGAGCCACAGGCCACCCGTAAGGCAATCATAAGCAGTCAGAGAGCCCACAACCCTGCAGCATGACCACCACCCCCAGGTAAAGAAAGAAACCAAACATCGCCTCATCTCACACAAACAAACACACACACACACACACACACACATCCACAATAAAAAAAAAATTTAAAGCAGGAAGAATGCTCCTGCAGGACTATTTCCTTTCTATTAATCTTGTCCCTCCCTCATCTCATAATGAGGTGGCCTCTGATACTCTGCCTAGCCCTCTTGGTCTTCATGATGGGCAACCTACCCAAAGGTATCAGCTTTAAACAAATCCCAGTACTTTGCGGCCTTCCCAGAAAATATAATTCCCGTAAATGACCAAAACCCATCATCAGACATCTACTAGAGAGTTCTGACACCTACTCTCAAAGTGTCACGTCCACACCAGGACATAGGATGCCCACCGAACCCAATGTTCAGCCTAAAACACAATCTTTTGTGAACCTGACCAAACAACTCTCACACTTAGACCACATGTCTCAGTCATCCCTCGCACCAGCAATCTACGTCAATGCAAGATCAGTGGCAAACAATACACTATTAATAAGGGAGCTATTAGAATCATCAGATCTGGGCTTTCTGTTTATCTCTGAGACATGGCTAACAGAAGTCAACAGCTCGATACTACCCCATCTATACCCACCTGGATATGACATTCTTCACTCCGCAAGACTAAGTAAAAAAGGAGGAGGTCTTGCACTCATCTACAAGAGCTTTCTCCATATAACTTTAGTACAGGAGTTTACCTAGAACTGGAATATATGTTATGCAAACTCCAAGACAACTCCAAAGGAGCCTATCAGATAGCTCTACTCTTTATCTACCTTCCATCAGGAGCCTGGACAAAGGTAGAACCTATTATTCTAGAAATCATTTCATCTGCTGTATCCCAGTTCCCCAAAGTAGTTGTCCTAGGAGACCTAAACCTACACCTAGAGAATGATCTAGATAACAACGTTCATAGCTTTAAAACATTCTGGAAGACAAATGAACTCACAATGTTTGAGGGAGGTCTAGCCCATAAGCATGGCCATACTCTTGAGTTCCTCACTTCCTATCCCACCAACCTGATCAGATCACCTACATGGAAACCTATACCATAGTCTTATCACTTCCAACTAGAATTTACTATTAATATCTGCTTGAAGAGCCATCCCAACCACCACCCTGTTAAGGTAATATCTACAGAGGGAAAATTGATGAATCCAACTTCTGGAACGAGCTAACAAACTCCCTTACCCAAAAAGCCCTATACAAGAATCTGTAAAATCCAACTGGGACACCAAAGTCATAACTGTGCTAGATAAAATGGCACCAACTACCATGTTCCTTTGTCACAAAAATAATACAATCATCCTGCCTGAGCGTGAGAGGTATGGATAGGCCAGGCTGGCCTGGAAGAGATATGGCTGTGATATATATGGGCTGTGGGAGGGAGGAAGGATGAAGGAGGAGAAAGGTGAGGTGAAGTAAATTGATGGGTATGAGGTGAGTTTGGGTAGGAAGAGAGACTGGTGGGACGTTCAGTGCTTCCCTAGCTCTTCTTTTAGCCACCAATCCTTCCAGTGTATGCTCTACCTGCTGTGCTGTACATCTAAATATGGCCTGGCCAGCTGTGCCTATGACCCTACCACACTTTGTTTTCCTTTTTACAGACATGGTAATGTGTGCTGAGTTGAGCACTCCCAATCATTTTGAAAAGTTGGCTCCTATGGCTCCAACCCAGCACCCTCATATATCTCCTATCCCCCCAACTCCTTTCCCTGCATTTCCACTTTCCTCCTTGCCTGAGAGCCCTTTTTTTTTTCTATCTGCTTGTACCCCCTTTTACTCCTCCACTTATTTCTTGCCCTGAATTTCCTCTCTCTCCTCAAACAAACCATGTACTGAATGTCCCTCTTACTTTTCCCTCACCATTTGCTCTGCATTCCCTCTTTTCTCTTCTTTCACTCCTTATCTAGCAGCATTCATTCTTCTCTCTCATCCACTCCTTGCTCAATAGCTTCCCAATCTCTTGTTAGGTTTCTTCATAACTAGCCAAAACTAACATCTGTGAATCATATCTTTCACAGATTTAGGCATTTGTAACTGCTGCCAATAACCAGTAAGGTATGGATCAGCAACATTGATCCACTATGGAGGCATGCTGTATTGATCACTTAGAAGTTTACACTATGTCCACACCAGTTGATTTTTTTCTCAAGTGCAAATAAGAGTTCAGTAATGAATAGCAGGTGACCATTTTTTATTTAACTAGCTTAATATATTTTTGATAAGCTTCCGAGATTTATCCTCTTTTCATAAGTTCAGTAAACCTGATAAAAAGGGGATAACTGTCGAAAGCTTGTCAAAGATACAGTTGCTACCATGCCTTAACTACATCATAGATAACATACAATGCAATTATTTATACATGTTTCATGTTTATTTACATTTGCGAAACTGCTCTAAAGACTTGCAGAGCAGTTTACATGTCCAATAGAAAGTACAGTAAAAGGAAAAGAAGTTACATCATTAATAGGACAAGGAGGGTTGCAGATTCAGAAGCTTGATCCAAACTGTTGTCCAGAGGCATAACTGGGGGCGGGGGGGGGAGGGGGCAAGGGGAGCGGCTGCTTCCCCAAACAGATTTAAAATGAAAGGCCCCCTTTCTGACGCTTCCCCGGGTCCAGGGTCCGAACGGGCTAGAAGCCTCCTCGAAGGGCAGACTCATTCGGACTCTTTACCTCACAGTCGACACTCGGTGAATCCACCTAGGAAATGGAAGTGGTTAGTGGGTTCGGAGATCCTCTTCTCCTCCCAGGAACTCAGTCTTGGGTTCAAACCCCCTGTTGGGATGTAAACCATTGGTTCTCAAGGCGCTTTCCAAGATTAAATCACTCCACAGTCTAGTAGTTTATATAAGAATTAACTGAAACTTATATTAACTTCTGCAACCAGCAGCTCAGTCTGTTCAAAGCAAAGAAATTCATAGCAGTCCAACATAAACTCAATTTTGGCAAAATATTTACAGGAATGCAGATCCAAAATATGTACACTTTATACAGCACCTCTCCTTGTCCAACCCTTCAAAATGGCAATTAACCCCAAACAGGCTATACTCCTCTTTCGCACAGGTCCCGGACTCCAATGTCCTGACCCCTCTATGAGATGGAATTCTCCCCGGTTCCCACTCTCCAGAACTCACTGACATCTCTGTCCATGTGGACTATGGCTTCTCTCTCCCTCCAGTCTCCCCTGTCTCTTCATTGGTCTCCTGGCAGGGGAATCTTGGACCACCAAAAGACTATGTGCAAGCATATGATAGCACTTTTATCCTCCTCTAACTCCTCCCAGCTATCACTCAAAAGTCCTCCTGCACCATCTGGAAGCATTTTATTCCACTATCTGCCCCCCCTAGGCTGGGCTTACTTCCCACCCAAGGACCTCCAGGATACTTCCCCCAGTGACCTTCTACCAGGGCTCTATCCTCTCAGTAACCCCATACAATGGGTGGTGAGGGGGGGGGGGGGGTTACATAAATGAAAACGGAGCCTATGTGCTGTGACTTTCCCCTCCCTGCTGCCATTTTCTTTGCAAACAAACAGAAACTCTGCGTGGAACTATATCCCTGGACATACCACTGCCACCATCTAGCCCCACCTCTCTACACAGGAAATTACATCATAGGGGTGGGACTAGAAGAGCCAGCAATGGTGTGTACGGGATGTGGCCCCATGCAGGGTTCTGTTTGTTTGCAGCCTCGATATGGGGATACAGAGGGTAAAAAAATAAGTGGATGGCAGGAAAGGGAAGGTTGAGGTTTCTATTAGTTGCTGCAACCACAAACTCGGGAGAGCAGCAACCCAGCTGAGGTGCTGATGAGTGACTGAGTGAATGGGAGTTTATTATTTATTTGTTGCATTTGTATCCCACCTTATCCCACCTCTTTGCAGCCTCAAAGTGGCTTACAATACATCATGAGTAGTGGAAGAGTGTTAGTAATATAAACATTTAGTATTGCATGATCATGGTTAGTATGATGATAAAAACAAAGTAGTAGTACACAAGCAGATTTTAAGAAACAGTTCTGAAATTAAATAGGCGAGTTGTGTAGTGTATATTCACTTGGGTTGGTCTTTTTGGTATGCTCTTTCAAAGAGATGGGTCTTCAGTAATATGCGGAAGTTCGTGCTTTCATAGATCGATTTCAAGTTGCGCGGCAGTGCGTTCCATAACTGTGTGCTCAAGTAGGTGAAGTTTGACGCATGCATTGATTTGTATTTCATTCCTTTACAACTGGGGAAGTGCAGATCAAGGAATGTGTGGGATGATCTTCTGGCATTCCTAAGTGGTAAGTCTATTAGGTCAGACATGTAAGCTGATGCATCTCCATGGATAATTTTGTGAACTAGTGAACATATTTTGAACGTGATGCGTTCCTTAAGTGGAAGCCAGTGTAATTTTTCTCGTAAGGGCTTGGCACTTTCAAATTTTGATTTGCCAAATATGAGTCTAGCTGCAGTGTTCTGGGCTGTCTGGAGTTTCTTGATTATTTGTTCTTTGCAGCCGGCATATAGTGCGTTGCAATAGTCTAGATGACTAAGCACTAATGATTGTACTAAGTTACAGAAAACACTCCTTGGGAAGAAAGGTCTTATTCTTTTTAGTTTCCACATTGAGTGGAACATCTTCTTGGTTGTGTTTCTCGCGTGGTTCTCTAGTGTTAGGTGTCGATCAATGGTGACTCCAAGAATTTTTAGGGTTTTTGAAATAGGAAGGTTTAGAGTTGGTGTGTTGATGGCGGTGTATTCTTTCTTGGTGTGTTGGGAGGTTAGTATTAGGCATTGGGTCTTTTCTGCATTGAGTTTCAGCCGAAATGCGTCCGCCCATGAATGCATGATTTTGAGGCTTTGGTTGATGTCATTAGAAATTTCTTTTAGGTCTTGTTTGAACGGGATGTAGATCGTTACGTCATCCGCATAAATGTATGGATTGAGGTTTTGATTTGATAGTAATTTTGCCAGGGGTATCATCATTAGGTTGAATAGAGTCGGCGAGAGGGGGGATCCTTATGGTACTCTGCATTCAGGTATCCATGCGGCTGAAGTGGTCGAGTTAGATGTTACTTGGTATGACCTTGCGGTTAAGAATCCCTTGAACCACTGGAGGACGTTGCCTCCGATTCCAAAGTAATCAAGGATGTGTAGTAAGATTCCATGGTCTACCATGTCAAAAGCGCTTCACATGTCAAATTGTAGAAGTAGTATGTTCTTACCAGATGTAATCATTTGTTTGAATTTAGACATGAGGGTTACTAATACTGTTTCGGTACTGTGGTTAGACCTAAACCCTGATTGGGCATCGTGGAGTATAGAAAATTTATCTAGATAGTTTGTAAGTTGCGTAGTCACCAAACCTTCGGTTAATTTGATTATTAAGGGAATAGATGCTACCGGTCTATAGTTAGTTAGTTCACTAGCGCTCTTCTTTGTGTCTTTGGGTATGGGGGTGAGTAAGATGTTTCCTTTTTCCTTCGGGAAGAATCCATTTTGTAGCATGTAGTTCAGGTGTTTCGTTATGTCGTTTATGAATTGTTGAGGGGCAGATGTCATCAGGTTGTTTGGGCATAGGTCTAGTTTGCAATGGGATTTGGCAAATCTTTTGAGCGTTTGGGAGATGATGTTCTCTGATAGTATCTCGAAATTGGTCCATGTCCTGTCCGTTGGATGAATGCCAGGGGCTGGGTCTAGGCAATTAAGGAGTTCAGTATAGTCGGTGGTGCTGACAGGTATTTTAAGTCATAGTTGTACTATTTTTTTCGTTGAAGTATTTCGCAAGATTGTCTGCTCCAGGAGTGTCTTTGCTGTTGGTTGTGACTGGTGTGGTGTCTATTAGTTTGCTCATGAGTTGGAAAAGTTTGTGTGTCCTTGTAGTTTGGTCCGATTAAGGTTTTATAGTGTAGTCTTTTGGTTTGTCTTATGGTGTATTTGTATTTTCTTTGGAGTTGTTTCCAGGCGTTTAGTGTGGTGTCGTCTTTCTTTTTAGTCCAAGCTCGTTCTAACCTTCTGACTTGTGTTTTAAGTTTTTTCAATTCTTCATTGAAACATGGTGTTGAATTCTTTCTGTGTGAAGATCTCGTTTAGTTGGAGCAATGTTGTCTAGTATGGATCTACATCTATTGTCCCATTCTGAGAGGAATTGGATTGTGTCTGTTTTTGTTGTCCATTCATTGTGGTAAATCTGTTGCCAAAATTCTATTGGGCCTCTTTTTCCTCTCGTGGAGTAAGTTTTCCGTTCTTGTTTAATCGGTGGTCCTTTTGTTCTCCATTAGAGGGAGATGTTTGCTTTGTAGTGGTCCGACCATGGTGCGGGTGTCCACTTTGTGTCTGTTAACGTAATGTTTGCATCGTGGTCAAAGTTGTGTGTGATGATGTCTAGAGTGTGTCCTTGTCTGTGGGTAGGTTGTGTGTGTGTCCTGTGAAGGTCCCACAATTGTAGGAACTCTACGCATTCTTGTGTACTGGTTGAGTTGAGATCTTCAAGATGTAGGTTGATATCTCCTATTAAGATAAGATTTGAGCTGGAGACACAAGTGTTCGAGATAAAGTCCATGAGGTATGTTTGGGATTTATGCCAATTGCCTGGTGGTCTGTAGAGCAAGATTGCGGTAAGGTGTTTGCGTGGTTTATTCTTACCGAAGCGATTTCAAGTTGTGGTAGGATCGATTCGGTTATTGTTGTGATGATAAACTCTGATTTGTATATAATTGCTATTCCTCCTCCTCTTTTTCAATTTCTTGTCCAATGGGTGATTTTGTATCCCGGTGGACATAGTTCTAAAATTATAGGGTCTTTAAGGTCATGAATCCAAGTTTCAGTAATGAGTAGGATTGTCTAGAATGTCTATGGTGATCCAATCTGTTTTGTTCACTGTTTTATTTACCACTGATCTGGTGTTTGTGTATCCCATATGGATTTGTCTGTATGGTTCAGTTTGGGATTTGATTGTGTTGATTCTTATTAGTTGTCTGGTTTCTTTGCGTTTGGTTTTGTTGTGTCCTTTCTTCTCTTTCTGTTGGCTGTTTTCGTATGCATTTATTTGTAATTTTAATTGGTTGTTATTCTTTTGGTTTGTTGTGCTGTAATTGGGTTGTCTGTGGTTTTTGTAAGTTGTGGGAAGATTGTTGTTTGTGTTGGGAGTGGTCCATATGTGGTGAATTAAGGGGAGGAAGTAAATTAGCATGAGTAGTTTGTTGGTGTTCATGTTGGCTGTATTTAGTGATAGTTGGTATGTCTGGTAAATATTATTTGGTGTGGTTTTGTTTGAGCATCAATCGGCGTTTGTCATATGTGAACATATATGAGCAATTTTTGAACCTTTGATATAGCATCAGCAGTTTCAACATTAAGCATAGGGCGGGACATTGAAAATGAACGAATCAGGAAGAGCTGCGTTCTGCTAGAGACGTCGGGGGGACTCGGGAGGTGAGGAACGCTTTCAGTGACGCACGCAGTACACTGCTGTGGGATTCCGACAATGCAGGGTAAATTTAAAAGAAAAATCCTTGGTTGGGGGGGAGAAGAAGAGGGCACCAGGGTGGACAGTGGCGGTAAGCATGGCACGACAGCGCCCTCCAGCCATGCTTACCATCCATGTCGGAGTCGGACCGGCCCTGGGAAGAGGCTGACTGAGGCGCACCGCGCGGGGCCCCCCTAAGCGCGGGGCCTTATGCGGTCGCCTCGGCCTAAGACCGGCCATGGGTAGGGGATGGGAAGAAAAAGAGAGAGACAGAATGATTGAGGGGAAAGAGACAGAGGGACAATGCTGGATAGTGGAGGAAAGAGAGAGAGAAAGCTGGGGCAATGCTGGGTGGTGGGGTGAAAGAGACAAAGAATGGGAAAAAAGAGAGAAGATACTGGATGCCTGGGAAAGGAAGGGAAGATGCTGCATATCAGTGGGTGGGGGGGGCAAGGAGAGACAAAGAAGAGATGCTGCTTGAATGGGAGATACAGACAGAGACAGAGAAAAAGTGCTGCTTGACTGGGGGGGAGAGAAAGAGAGAAGAGGTGTTGCCTTGCTGCCAGAGAGCAAGAGACAGAAAAGAGGTGCTGCTTGGCTGGAAGAGAAAGAAAAAGAGACAGAAGAGGTAATGCTTGGCTGGGAGAGAAAGAGAGGGACAGTAGAGGTGCTGCTTGACTGAGAAAGAGAAACAGGTAGGTGATGCTTGGCTACGAGAGTGTGTGAGAGAGGGAGAGATAGAGAGACAGAAAGAGAAGAGGTGTTGCTTGGCTGGGGGGAGGGGGAGAGATGCACGCGCACACACACACAGATACACAGGTAATGCTGTATGACTGGGGAAGAGTGAGAAACACACACGCACACACACAAAGGAGATGCTAAATGGCTGGGGGAAGAGAGACATACAGACATAGTAGTTAATGGCAGCTAAAGACCTGTATGGTCCATCCAGTCTGCCCAACAAGATAAATTCATAGCATAAGGTATGATGTAATACTACATATGTATACTCGATCTTGATTTCTCCTTGCTATTTTCAAGGCACAGACTGTAGAAGTCTGCCTGACACTGGCCTTGTTCTCCAGCTACTGAAGTTGTCATCAAAGCCCCACTCCAGCCCATCCAAATCTGTCTAGCCATGATCAGGGCGCAGAACATAGAAGGCTGTCCGGTACTAGTCTTGTTTTCCAGCTACTGAAGCTGAATCTGTCCAGCTATGATCAGGGCATAGACCGTAGAAGTCTGCCCAGCACTGGCTTTGCTTCCCAATTACTGGAGTTGCCATCTAATCAAATACAAACACAGCAAAGTTGACCAAAAACAGTAGCCAGACAATGTGAAGATCACACATTTATTAACATCCAAGACTCGACACGATCTGTGTTTTGGCCTAAAAGGCCTGCATCAGGAGTCTAAAAACAATTAAGAAGTATATACATAATAGATAAACTGAATAAATTGATACAAGGATTTGTTTTATTACTGATTTTAGGTTGAATTTACTAAGTTTTTATACTTCCTTAGTTCATTTTTTCCTTGCTTGATTCATCAATAAGCATTAGTATACATTTTCATTTTTCCATTCACAACTTCAGTTGTTTCTATTTTTAATTCAGACAATGTGTTGTAAATCAATCGTCTGAGAGGTAATAACCCATTTTTCCATTAGCGTAGTCGTGAAGTCCCATCTCTTTTAAGTTTTGAATCTTATGGCGGTATGCTTGGGAGTCTTAATGCTTCAAAAATATTTTTAGAGTTCAAAACAATACTGAACAAATGATGGTAATATTCTAATGAGGTTTGCGATATTCTAATGAGGTTTCTAGTACATCATCTATGTTACTCTGTCTGACTCTAAGTTTTCCATCAAGAATGGGCTCAGCTTTCATTTTGGCTGTAGCGTTTGGCAGAACGAAGCTAGCATAAGTTAGGAGCTTATTATAAATTCTTTATATTTAAACAACAATGTATTTTTTTTCAATACATCTTTTCCTGTTGTAGAGAACCTTTTAAGGCCATCAGATTTCAAAACCAGTTTATCTGCACGCCACATCTGTTGATTCTTCACAGTGGTGAGCTTTTTAACTTTTAGTACTCTTTTCAATTTCCTTTGTGGTGGTCTTTCAGCTTCTAGCACTCTGATTTTAAATTATTATATTTTGTCATAACCCCAACAAAACACTCCTAGTGATTTTAATTGTGTACGTTTCATTTTGGTGTGCTTTCCTGCACTTGAAATGCCACGACCAAACTAGTGATATTTTCAAGTATAGTAGTAATATATAGGAACAACAGTAACATAAGGGAACAGTAATTAAACCTTAGTATCTCCAAGAATGTATGCAATATTGGTACTTAGAGCTATTTTGATACTTTAGAGTTGTCCCAGACCCTAGCATACCCAGAGATGTATGCCATATTGGCTCTCAGTAGTCATTTCGATAATTAAGAGTTACTTCATTACTTTTATTTTTGTCATCACAATTGTAGTCATTACCTTTAGATGTAGTCTACACAGTGTTCACTTCATTATTGATCCTCACAACGTTCATTATATATTCTTTTACTCATTTTCAAAATGTGAGATCTGGATTTCAGAATACTTTCTAAATGTTTGCTTGCAAAGTCACTATGTTGATCTAATTTTTTTTACTGTAACATTGTATCACGTGTTCTTCTTTAAGGGGTTCTTTCACAAAGGCGCACTAGCGTTTTTAGCATGCACTAAAAATAAGCATGTGTTAAACGTTAGAGACACCCATATATTTCTATGGCCATCTCTAGCGTTTAGCACGTGCTAATCATTAGCGTGCACTAAAACTGCTAGCACACCTTTGTAAAAGACCCCCTAAATACTCCATTGATACACTAGCTCATTATTAATATAAATTATAATCAGATTCAGAACCCTATCACCAGTGATGTGCTGGTAAATTTTTAACAACAGGCTCTCTCCCCGGTCCACCTCAGCGCCCCCACGTCCACCACTGCGCCCCCCCCCCATCCCCCTCTGCGCCCCCCCGTCCACCTCTGCGCCCCCCCCCCAAATAGCCGGGGGGGGGGCAATGCATTACTCTCTCCAGGAAAAAAAAAATTAAATGATCCCTGGTTCCAATCTAATTCATGTTTAATATGGGATAAAATGCCATAAATAAGTAAATAAATATAAACTTTTAAAGTTCAGCACCTGATTCTCAAAGTGGACATATTCCAAACACTATAATGAAAATAAAATTATTTTTTTCTACCTTTGTTGTCTGGTGACTTTGTTTCTCTGATCCCAGTATCTGATTCTGCTGCTCTCTATCTGTTCCCTTGACTCCGTTTCCAGGGCTTCCTTTCCATTTATTTCTTTTCTTTCCTCCTTTCTTCTTCATTTCTGGTCCTCCGCAGACTTGACTGTACAGTGGATCCAGCTTCTGCCTATTTTCTCCATCCATGTGCAGCTTCTCTCCTCACTTCCTTTTCCCTCATCTAATCTCATTCCTCTATCTTCCCTCCATGTCCAGCATTTCTTCTCTCTCCCTTCCCTACCCTCCATCCATGTCCAGCAATTCTCTTCTCTCCCCTGCCCCCCCTACCCATCCATGTCCAGCAATTCTCTTCTCTCCCCTGCCCCACTCTATCCATTCATGCCCAGCAATTGTCTTCTCTCCCCTGCCCTCCATGCCCAGCAATTCTTCTCTCCCCTGCCCCCCTCTACCCATCCCTGCCCAGCAATTGTCTTCTCTCCCCTGCCCCCTTCTACCCATCCCTGCCCAGCAATTCTCCTCCCTCCCCTGCCCTCCCCTCCCGCTCCCAAACATGTCCAGCGAATCGATTGTCCTCCCTCCCCTGCCCCTCCCCTCCCGCTCCCAAACATGTCCAGCGATTGTCCTTTGCCCCCACCGTCCCCTCCCGCTCCCATCCATCTTTTTTATTACCTCTCCGTTGAAGCGCGCGTTATTTAAAGCCCTGCTGCCTGTAAGGAAAAAGAACTGGGGGTTAATAATATTGATGTTATTTGGAGGTTCATAGAGTATAAATTAGTTGTAAAAGTTTTGATGCAATGTTTATTCTATTTTAAGATAATTGTTTATTGTCAAATAAAGTACGAGGGTACTATTTAACGTCTGGTGTCTGACGTCAGAAGGCGGGACTAAGGGCACGAACAAACTCATTGAAGCAAACAGGGAAGGCTGGAGACGGGCAGCAGGGCTTTAAATAACGCACGCTTCAACGAAGAGGTAATAAAAAAGATGGATGGGAGCGGGAGGGGACGGTGGGGGCAAAGGACAATCGCTGGACATGTTTGGGAGCGGGAGGGGAGGTAAGCATGGCCTGTGATGGCGCCCTCCTGCCATGCTTACCTCCTGTAATGGAGCCGGCTCGACCCCCAAGAACAACCGGCTCGCAAGAGCTGTCAAAATTTAACAAGCGGCTCTTGCGAGCCGGACCGAGCCGGCTCCAGCACACCACTGCCTATCACCCACATTCTAGCCTAGGCATAAATTACATTTACACTTTGTGATGAGGTGGGAGAATCCAGGCCCGGTAAGATAAGGTGTGGGGCCAAACTACACGTCCCAGAAGGTATTAGGAAGGGGAAGCAGGAAGGTGTACTCAAAAACCTGCCAGGGACTGCACATTGGGGAGGTGGAAGGGAAGAGTGGAGGGAGCAGCCGCTATGGTGAACAACGTCCAGAAGGGGGAGCAGTGATGAGAAGACTCAATTTCCGTGGGTCAGAAATCAATACAAGATACCTTCCACCTGCGAGGGGGTGGGGCGAACTAACCAGCAGGCTGTGAGGGAGCCAGAGTTAATGGAGTTTTTGGAGGAAGGAGAAGGGGAGAGTACAGGATTGCCAGGCTTGGATGAGCAGTTGGATATGGACTGTGATTGTACTCTGGTGGAGGGTTGCAGAGGTCTGAGGGGAGTGGGTGGTCACAGGAGTCATGTAGCTGTGTAGAGGGAGGTGTACTGCCATCCTGCAACCACTCAAAAAGAAAAGACTTTCAAAAACTGAAACCAGGAGGACTGAACTCTGGACTGGGATTTATAGTGGGGGGGGGGGGGGGGGGGGGGGGTTAAATGGCCAGACAAGAAAAGTGGAAACATTATTTTTAATTTAGGGTGAAATAGTGTGGAAGTCGTGTTAGTCTGCTTTAAAGGTTAATATATATATAAAATAACAAAAAAATGGAAAATAAGATGATACTCTAACATGCACCCCCGGTGTTCCTGATGTAAACTGAGTGGTTTCCAAAACTGGGTGTTTGTAGTCGGGCCAGAACTTGGAAACACTGTGCAAAACATCGGAAGTGATGTAGGTTCACTATCCACGTCTCCCGTCCTCAAAGGGCGGGAGAGGAAAAATAAACTAAATTTAGGATTTTGATGGTAGTCCTCCCAAAATTCAATGGCACCAGACGCCGGATGTTAAATAGTACCCTCGTACTTTATTTGACAATAAACAATTATCTTAAAATAGAATAAACATTGCATCAAAACTTTTACAACTAATTTATACTCTATGAACCTCCAAATAACATCAATATTATTAACCCCCAGTTCTTTTTCCTTACAGGTTAAATTCTCAAAAACAACAGAACAAACCTCATCAGATAAGTGTTTTCCTTATTTATCTCCTATACCTCTAACCTTTAACTATTTTGTTCTATTCGATTGATTTACTTTGATTTCTTTCTTTAAACAAGAATTTGATTCTTTCTGTATTATTTTGGTCTCTTTTAGGATTCTCGCTTCTTTGACGGAACCCAGGACCTCAGGTAAGTATGTTTGTTTTAAATGGTTTTGTTCCCCAAGTCACTTAGCTGTTTTTCAAAAACGCTGATGTCTTTCTTGCGTGGGGGCCCAGTCAGTCGCTCTTCCGGATTTTTCTTCTTCGGCTTTTCCAGTTTTCTTGCTCTTCTCCCTAAACCTATCTTAATCAACTTAAAAGGAAAGAAAACCCTAACTCCCTGATGGATTTTTCATGCAGTTTTTCTAGGTGTCAGTAAATGGGGTTACACTGTGGCCAATTACTTCTTCAAAAATAAAGTAAAATAAAGGGACTTGTTCTTCCGGACCTGTCCTTCTTTTTACTTGTCCCTGCTCTAGAGGAGCACACGAGATGCACACTCACACTCTACCCTACCCCTACAGCACATTCACCCTGTCTCCCAATAACATCAAACAATCCCCTAAAAATCTAAGCCTATTTCCTATAACACCCCCTTAAAACACATTCCTCACTCATTACTAGCATCCTTATGATTTATTATTTTTCATCATCTTTCAAATCAGTCACTTCTAAGACCTAGGCACTCACACAATCTCAGACACCCAGCTAGACACAACCTCTTTCTTCGGTGGCTTCAGCTCCTCTGACCAACTGTTCACAGCTCAGTTGCCTAAGCAACGGAACCGCGGCCAGAGTTCTAGAGACCCCCTAGCCAATCAGCTGTCCTTCCCAAGGTTCCATTTTTTTCTGCTGACCAATGGAACCCTGGGCAGCACAACTGAATCTCCATTTTAGTTTTATTTTTCCCATAGAAAATAATGGGAAAAATACTCAAAACCAAATTAAAAAGTCACAAGTCACCCAAATTGTCCCCAAATCACCCCCAACCACTAAACACTACTTTCCCCATTAAATCGTGTTCTTAAAATTTAAATTTAACGGTTTTTTACGTCCGTCCCCATATTTTCTCCAAAAACACCCCCTTAAAAATCCCAAATTTAACTAAAAAGTATCCCAAAAATTCACACACCTCCCTCTGAACCTACCCCATCGAATAATAAATTTTAACCCTTAATTAACCCCTTAAAACTAGACCCCCTCCAGAAGACCCCCTAAAAATATTCAAATTCAAAAATTAACCCGCTAGAAAAATTCACAAAAATTCCCCGAACCCAAATCCAAAAACAGATTTCAAAAAAACTTAAACCGCTGAATTTTTATAAATAAAACACGCAATTTACACATTTTAAAAATAAATAAATTAAAATTTTGGGTCAAGAGACCCCTTACTTGAACTGGGATTTTCCCCTCACTTGACCTCTACCTTCGGTTCCGGTCCCCGACGTCTGTAGGTAAAAACGGAGCCCAAAAATAAAAACTTCCGAAGCTCGGCCCACAATTTAGGCCCAGGCTTCGGCCTAACTGGAAAAATGCGCACCCCCGATTCGCACGTCTTCCTCTCTTCACCGGCCATCTTGAAAACGGCTCCATAAGCGTACCTCACGCCCAACCGGTTTTCCCCTTCCCTCACTGAAAGCGGACTTCTCCTCCCCTTCTGCGTCCTCGCGCGATCACGGGAGACACGAAGACGCAGTGCTCCAGCCCAAAGATGCCCCCCCCCCCCCGAAACAACGGTGGTGCCCGGTATACCTCTTCACTCTCGGGGATGTGCCCAATCATCCCCGAGAGTCCGAAAACAGCAGCGCTGCTTCCCCGACCGCCTCTCCGTAACCGGAGCGCTCCTCCTGCTCCGGTTCCCATCTTCAGGTCTGGGAACGTGCTCCATCGCTCCCAGGCCCCGAAAACTGCAGTGCTGAGCTTCCGCAGCGCCTCTCAGTCCCGACGCCCTCCCCTGCACCGGGGATCGCCAAACCGGGCCGATTCGGCCCCATAACATGCCCAACGACGGAGCCAAAAATACCGGAGCCCCTCCGGAGCACCTCTTCATGCCTGAGACGTGCCCAATCGTCCCAGGCCACCCAAAACTGCAACGCTGCCTCCCGCAGCGTCTCTCCTGCCCTGCAGCGCCTCAGGCT
Source organism: Microcaecilia unicolor (assembly GCF_901765095.1). NCBI lineage: Eukaryota > Metazoa > Chordata > Amphibia > Gymnophiona > Siphonopidae > Microcaecilia > Microcaecilia unicolor. The sequence continues at coordinate 99,590,015 of NC_044037.1, read as the reverse complement.
TCCTCAGGTAAGTAAAAAACAAAACAAAAATTAATTATTTTTTCTTTAACCCCCTGTTACAATACCTTTTTTTATTGGACTAAATACATTTTTTTTGTATTAGCTTTTGGAGGCCAAAACCTCTTTCCTTGGGTCAGGATAGTTTACTGACATCAAAATCCAGCTACAACAGGACAGAAGGAGGTTAAAGATATTAACCCAAAGTATCTGTGAATAAAGTCTTTAGGCTTGTCTTGAATTTATTAAAGGAGCTCTCAAGAAGTAAGAGAGGTGGTAATGTATAAGGTAGGGCTGATCACACTGAAGATTCAGGTTCTGACATGATCAAAATAGACATGTCTGAAAGTTAGTACTACAAGTTGGTTGAATTGGGAAGATTGCAGGATGCGTCCTAGGGTGTAGGGTATTATGAAAGTTATGTTTTTATTATTATGAACAAACAAACAAGGTAAACACTGGGCCTTCAGGAATGAGAAAAATGCAGTCCTTTATTTATGATGAAAACCCGACACGGGCCGTGTTTCGGCGTACAAACGCCTGCATCAGGGGTCTAATGTAAAAAATACATAAACATATATCATTAAAAATATATAATACAATAATGCAGGACCAACATCAAAATCAAGATGCATATGCATGCTTACATAAACATGTACATTTAAAAAAATCATTTAAAAGCAAAACATAATTATCGTGGTTAAAAGAATATAGACCAATCATCATATATACAATCCTATGTACACATACATACACATATACATATAAGAGATAATAAAATATAATCTAATATAATAAAACGCACCCTCAACGTTCTGAGGACAACGTTCTGAAGCCATCTGACGTCACTCCCAGGCTGAAGGGTTCGTGGATTCGTGGTGTGAAGCCTTCAAGCCAGCCAGCCGTCTCTGCCCCGCCCTCACGTCAAACCAAACAAATCCGGAAGCGAAGCGTCAGGGAAGGAGGCGGCGCTCCCGACGTCTAGCCTTCCCTTCGCTGTGTTCCGCCTTCAAATGAAGGCGGAACACAGCGAAGGGAAAGCTAGACGTCGGGAGCGCCGCCTCCTTCGCTTCGCTGCACGAACCGCCACGGAGGTAAAGTTAAAAAGAAGAAGAAAAAAAAAAAAAGGGATGCATGGATGCGAAGGGGGGGGGGGGAGAAGAGGGCGGGCCAGGCTGGGACATGGGAGAGAGAGGAGCATGGATGCGAGGGGGGGTCATGGAAGGGAGAGAGGGGACTTGCTGGAAAAGGATGAATGGAGGCGGCAGGGGACAGAGGAGCATGGATGGGCATGGATTGGGAGGGCAGGGCTCAGGGAGAGAGGGAAATTGCTGGATAGGGATGAATAGAGGGGACAGATGGGCATGGATGGATATGGATTGCAGGGCAGGCCTCAGGGAGAGAGGGCAATTGCTGGATAGGGAAAAATGGAGGGGCCAGGTGACAGAGGAGCATGGATGGGCATGGATTGGAAGGGCAGGACTCAGGGAGAGGGGAATTGCTGGATAGGGATGAATGGAGGGGACAGATGGGCATGGATGGATATGGATTGCAGGGCAGGCCTCAGGCAGAGATGGGAAATACTGGATAGGGAAAAATGGAGGGGCCAGGTGACAGAGGAGCATGGATGGGCATGGATTGGAAGGGCAGGACTCAGGGAGAGGGGAATTGCTGGATAGGGATGAATGGAGGGGACAGATGGGCATGGATGGATATGGATTGCAGGGCAGGCCTCAGGCAGAGAGGGGAAATGCTGGATAGGGATGAATGGAGGGGGCAGGTGACAGAGAAACATGGATGGCCATGGATTGGGAGGGCAGGGCTCAGGGAGAGAGGGGAATTGCTGGAAAATTATGAATGGAGGGGGCAGGGGACAGATGGCCATGGATAGGGAGGGCACGGCTCACACTCTCTCTCTCATATACAATGTCTTTCTGACTCTCACTCTCACACTGTATCACATTCGCTCTCTATGTGCCACACAGTCACTCACACACTCGCTTGGTCTCATACACTCACTCTCACAGAGAATCTGTGTCTCACACACACTCTCTCTCTCGCCCACACACACACACTCTCTCTCACACTGTGTCTCACATACACACTTGCACACACTCTCATTCTCACACATACACTCTCTCACAAACACACTCACACCCAGACTCACTCTCTCACACACTCACACTTTCACTCTGACTCTCAAACAGTCACTCTCACATACACTCTCCCAAACATACACACTCCAAGGAAAACCTTGCTAGCGCCCGTTTCATTTGTGTCAGAAACGGGCCTTTTTTACTAGTAAAATATAAAACATCATCATCATGGCCTGAGAAATATTAACCATACATCCATACATATATCTACATATATCTATCTCCCTATACATGTCCTCATTTACACATACTTATTCACAAGCTTCAAAATACATACTCATACATACACATATTTGCACACAGTGATGTCATATTTCAAACTTATGTGTGCAAATGTTTGAAGACCTTACCATATGGAATAGGCATTGCAAAATGAGCGCAAAAGGAGCTGGGCTTATGAACTTATGGTGCACGCCTACAAACGCTCATATATAAACAACTTTACCAACTTCAAACTAGACATGAGAAATAGAGCATAAAAATAATAAATAAATAATGATAAACGTTAATAAACATCAAGCCTTACCAAAGAGCTCTTCTAGGTCAGCTAATTAGCTAGTTGATAAAGATGATAAACAATCAGGTTATATTCCCTAATATGAAAAGAATAAAATATTCAAAATCGATACCTACTTTCCCAAATCCATAAATAACGTTAAAGCGTCCTTCAAAATACAGCTGTATAATGGCAATGTATCCCCATGCATCCACATACAGTCAGTGAGCAGTTCCCATTACCCTCATTTGGTATCAGATGAAATAAACATCTGCTTTAAAACACTTAACAGACGGAGAAACCAACAGTCCAGCATTGCCTGAAGGCACGTTAACACAGAATCCATCATCATGAGATATCTTGTCAAAAAGGGGAACTTAAAATCTTACCCACTGTTTAGGCAGCCCGTTTGTAGGACACCTTCAGTCGCGTCAACCGCCAAAAATGAAAGCATGTGCAACATAGTGTTTAAGAAAGACGTCACGGGGTATGTCCTGATATTTAAAACAACTCCACATTTGTAAATCGTGGGCGCACTAAAATTATATTATATCCCCCCAAAAAAGGTTCATTCGCATCATATACTCAGTATTAATAATCGTATGTCAGACAAATTGCCGATAGTGGGAATATACTTCCCAGATATGTAGGAGTCCAATCGGATATCTGTATGCGCTGCGTGAAAAATAGCTAAGATGGTACGATTCATCATAAAATATTTTGTCTTTTCTTTAAAAAATAAAGATCTTACCCGATGTTTGAACAGCTCGTAAATAGAACGCCTTCAGCCGCATAAACCGCCAAAAGTGAAAGCATGCGCAAAGCAATGCTTAAATGGAGGGGGGGAGGGGAAGTCGAGTATAGTGACATCATGGGGTTTGTCCTAATATTTAAAGTGATCCCGCATTCGCGTGTTATAGGCACAGATGAATAATATAAATATATATATATATATACACACACAAATCCCTCCATTCACATCTAATCCTCAAAATTAAACAAAATTATACTTCTCAAATATATAAAAGCCCCAATAGATACTGTCTGCACTACATAAGAAATATCTAAAATGGTTTCACACATAATAATGTACATAAAAACATTTCACGTTGTTTGGCTTGAAATTTCAGCATCAGGTATCATGACTCCATATTATTATAAATATCCCTTAAGAACGAGCAACATAAATTCCTTAAAAAACATACAACCGTAATATGAACAGATATAGTAAGACATACTTGAATTACATATTGGTCATAACCAAATAAAATCATGTATAAATAAAAGGACATATCAGAACCCCGCCATGATGCCTTGATAACCCTAAGTACCAAGAACTTAAGATCAGCAAAGTCATGTGCACAATCAACGCAATGTTGGACCAAAGGTGCTGTGATATGATAGGATACTGCTGCAGCAAGAACAATGCTTTATTTTTGAACTGAATACGGTTTTTCCTGCCGGTCTCAACTCTGAAATGGATTTATCTGTGTTCTTGTAAGGAGATCAAGAGTATATTGCATTCGAATTATCAACAATTTTCTGAATAAAGGGAAGATTGAATTATACATCACTTACGGGTCTCTTTGCTCTGTGGTTGATTCCGTTTGGACTGGTCTCCTCTTTCTCTGGGATTCCCTTTTTGTCTTTTGTGCATATCAGTAGTTATCATCAAGTCAATTTATAGCATTTGAAAGAACTTATATATTTTTTTCATATATTTTCTCACATTTTTTATATGTCCTTTTATTTATACATGATTTTATTTGGTTATGAACAATATGTAATTCAAGTATGTCTTACTATATCTGTTCATATTACGGTTGTATGTTTTTTAAGGAATTTATGTTGCTCGTTCTTAAGGGATATTTATAATAATATGGAGTCATGATACCTGATGCTGAAATTTCAAGCCAAACAACGTGAAATGTTTTTATGTACATTATTATGTGTGAAATATTTAGATATTTCTTATGTAGTGCACACAGTATCTATTGGGGCTTTTATATATTTGAGAAGTATAATTTTGTTTAATTTTGAGGATTAGATGTGAATGGAGGGATTTGTGTGTGTGTATATATATATATATTATTCATCTGTGCCTATAACACGCGAATGCGGGATCACTTTAAATATTAGGACAAGCCCCATGACGTCACTATATTCGGCTTCCCCTCCCCCCCTCCATTTAAGCATTGCTTTGCGCATGCTTTCACTTTTGGCGGTTTATGCGGCTGAAGGCGTTCTATTTACGAGCTGTTCAAACATCGGGTAAGATCTTTATCTTTTAAAGAAAAGACAAAATATTTTATGATGAATCGTACCATCTTAGCTATTTTTCACGCAGCGCATACAGATATCCGATTGGACTCCTACATATCTGGGAAGTATATTCCCACTATCGGCAATTTGTCTGATGTACGATTATTAATACTGAGTATATGATGTGAATGAACCTTTTTTGGGGGGATATAATATAATTTTAGTGCGCCCACGATTTACAAATGTGGAGTTGTTTTAAATATCAGGACATACCCCGTGACGTCTTTCTTAAACACTATGTTGCACATGCTTTCATTTTTGGCGGTTGACGCGACTGAAGGTGTCCTACAAACGGGCTGCCTAAACAGTGGGTAAGATTTTAAGTTCCCCTTTTTGACAAGATATCTCATGATGATGGATTCTGTGTTAACGTGCCTTCAGGCGATGCTGGACTGTTGGTTTCTCCGTCTGTTAAGTGTTTTAAAGCAGATGTTTATTTCATCTGATACCAAATGAGGGTAATGGGAACTGCTCACTGACTGTATGTGGATGCATGGGGATACATTGCCATTATACAGCTGTATTTTGAAGGACGCTTTAATGTTATTTATGGATTTGGGAAAGTAGGTATCGATTTTGAATATTTTATGCTTTTCATATTAGGGAATATAACCTGATTGTTTATCATCTTTATCAACTAGCTAATTAGCTGACCTAGAAGAGCTCTTTGGTAAGGCTTGATGTTTATTAACGTTTATCATTATTTATTTATTATTTTTATGCTCTATTTCTCATGTCTAGTTTGAAGTTGGTAAAGTTGTTTATATGATATGAGCGTTTGTAGGCGTGCACCATAAGTTCATAAGCCCAGCTCCTTTTGCGCTCATTTTGCAATGCCTATTCCATATGGTAAGGTCTTCAAACATTTGCACACATAAGTTTGAAATAGGACATCACTGTGTGCAAATATGTGTATGTATGAGTATGTATTTTGAAGCTTGTGAATAAGTACGTGTAAATGAGGACATGTATAGGGAGATAGATATATGTAGATATATGTATGGATGTATGGTTAATATTTCTCAGGCCATGATGATGATGTTTTATATTTTATTATATTTTATTATCTCTTATATGTATATGTGTATGTATGTGTACATAGGATTGTATATACAGTATGATGATTGGTCTATATTCTTTTAACCACGATAATTATGTTTTGGTTTTAAATGATTTTTTTTAATGTACATGTGTATGTATGTTTATGTAAGCATGCATATGCATCTTGATTTTGATGTTGGTCCTGCATTATTGTATTATATATTATATATTTTTTAATGATATATTTTTAATGATATATGTTTATGTATTTTTTACGTTAGACCCCTGATGCAGGCGTTTGTACGCCGAAACACGGCCCGTGTCGGGTTTTCATCATAAATAAAGGACTGCATTTTTCTCATTCCTGAAGGCCCAGTGTTTACTTTGTTTGTTTGTTTGTTTGGTTGCTTTTGTATGCTGTTTTCCCTCTTTTTTGTGACTTTATTATTATGAAGGAATATGAACAACAAATAACACCTTACTCCTCAAAGAAAAGCTCACAAGCGTTGATGTCTGCAGAAAAGTGAAGGCAGGCTGACATCATTATAAATCGTGGCAGTAAGTTCATTCCCCTGAAGAAGTCTATGTGGTGAAACGGGTCACTGTTGGGACCGCTCCTGCTGTTAATTCAAATGATTTTGTACATGCACAGCATATTTTTGTTCTTGTTGAGAAGATTTGATAAGAATTTATGTCTATGCCTTGGATTAAAAATCATAGAGGTTTTTTAAGACCAATGATAGAGAACTGTGAGCTGTTTATGAACCATAAATGTCTACCTAACCGCAGGTTTGCCTGCGTTTTTGGTTAGGAGAGACAGTCACAGCCAACTGAGAGGTCTTTTTCCTCCTTTGTAAAAAAACATATGAGAGTTACAATAAATAAAAATATAGAAAACAACTATGTAAAAGGACACTTATGAAATGTTATGAAGACTGTGTGAATATATGATCATTATATATCATAGATTTCACATTCTGGAGTACATTTGAAGTGTTATTGATCCACTATTTATATTTTTGGCATGCACACACTTTTATAGTGGTTCTCCTTTATCGAATATTCATTTCTGGTCACCATATCTCAAAAAAGATATAGCAGAATTAGAAAAGGTTCAAAGAAGAGCAACCAAAGGAGATGGAACTTCTCATATGAGAAAAGCTATAGGGCTCTTCAGCTTAGAAAAGAGATGAATGACGGGAGATATGATTAAGGTCTACAACATCCTGGGTGGTGTAGAATGAATAGAAGAGAATTGTTTTTTTCACTGGTTCCAAAAGTACAAAGATTAGGGGACACTCAAGGAAGTTAGATGGAAATACTCTTAAAACAAATAGGAGGAAATATTTTTTCACTCAACAAATAGTTAAGCTGTGGAACTCTTTGCCAAAGGATGTAGAAACAGCAGTTAGCATATCTGTGTTTTAAAAAAGGTTTGGACATGTTCCTGGAGGAAAAGTCCATAGGCTGCTATTGAGACAGACATGGGAAGCTACTGCTTACCATGGGATTGGTAGCATGGAATGTTGCCACTATTTGGGTTTCTGCCAGGTACTTGTGACCTGGCTTGGCCACTGTTGGAAACAGGATACTGGACTAGATGGACCACTGGTCTGACCTAGTATGGCTATTCTTATGTTCTTATATAGGTGAGGCAGAGTGGATCCATTGCAAAAGAATAAACTGCTTACCAATCAAATAAGTTTTGCTTAGAAACAAACAAAAAATGTGGGTACCCTCCCGAATGTCTGTGATATTACCCAACAAACAATGTCACAGAATATCCTTTCATTGTTTATGACAGAGGTCCACCAGAAAAGGCCAAATATCTCTCAGGAAAGTGAAAATTGCCAGATGTCCAAATACAGTGCTTGTAAGATACATTTGCAGCTCCACATTCAAGACAGGTCCCATCTGAGAGGGACCCATTTTACAAGCTCTAGAACCCTGATGGCGAACCTATGACACGCGTGTCAGTACTGACACGCGTAGCCATTTTCGGTGACACACGCGGCCGCATGTGGCCGCATACAGAGAAGCAGCGGCGTTCCTTGCTGACACCCGGGGCAGATCGCCGATGCGCCCCCCCCCAGGTGCAACGCGACCTCCCCCCCCCCGGTGAAATCACCCCCCCCCCCCCCGGTGCATGTTTACCCGCTGGAGGGGTGCCATGTGCACTCCTATTGGCTCCCTCCGAGTCCTCCGCTTGTTCCCTCCCTGCTGCTCCCTCTGCCCCGGCTCCTGCACGGCCGTTAGGGGATCTTTGACCTCACTTCCGGCCGGTGGAACAGAGAGCAGTGGAATGCTGTGGGGGACGCATCTCTGGGGGCCCTGTGATCGCCATTACCAGCAACCACATAACCACAGCAACCATCATCCAATCTACTGTTCTGGGGTGTCGTGGATTTCTAATTGACCATCATTACTGAGATAGGTGAGGGGGAGGCTGGGAGAGGCGAGGGCATGTGCTATGGGTGCCGTTTCCCGCCATTAGAAATAGCGGCAGCCATCTTAATTTACATAAGGTGGTCAGTTAGGCTACTTAACCCCTAATTGCCTGCAGGGCTAACAGGCTATCTATAATTCTATCTTCTGTCACTGCCCCTCTGATGGAGAACCCAAAAAATAAAAAAACCAAGGTTAAGTAAAGGAAGTGGTAGTAGCAGTAGCCGACCCTTTCAAGAGACATGGACCGAGATGTATGGCATTATAGAAAAAAATGGCAGATCATTTTGCATTCTATGTACTGAAACGGTAGTAAGCAGAACGTGGAATATAAATAGACATTTGAAAACTAATCATTCCCAGCTCTTGAAAAAAAGTGAGGATGAAAGGAAGGAATACATTTCCAGGCAGCTACACTTTTATAAGAGCCAATCTAATTCCATCCTTACATTTGTAAAAGGTTCTACAAATTTAACATCTGCAAGTTTGAGCATAGCTCAGCATGGAAAAGCACTCAGTAAGGGAGGATTTATTAAAGAAACTCTCCTAAGATGTGTACCAGTTCTATTTCACGATATGCAGAATAAAGATGCAATTATTAAGAGAATATCTGAGTTACCAGGAAATTTGGAGTGCCTGGATCGGATTACCAGACACATTTAGCACCCTGAAAAATATAGCAATGGCTTTACTCACAATTTTTCCCTCTACGTACTTTTGTGAAACCTTATTCTCAGCGTTAAATAATATCAAAACCAACAAAAGAAACAGATTGAAAGATGAAGTTAGTAGCGCTTGCTTGGGCTTGAAGTGTACAAAATACCAACCTTCAATTGAAGATTTAGCCAATGAAATTCAGCAACAAAAAAGTCACTAATAGGCAGATTAGTTAAAGAATTCCCCCTCCCCCTCACTTATCTTAGTTCACGGCACCCCACACAAGTTAAATAATATCAAGACCAACAAAAGAAACCGACTGACAGATGAACAAAGAAGTCACTAAGCAGGTAAGTTAAATAATTAGGTTTTGGTTTATTAAATACAGTTATATATTACAATTATACATTTTTGTTATTTAAACTATAAATATCGCGAAATTATGGTTTTTTTCTCGAAGTGACACACCACCCGAGTTATGCTCGGTTTTTTGGCGAATTTTGACACACCAAGCTCAAAAGGTTGCCCATCACTGCTCTAGAAGGATGGATATACTTATCCAATAAAAACTTATAATGAAGTTCTTGCAGTTGAATACTCTCTGCAAGTTGTGAGCCAGCCTTTAAACTTTGCAAAAGATGCTCCAAGGAACAAGACCCAAAATCCATAGTCCAGTGAGCAACAATTTTTTCCAGCACTTTGGGGCTTGTTTTTTATAGCCCTCATAATAATGGCCAATGAGCCCTTTAGTGACTGCCGGGAGGGGATTCAGAAAAATTGGCAGCATATTGCCGGAGCAATTGAAAGGGTGTAGGATATTATAAATTGAGAGAGGTATAAAGAAAGCCCAGAATAGAGGTTTTTATGCACTAATGTGAGAATCTTGTATAAATCCTGTGAGCTACTGGGAGCCTGTGTTCTTCCTGTAAAAAGAAGACAAGTGGTCAAATTTCCTTGATCTGGTCAATACTTTTTTTTTTTTTTGCCATATTCCGGACTATAAGACTATTGACTCAAATGCCACAGAGAAGGGAATTGTAATAGTCTAGGTATGAGATAATAAGTGAATGAATGAATGAGAATGCAAAGAACTGATTTTGTGAAAAGGCCCCAGACAGAAGATATCATCCTGATTTTGAAAAAGTAGTGACAACACGTGGGTAATTTGAGATTGAATGTTCAAGAACAGATCTAGAATAACACTCAGGACTTTATAGAGGGTCCAAAGTATACTGGAACACCTTTAATGGTGACTGGACCTGATGGAAAAGGAGAGGCATTGTAGTTTGAGATTTCTCAGGATTTAACATCATTCTGTAGATACAAAGTCCATCTATGATTTGGATTAATTCATCACTTTTCATACATAGAGAAGTAATTATAAATTGTAATCAGTGTGTTATTTGGAGGGGCTGGTTATAGGGACACCCTAGCATGTGTTATATTCGTGCAGAGATTTTTTTTTCTCCTGGTAAAAAGCCACTAAAACAGACAACATGTTATGAGAATCAGGTGCTCAACATTCAGAGTTTCTATCTATTTACTTATTTATGACATTTATATCCCACATTAAACATAAATTAAGTTGAAACCTGGGAGCATTAAAAAATATTTTTTTTTTTCCTGTGTCTAAACTTATAGAAAGAGATGGCATGTGGAAACTTGCTCCTTTTGTTTTGTGTACTGCAGTGATATATTATAAAAATATTACATCAAGTATTACAAATTAAGAACATTTGCTTTAAACTTTGTTTTAATTCATTTATCCAGTCCTTACGTGAACATGGTTTTGCTTTTTAAGCCCAAAGGTGAATCGTAAGAGTGGTTGAACAATTAGATATAAACTGTGTTGTTTCTGACTTTACTTGTTTTGGAATTTGGACTGCTTTGGGTCTTGTGCTGATCTGTAAGTCTGCTGTCTTAGCAGAGTACGGAAGAAAATGATTTATGTTACTTTTACTAGTATTTTTACTGCTTATAGAATCTGGCTTTCTTGGGGAAGGGGTCAAGGTAACTGTGGCATGGCAAGGGCTTGGCGGGTCAGGAGCTAGGATGGAGGAGATTACTTGCAGCGGGGACGGATGGGGACAGGCTAGATTCCCCAAGGGGATGGACAGGGACAGGTTAGATTCCAGTGGGGACGGGTTGGATTTCTGTCCCCATGCAACTCTCTAATGTGGAGAGGGAGAGGTGCTGCTGGATGAAGGGGGATGAGTGGAGAGGGAGAGGTGCTGCTGGACAAGGAAGGATATGTTGAGAGGGAGAGGTGCTGCTGATTGAGGAGGATGTGTTGAGAGGGAGAGGTACTGCTGAATGAAGGGGGGATGTGTGGAGAGAAAAAGGTGCTGCTGGACGAGAGGGGATGTATGAGAGGGAGAGGTGCTGCTGGACAGGGGGATATGTGGAGAGGGAGAGGTGCTGCTGGATGAGGGTGTGTGGAGCAGGAAAGGTGCTCTTGGACAAAGAGGGTGTATAGAGGGAGATGTGCTGTTGGACAGGTGGTGTGGAGAAAGAGAGGTACTGCTGGATAAGGAGGGTGTATGGAGATAGACAGGTGCTGCTGGATGAGGGTGCGTATGTGGAGAGGTGCTGGATGAGGGGGTGTGGAGAGGGCAAGGTCTGATAGGGGGTATGGAGAGTGACAATGCAAGGGCCTTTACTACGGACGAGATGGTATGTAGAGAGGAATAGAGGATGCTGGATGAGGAGGGTATAGAGAGTGAGAGGGGCTGCTGGATAAGGGTATGTGGAGGGGGAGTGGTCTCCTGTTCTGGATTAAGGGAGGGAAAGGTGTTGCTTAATCTGGTGGAGAGAGATGAGAAAGGAAAAGGGAAAGGTGGTTCTTCACCTGGGTGGAGGCAGATGTGTTGCTGGACTCAGTTCAGGGAAGGGAGGGAGAGCTGCTGCTGGATGAGGGTGTGTGGAGAGGGAAAAGTGCTGCTGGGCAAGGGGATGTGTGTGGAGAGAGAAAAGTACTACTGACGGGGTTGTGGAGGTGAGGGGCTACTGGATGGGGGTTGTGGGGAAAGACAAGGGCTGTTGGACAGTGTGTGGAGAGGGAGAGGTGGTGCTGGACAAGGAAGGTGTAGAGAAGGAGAGGTGCTGCTGGACAAGGAGGCATGTGGAGAGGGAATGGTGCTGCTGAATGAGAACGTGGAGAGGAAGAGGGGCTGCTCGACACGGGGAGGTGTGGAGAAGGTGTGTGGAGAGAGAAAGAGAAAGAGTGACTGGACTGGGGAAGGGAAGAGAGGGAGAGATATGCTGATTAGAAGAGAGAGAGAGAGAAAGAGAGACTGGATTGCAGGGGAAGAAAAGGGGAGAGACACTGGACTCAGGCCCCGATGATCAAAGGTAAATGTGGGCGCTAGAGACCATTAGCACCAGACTAGCATCCGTATTTACCTGCGCCCCATGATCATCAGGCAAACAGCGCTCGAGCAAGGCAATAGCACAGAGCTCATTTAAACTAGACTTAAATGTGGTCTGCTTGTATTCTGTCCCTATGATCAGAGAACTCTGATCATAGGGGTGGATTAGCATCTTAACCCTATGCCAGCTCATTACGGTTAAGGCTTTGTTCCTGCTCCCACCCCCGTCCTCCCCTTTCAAAGTCAGGCAGCCCGGGCTGTCACCATGTCCTGGGAATCCATTGGACCCCCCCCCCCCTCTAAAAGCAAGGCCCTGGTGCCCTAGTGCCTCCCCCAAGCCCTCACCCCCCCAGGATACATTGGGCAGGGCAGGGCATCACCATTTTGAGGGTAGCACTGGTAAGAGGAGGGAATGCTACTCTCTTCTCCAATACGAAGGTACAGGGAGTGGATTAGCCACCAGGGAGGGTGGAGGGATTGGGTCAGCAGCCTACTTGGGCTACCAGGTATGTTATTTTGGGTGTGGGGGTTAGGGGGGCTGTAGATCCACCAGACCTCTAGTCCCCATGTTGCCATCCTGGGGGTGTGTGGGGGCTTTAAGAGGCACTAGGCCACCAAGGTCTTGCTTTTAGAGGGGGGGTCTGGGGCAGTGGCGTAGCCAGACTGCCAATTTTGGATGGGTTTGAACCCAAAGTGGGTGGGCACAAAATTTTCTCTCTACCCCCCTCCCCCAGCAAAATTTAGTCACGCTAATCAGATGCATTTGTCACACAGGGTAAAGTGCTTCTTTTCAGTGCATCAGATTTCAGAAAATTTATTTAATAGCCTAACACCCTTTTCAGTGAGCTTTCAGAGGCCAAAACCTCCTGCCTCAGGTCAGTATTATGCTTTTACGGTATCCTCGCCTGACCTAAGGAAGGAAGTATTGGTCTCTGAAACTTCATTAACACAGGTACCATATTACTTTATCCTAAATTAAAAATAAAATTATTTTCTTTACCTTTCTTGTATGGCCATTTACTTTTTCTCATTGTGTTGCTCCCAATCTCTAGATTCTGCTTTCCTTCGTATTCGCTTAACTCTTCTGCCAGGTTTTCCTGGCCATTTGTCATTTTTCTCTCCTTTTTCTTTGCTTTCTTCAATATTTTTCTGCCTCTCTCTCTCTCTGTCCTGATTTAATTCATTCTTACTATCCATTCTTTAATTTCCTTCATCTACTTATGGCTTTTCATCTTTTTCTCACCCTTGTTCTCCCCATGCCCCTTCCTCTTATTCTCCAGTCTTTCACTACTCCCCTTTTCCATCCAGTAGCTCTCCTCTTTCTCTCCCCATCCTTCCAGTCTCCCCTCTCTCTCCCCATCCTTCCAGTCTCCACTCTCTCTCCCCATCCTTCCAGTAGTCTCCCCTCTTTCTTTCTGCATCCTTCCGTCCAGTGTCACCTCTTTCTCCCTACCCTTCCATCCAGCGTCTTCCCTCTTTCTCTCCCCATCCTTCCATCCATCTACCCTCTCTCCTGATCCTTCCATCTAATGTCTCTCTCTCCCTCTTTCTAACCAGTGTCTCTGTATCTCTGTACCCTTTTCTGTTCAGTGTCCCTTCTCTCTCCACATCCTTCCAGTCTCTCCCCTTTCTCTCTGCATCCTTTCATCCATCTCCCCATCCTTCCATCCAGAGTCTCTCTCCCCATCCATCCGTTTTCCCTCTTTCTCTCCCCATCCTTCCATCTGTTTTCCCTCTTTCTCTGCCATCCTTCCATCTGTTTTCCCTCTTTTCTCCCATCCTTCCATGTTTTCCCTCTTTCTCCCCATCCTTCCATGTTTTCCCTCATTCTCTGCCATCCTTCCATCTGTTTCCCCTCTTTTCTCCCCATCCTTCCATCTGTTTTCCCTCTTTTCTCCCCATCCTTCCATCTGTTTTCCCTCTTTCTCCCCATCCTTCCATGTTTTCCCTCTTTCTCCCCATCCTTCCATGTTTTCCCTCATTCTCTGCCATCCTTCCATCTGTTTTCCCTTTCTCTGCCATCCTTCCATCTGTTTTCCCTCTTTCTCCCCATCCTTCCATGTTTCCCTCTTTCTCCCCATCCTTCCATGTTTTCCCTCTTTTCTCTTTTCCTCAAGGCCCGCCCTGCATGCCAGCGCCAGCCCCAGCCCCAGCTCCCATTGCCGGCCACTGCTGCTTTTCCTGTTGAGCAGCAGGGCCGGCACTACAAAAGAAGAAGCGCTAACGCTAAGGAGGAAAAATGTTTTTTTTTAAAAAGCGCAGCACCGGCAGGCACTGTCTAGGCAGCCTTGAGGCATTGGCTGCTGGCTCGCAGGCTCCTCCCGTCTCTTACGTTACTGCCCCTGCGTCGCTCCAGGGGCAGTGACGTAGGAGACGGGAGGAGCCTGTGAGCCAGCAGCCAATGCCACAAGGCTGCCTAGACAGTGCCTGCCGGTGCCGCGCTTTTTTTTTTAAAACATTTTTTGTCCTTAGCGTTAGCGCTTCTTTTTGTAGCGCCGGCCCTGCTGCTCAACAGAAAAAGCAGCAGTGGCCGGCAATGGGAGCTGGGGCTGGCGCTGGGCGGGCCTGGGCTGAAATTGGGTGGGCCTGGGCCCAGCCAGGCCCACCCATAGCTACGCCCCTGGTCTGGGGGTCCCATGGACTTCCAGCCCCTGTTTTTGACAGGTCTGGGCTTTTGAGAGCCCAGACTGTTAAACAAGTGGGAGGATTGCACCTGAACATGCCTCTCGCACTTTCCCAGGATGATCAATGCAAATAATATGCTTAAATTTGCATGTTATTAGTGTTGATCATTGGGGAGTTAATTTCCCGTGTTGTTCCTGTGCTATTTTTAGGGCGCTGTTTCGGAACAGCTCTGGGAATTGAGTATCAGGGCCTCAGGGAGGGAGAATGGTCAGTATTCTCAATGGAGAAGGGTAGATAGTGGGGTTCCCCTGGGGGTCTGTGCTGGGACCATTGCTTTTTAACATATTTATAAATGATCTAGAGACTGGAGTAACTAGTGAGATAATTAAATTTGCTGACGACACAGTTATTCAAAGTTGTTAAATCGCAAGAGAATTTTAAAAAATGAGATGAGTACCTTACGAGACTGGGAGACTGGGCATCTAAATGGCAGATGACGTTTAATGTGAACAAGTACAAAGTGATGCATGTGGAAAAGAGGAACCCAAATTATAGTTATGTAATGCAAGGTTCTACAATAAGAGTCACTGACCGGGAAAGGGATTTTGGTGTTATCGTTGATGATACGTTGAAACCCCCTGCTCAGTTTGCGGCGGCAGCTAAGAAAGCAAATAGAATGTTAGGTATTATTAGGAAAGGAATGGAAAACAAAAATGAGGACGTTATAATGCCTTTGTATTGCTCCTCAAATATTGTGTTCAATTCTGGTCACCACATCTCAAAAAAGATATAGTAGAATTAGAAAAGGTACAAAGAAGGGCGACGGAAATGATAAAGGGGATGGGACGACTTCTCTATGAGGAAAGGCTAAAGCGGCTAGGGCTCTTCAGCTTGGAGAAGAGACGGCTGAGGGGAGATGTTATAGAGGTCTATAAAATAATGAATGAATTGGAATGGGTAGACATGAATCGCTTGTTTACTCTTTCCAAAAATACTAGGACTAGGGGGCATGCAATGAAGCTTCAAAGTAGTAAGCTTCAAAGACGGCTGAGGGGAGTATGATAGAGCTCTATAAAATAATGAGTGGAGTGGAAAGGGTGGATGTGAAGCGTCTGTTTACTCTTTCCAAAAATACTAGGACTAGGGGGCAATCAACGAAGCTACAAAGTAGTAAATTTAATATGAATCTGAGAAAATGTTTCTTCACTCAACGTGTAATTAAACTCTGGAATTCGTTGTCAGAGAATGTGGTAAACGCGGTTAGCTTAGCGGGGTTTAAAAAGGTTTGGACGGCTTCCTAAATAAACTCCATAGACTTGAACTTGGGGAAAACCCACAGCTTATTTCTGGGATAAGTAGCATAAAATGTTTTGTACTTTTTGGGGATCTTGCCAGGTATTTGTGACCTGGATTGGCCACTGTTGGAAACAGGATGCTGGGCTTGATGGACCTTTGGTCTGTCCCAGTATGGCAATACTTATGTACTTAAATTATTAAAATGGACTTATGGAAAAACCACTGTTTTATTTCTAGGATAAGCAGCATAAAATGTACTGTTTTAGGATCTTGCCAGGTACTTGTAACCTGGATTGGCCACTTTTGAAAACAAGATGCTGAGTTTCATGGACCTTCAGTCTGTCCCAGTATGGCAATACTTATTTACTTATGTACTTAAGACATGGTGATGTAAGAAATGTCCAATTACAGAAGACCCTGTAAAGACCAGGAAAAAAAACAGAGAAAAGCATAAGAGACAACCCCACATCCTACCAAAAATTCACAATCAACCAACAAACATATCCCATCGAAACACAACTTAAAATACTAGAAATCATTCTCGACAAACATCTAACACTGGACAATCAAATAGCAGTAACATCAAAATGCTTCAGAACACTTTGGAAACTGAGAAGAATAAGAGACTATTTCCCTAGACAGTCTTTCCGGATACTGGTCCAATCAACGATACTATCACAACTAGACTACTGCAATGCAGCATTTGTAGGGTGCAAGGAAAACACACTAAAATTGCTGCAAACAGTCCAAAACACGGCAGCAAGACTGATTTTGAAGAAATCGAAATACGAAAGAGCAACCCCACTGCTTGAAACACTACATTGGTTACCAGTCAAGGCAAGAATATTTTTCAAAGCGAGCACCCTAATCTTCAAAAAACTATTTGAAATGGCACTCAAATATATGCTTAACTTGATTGAACCATCCTCAAGAAATGCCAGCCCAGTAAACAAAAACCAGCTACTCCTACATCTACCCAGCTCATCTACAAAACTATCAACACAGCAGGATTTAGCTATCAGGGTTCCAAATGGTGGAACTCGATTCACAAATCTCCTCCAATGCAGACCTGGATTGACCACTGTTGGAAACAGGATGCTGGGCTTGATGGATCTTTGGTCTGTCCCAGTATGGCAATACTTATGTACTTATATGTACCAAACTCTGGAACTCACCCAAGCATATCAGACACTCAGTTGATTAAATGTCATTTAGAAGTTTACTTAAAGACCACTTCTTTAGATCTGTGTTCAGCTAATATGAAAAAATATATTCTTAAATTCATTTTTTTCCTAGTAGTTGTATTCTTGTATTAATTGTCTTGTAATGCTTCTACTTAATATGTTATGTAAGCTGCATTGAACCTGACCTTTCTTGGGGAAAATGAGGGGTAGAAGTGTCATAATAAATAAATAAATAATGTAGACAAATGCTTACCTATGAAATGCTCTGTAGCATTCACGTATTTTGAAGCATTTGCTTCCTTTTTCCATTGGGTAGTAGTGCAAGCTGCTTAGTTGGATTGAATTATTCATTATCTTGATGATTTTTTTTTTTGTTTGTGGGTCCAGCTGTGTTTGTGCTGATATGGTTGATACATTTCAACAACTGGCAAAAGTTTTTGGTGTGCCATTAGCTGCAGAGAAATCACAAGGACTTTCTTAGGAACTGAACCTGACTCTGTTAAGATGGAGTTTGGCTTGCTAGAGCAGAAGTTAACAAAATTAGTGGAGTTAGTGGAGACAGTTTCAGCTTGAAAAAAAGGTTACTCTGAATCAATTGCAAAGTTGGATAAGACATTTGAACTTTACTTATAGAGTAATACCAATGGGAAGGCTATTTACTAGAAGATTAGGACTGTTGAGTAAGGGTGTTAACAGAAAACATCACTTTTTATGTTTGAATCGTTCTGTAAAGAAGGATTCAGAAATTTGGAAGGCCTTTTGGAGAGATTTTAATGGTATTTGCATTTGACAATTTCCAGCAATTTCTAATATTGATTTAGAGTGGGGTTTGGAATCTACTTCAAAGGGACTTGGGTTTGGTAGTTGGCCAACTCTCTGTTTGGAGAGAGGGTGGTGTAAGAATATATGCTTGTGCATTTGTGGAAAACAATTGCAAAGTAGAAGAAAAGAGTTGTATTCAGATAACTGGACAGTAATAGAGAGTATTAATATACAAATGGTCCATTCTGCTCTTTTGGTGGAATGTCTGCAAGTTTTAGTCAGCGGTGCCTCCGATTGCTAAAACTTGTCGTTTCTTCCTCTATAATATCTCCAAAATTCGCCCTTTCCTTTCTGAGCACGCTACCAGAACCGTCATCCACACTCTCATCATCTCTCGCTTAGACTAGTGCAAATTGCTTCTCACAGGTCTTCCACTTAGCCATCTCTCTCCTCTTCAATCTGTTCAAAATTCTGTTGCACGACTAATATTCCGCCAAAGTCGCTATGCTCATATCAGCCCTCTCCTAAAGTCACTTCATTGGCTCCCTATCCGTTTCCGTATACAATTCAAGCTCCTCTTATTGACCTATAAGTGCATTCACTCTGCAGCCCCTCACTACCTCTCTACACTCATTTCTCCCTACACTCCTTCCCAGGAACTCCGTTCACTAGGTAAATCTCTCCTAACTGCACCCTTCTCCTCCACCGCTAACTCCAGACTCCGTTCCTTTTATCTTGCTGCACCTTATGCCTGGAATAAACTTCCTGAGCCGCTACGTCAAGCTCCATCTCTAGCCACCTTCAAATCTGGACTAAAGGCCTACCTGTTTGATGTTGCTTTTGACTCCTAACTTTTCACTTGTTCGTAACCTTTATCTTGTCTTCCTCTCTTCAATAGTCCCTTATCCCTAAGTGTCCTATCTGTCTGTCCTACCCTTACCCTTAATTGTCCTGCCTGTCTGTCTGTCCTGATTTAGATTGTAAGCTCTCGAGCAGGGACTGTCTCTTCTTCATGTTCAATTGCAAAGCGCTGCGTACGTCTCATAGCGCTATAGAAATGATTTGTAGTAGTAGTAGTAGACATGTGCCAGGAGTTGCTAACTGTATAGCAGATTCTCTATCTTGTTTTCAGTGGGCACGATTTTGTGCTTTAGCTCCTGATGCAGAAGAATCCCTGATGGCAAATCCAGAAAACATTTGGGAGGTGATTCCAGCACAGTTGTCAGAGTTCTTTGTCTGTAAATACCTGGAAACTGTATGAAACAGGGTGGAATCATTCTGTTCATGTTATAGCATCAATAAAAGTAACTCCACGGAGGCCGATTAGAACGGGAAAAGGGGTGCAGTTTATTTCAAGAGCATGGGGTTTAAAGTTTCCCAAGGCTGTTCTGAAGGCTTCACTATCAAGTGTTAGTTTTGCGTCCAAGATATTTCATTTTGCTGACCCAACCAGAGTCTTTTTTGTTCAGAAATTAGTACAGGGTTTTGTTCAAGACCATAAGAGCAGTACTTGGCACTTGCCGAAGCAACCAATATCTCTTGAGTTACAAGTAAAGCTGTTCAAAATATTTTCAGTTGTGTGTGTTTCATTTTATGAAATGGCATTATTTAAAGTAGCCTTCTGTTTGGCATTTTTTGGTGTTTTAAGAGTTGGAGAATCAGTTGCACCTTCTAAATCAGCAGATAAGAACATAAGAATAGCCATACTGGGTCAGATCAGTGGTCTATCTAGCCCAATATCCTGCTTCCATCAGTGGCCAATGCAGGTCACAAGTACCTGGCAGAAACTCAAATAGTAGCAAGGTCCCATGGTATCAATCACAAGGCCAGCAGTGGCTTCCCCATATCCAACTCAAAAGACTATTCCTCCAGGAACTTGCCAAACCTTTTTTAAACCCAGATACACTAACTACTGTTACAATATCCTTGGACAACAAGCTCTAGAGCTTTATTATTTATTGAGTGAAAAAATATTTCCTCCTATCTGTTTTAAAAGTATTTCCATGTGACTTAATTGAGTGTCTCCTACACTTTGTAGTTTTTGAAAGAGCCAAAAAAATCAATTCACTTCTACTCGTTCTACACCACCCAGGTTATTGTAGACCTCAATTATAGCTCCCCTCAGCCATCTTTTTTCCAAGCTGAAAAGCCTTATCCTCTAACCATTCCTCATATGTGAGGAGTTTGTTTCCCTTTATCATTTTGGTCGCTCTTCTTTGAACCTTTTCTAATTCCACTATATCTTTTTGATACGGCAACTAGAAATAACTCAATACTCAAGGTGAGGTGAAACCATGGAGTGATATAGAGGCATTATAGTATTCTTGGTCTTATTTACCATCCAATTCCTAATAGTTCCTAGCATCCTGTTTGCTTTTTTTGACCGCCACTGCACATTGGGCAGAATATTTCAGCCTATCGTCTACAATGACACCTAGATCTTTTCTTGGGTGCTGACTCCCAAGGTGGGCCCTAGCATCAGGTAACTCTGATTCAGATTATTCTTTCTAATGTGCATCACTTTACATTTCTCCACATTAAATTTCATCTGCCATTTGGATGCCCTGTCTTCCAGTTTCCTAAGGTCGCCCTGCAATTTTTTGCAGTCTGCATGTGTTTTAACAACTTTAAATAATTTTGTGTCATCTGCAAATTAATCACCTCACTCATTGTTCCAATTTCCAGATCATTAAAAAACATGTGTTAACTAGCACCAGTCTCAGTAGTACAGATCCCTGCAGCACTCCACTATTCTCCTCCTCCACTGAGAAAAATGGATGATGGAGGAAAGGCAGAGCAGAGGGGCAATGAGGATGTAATAAGAGAAAGAGTAGGCATGCTGTCAAGCACTACTGGAAGCACGAGTAGCACCCTATTCGCTACCATTAAAACATTATTTTTATTGAAACAGCCTATCAAGTTTATTTTCTAAAGTGATCACCGGCCATTTCCTGACATAAATCGGGAGATGGCCGATGATTTCTTAAAAGCGGCGAAATCGGTATAATCGAAAGCGGCATTTTTATATTTATATTTAATATCTTTTATTGGATTTTATCATAATACAATACAAGCAAGAGCGCACCACAGTTCAACAAACAACAGTTACAAACATGGCAAAACTGGAGCTCACATTCAAAAAACAACTATCCACAACTAGAAACACATTAAGAAAAGGGGGGAAGAAAGAGGAGGTGGAGAAGTAAAAAAAAAAAAAAAAAAGAGGGGGGGTGCTGGAGGATACAAATCCAGACATGGAGCATGCATAGGCCACAAAATACATCAACCTCAGTGTTTATCTCTGTACCGAAGCAAAATAGGACACCAGTGGCAGCCATTTTTCCCTATAGGAAGCGAAGCGAGAAGATTTCTTCGCCAGATGTAATTTGAATTTGTACATTTGGAGCAATGAGTTCCACCATTCCTGATAAGTGGCCTGATGTAAGGACTTCCAGTGAGAGAAGATCACCTTCAATGCCAACGAGACCATGGCACTAACAAGAGCCCCCTCACTAGGAGTTAACTGACCCCCAAAGGACTGTTCCCGAAGAATCACAAATTGATAAGAGATGGAACCAGGGAGGGGAAAAATGGCTACCAGCTGGGACCAGATTTCTGACCAGTACTTGTGAAGGCACACACTTTCAAATATAAAATGCCTGAGAGTACCCGTTTGGGAGTGGCAAGACCAACAGACAGCTGGACTAGAGGGGTTAATAACATGCAACTTATACGGCATCCAGAGGGATCTATGCAGAAAGAAGTACATAGACTGCATGGTGGTAGAAGAGTTAGAGCACCTGAAAAGGGACTTCCAAAGCAATTCCCACAACTTGCCAGAAATAGGTTGCTGCAAGTCTTCCTCCCAGCACCTTCGCAAACCAGTACATTTAGTGCTGGATTTACAAAGACGATATTTGTAAATGTGGGAAGCCACATGACCAGTGCACTGAAGCTTCAGACCAAAATCCAGAAGCCGGCGAAAGTTCAAGGGGGCGTGTCAGTAGCTTAGCGAAGGCGTGACATGGGCAGGCATGGGTGTGGCTACCAGATGGCCATCTTTCGCCGATAATGGAACAAAAAAAAGCGGCGTTAAGCAGTATTTAGCCGGGTTTACTTGGTCCTTTTATTTTCACGACCAAGCCTCAAAAAGGTGCCCCAACTCACCAGATGACCACCGGAAGGAATTGGGGATGACCTCCCCGTACTCCCCCAGTGGTCACCAACCCCCTCCCACACTAAAAAAATACAAATAAAAATCTTTTTTGCTAGCCTCTATGCCAGCCTCAAATGCCGTACCCACCTCCATGACAGCAGAATGTGTTCTATCCTCTGACAGCCTTTCCCTGGTTGTGATGTGGCTCTCGGGTGAGTGTGACACCTTTTCTGTTAGGTACACTGCAGAGTCACATCAGCAATGCATTGTGGTGAGTGTAGGGTAGTGGGCTCTACTCCCATGGTGCTTTTCCCCCTGCTAACTGGGTCAGTGTGCCCTATTTTGTTTCCGGTAGTCCGTGAGGTAGTGGCCATTTTTGTAAGCCAGTTTTAGATCCCTTTCATGTGTTACCCACGTTAGAGAACTTAGTTATTACCTTGAATGTTGCTGAAAGAGGGCATTGTACACCATTCTGCCAGCTCTAACCTGCTGCTAATCTCAGTACCAGGGAGACTCTTTGCCAGTGGGGCACAACCTCTGATCTGCAGTTAATTGTGAGTAAACGTGCTTAATCAAATAAGGACTTTTTCAAAGAAATTAGTCTTCAGGTGTCAACTGGTGTGCCAAGGTTATACAGCAGCAACAAGTCCTAGAGGCCTGCGTGTATGCAGGTCCCTGGAGCACTGTTAATGGGTACTGCAGTGCACTTAAGGCAGGCGCACCCATGCCCATCCCCCCCTACCTGTAACACTTGTGCTGGTAATGGGAGCCCTCCAAAACCCACTGTACCCACATGTAGTTGCCCCCTTCACCCCTAAGAGCTACGGTAGTGTTGTGCATTTGTGTGTAGTGGATTTGGGGGGGGGTTGGGGGGCTCAGCTCCCAAAGTAAGGGAGCTATGCATGTGGTAGCGTTTTCTGAAGTCCACCGCACTGACCCCTAGGGTGCCCAATTGGTGTCCTGGCATGACAGGGGGGCCAGTGCACTACGAATGCTGGCTCCTCCCATGACCAAATGCCTTGGATGTCGCCGGGTTGGAGATGGCCGGCATTTTTTTCCATTATCGCTGAAAAACAAAACCGGCCATCTCAACCCCGGCGAACTCTGGCATTTGGCTGGGTTAAACCGTCTTATCGAAAAAAAGAATGGCCGGCCATCTTTTTCGATAATACGGTTCCGTCCAGCTGTAGCGCCACTGCCAAAATAGATCGCCGGCGATCTATTTCGCTGGCGACGTTCGATTATGCCCCTCTATATCAACAGCAATAATCATTAGAGTCCAGCATGCAATGAAACAACAAAGTAGTAAATTTAAAACGAATCAGAGAAATTTTATCTTCACTCAACATGTAATTAAACTCTGGAATTTGTTGCCAGAGAATGTAGTAAGAGCAGTTAGCTTAGCGGGGTTTTTAAAATGTTTGGATGGCTTCCTATAGGAAAAGTCCACAGACTATTATTAAAATGGACTTGGGGAAAAGCCACTGCTTATTTCTAGGATAAGCAGCATAAAATGTATTGTACTTTTTTGGGATCTTGCCAGGTACTTGTGACCTTGATTGGCCACTGTTGGAAACAGGATGCTGGGCTTGATGGACCTTTGGTCTATCCCTATATGATAATATTTATTTACTTTTGTATGTACTTCTGTGACAAAAGTACCTTGCATAATATTTTACTGTGTGAGAAGAGTTCCTTCAAAGTCACTGTTTCCAGAAAGGAAATTAAACCCTAATTTTATTGGTTACTCACCATCCACACCCTCTGAGCTCCTAGCTATAAATCCTGAGAACTTTGGGGAGCTCTTCAGAAGTGACTTAGCTTGGGAAGAAGATAGCATCAGAGGCTGAAGGAAGGACACTTGCCTTTACTTTCTGCAGCTGTTTAAGGATCAGGTAAAGGTTCCACAAATCTTCCTGTACATCTGCTTGCATGATTTTCTTTTCCCAGTGGCAGTTTTTCCTCTACTGTAAATTGCACTCTTTGAAATGTTGGGCTAAAGTTGCCTATTTTAAATAGATGCAAACTGACAGACTTGCAGGCTTTTGCCCTTTTCTTGCATTAAATGAAATCTTGCCCTATAAGTGAAAATGTGAAACTTCCTGCTCTGCTGCTGGTAATCTTCCAGATCTCCTTCACGGAGGTGATACCTTTTAATCAGACTGGCAAGAGATGGGATGGAATGGGCCGCACAGGCTTATAAACTGGCCTTTTTCTCAAAATGCCGACTACAGGGAAAGAAAGGTACAACCAGAGTCCACTTTAATTGGTGGACGTGGTAAAACTGTCTGATTCTTTGGGGATCTCTGGAAGAATGGATTTCAGAGAGTCAGGTCCTGATAATGCTAGCAGAGCGTGAGTTAAAGTTTAGTTTATTAGGCACTTGCTTAACTGCCTTTCAAACTAAATCAAAGCGCTGTACAGTCTACATGGAAACAGAAATGAACTCCAACACACACACACATGCACACACAGAGGCTATAGAAAGACTCCATGGGGGATGAAATTTGGGAGCTGGTCAGGGCATAGGGGATGATTTACTATTGGGCTCATTTTCAAAAGACAAAAACGTCGAAAAAGTGGCATAAGTCTGCAGTTGGATGTTTTTCTCACAAAAACTTCCAAATCAGCATTTTCGAAATCTATTTCTACACGTTTTTCTTTGAAGTCCACCAGAAGTGCATCCAAATCTGAAGGGGCAAGCCAGGGGCGTGTTCAGGGCAGAATGTGGGCATCCATAATGGAACAAAACAAAAACGTCCAGGACTAAGATGTTTTGAGCTAGACCTGTTTTTATAATGAATAAGGCACAAAAAGGTGCCCTAAATAACCAGATGACCACTGGAGGGAATCAGGAATGACCTTCTGTTAGTCCCCCAGTGGTCACTAACCCCCTCCCACCCCCCAAAAATGTGATGAAAAACATCACTTGCCAGCCTCTGTGCCATCCTGAAATGTTATACTAGGGTCCATCAGAATAGCATGCAGGTCCCTGGAGTAGTCTAGTGGTGGGTGCAATGCACTGCAGACAGGTGACCCAGGTCCATACCCCTCCCTACCTGTTACAATTGTGGAGGAAACTGTGAGCCTTCCAAAACTCATCAGAAACCCACTGTACCCACATATAGGTGCCCCCTTCACCCGTAATGGCTATGGTAGTGGTGTACAGTTGGGGGTAGTGGGTTTTGGGGGGCTTAGCAGATAAGGTAAGGGAGCAATTTTAAGATGTGCACCTGGGAGCATTTTAAGAAGTCCACTGCAGTGTCCCCTAGGGTGCCCTATTGCTTTCCTGGGATGTCACTTTTCCGTTATTCTGCCTGATGCCGAGCTTTCTATTTTTTATAACATCTGAGCCTTGTGTCTATTTTTTATCAGTAGATTGGGCTTTGAATTCAGATCTACAGATAAAAAGGAAGTCTCATTACATATATCTAAATACCGCAATGCAATTTTCCATACTTCATAGCAAGAGTGTACATTCCCTAATTACCTCTCCCAATGTAACTCAAGTTTTTACCTCCTTAGTGCATGTAAATGGTTTCATCCCCATGTGGATTCTCTGATGGAGTGTGAGGCTTTCTTTCCAACCAAAGCTTTTACCACACTCAGAACATGTAAATAGTTTCACTTTATTGTGGATTTTCTTGTGTATTGTGAGGTCTGCCTTCTATCTAAAGTCTTTATCACACTCAGGGCATGTATATTGTTTCACTGCAACATGGATTCTCTGGTGGACTGGTCTAGCAATGAACCATAGAATCCATTCGGAAGTTAAAACAGTTGCATATAGAAAGTGTGATAAAAGCCTCACAGTTTCCTCCACAAGTGTAACAGGACTGATTCTACAGCAGTTTGAACTTTGTTATCCTCTATGAATGCTTTCCTGTGACTGAAACGTTTCTTATGGTCTGTATCCTAATGGCTTGATTTTGTGAGTTTTGCATTTGGATGTTTTTTGTTCAAAAATGGACCGAAAAACAAAATGCCCAAATCTCAAAACGTTTTTCAAAACAGCATTTTCAAAAGAAAAATATAGACTTTTTTTGTTGAAAATGGCCTTCTTTCCTGTTCAGAATTTGGATGTTTTGTGTAAAACATCCAAATTCAGATTTAGAGATCATATCAAAAATGCCCCTCCACATGATTATAAAATTTTTATCTGAACAATTATTATTTGATATAAATGGGCACCTGTGTGAAATGAGAAAGACGTGTCTGTTTTCTAGAGGTCTAACATAGATGAATTAAAGTCTTGTTTGACAAGCAGTAAACATGTATCAAACCGACTAAAATTTTTTCTGCTTGTAATATGCAACTTTCCTTAATGCGTTTAGGCATGTACGTTCTTTTATGTATAGACCTCAGCATGGGATGCAAGTGATCCATAAATTCAAATATTGCTTGAAACAGCACCCAATATTTATTGTTTATTTAACTTTTAATTTTAATCAGTATTTAAATTTAAGATCTAGTAAAACATATGTAATATTGACAGGTTGGAAGCCAACACATAATCTGTTGTGTTGTACAATGGCAACATAACTAGTTGTGTACCTGAACATAATTGGTTAACCTGGAAAGCCCACATACGTCTATGGATTATCAGGGATTATAACTCTTATTTCATATCAGGAGTTTTATCTGAACAATTATTATTTGATATAAATGGGCACCTGTGTGAAATGAGAAAGACGTGTCTGTTTTCTAGAGGCCTAACATAGATGAATTAAAGTCTTGTTTGACAAGCAGTAAACATGTATCAAACCGACTAAAATTTTTTCTGCTTGTAATATGCAACTTTCCTTAATGCGTTTAGGCATGTACGTTCTTTTATGTATAGACCTCAGCATGGGATGCAAGTGATCCATAAATTAAAATATTGCTTGAAACAGCACCCAATATTTATTGTTTATTTAACTTTTAATTTTAATCAGTATTTAAATTTAAGATCTAGTAAAACAATACATAGCTTGTAAGCAGTGCTTTTTTTGTAGAAAAAAAGGTGCCGGTACTCATTGTGGGCGGGGTCACCAAATGTGGCCCCCACCCCTATGATAGCCACACCCACATTAACCACACCCCCTATACCAGCCATGGCGCATATAAACAGACATCATTGAAAATATTATAGTACTATAGGAGGAAAAAATAACGTGATTTTTTTTCATGATAAATAATCTCTATAAGCTCTTACAGCTCCAGTATACCCAGTGCAAAATAAGACAGCCAATGTAAATTCTCAAATTGGACATATTACAAACACTAAAATGAAAATAAAATGATTTTTTTCTACCTTTGTTGTCTGGTGACTGTTTTTCTTTCCATATTGGTCCTAGTCTGTGATTCTGCTTTCCTTTGTTTTCGCTTAACTCTTCTGTGCCATTTGTCATTTTTGTCTCCTTTTTCTTTGCTTTCTTCAATATTTTTCAGGCTCTCTCTCTGTCCAGATTTAATTCATTCTTCTATCCATTCTTTAATTTCCTTCATCTACCTGTGGCTTTTCATCTTTTCCTCACCCTTGTTCTCCCCATGCCCCTTTCTCTTATTCTCCAGTCTTTCTCTATTCCCCTTTTCCATCCAGCAGCTCTGCTTTCTCTCCCCATCCTTCCAGTGTCTCCCCTATTTCTTTCTGCATTCTTCCATCCAGCGTCTTCCCTCATTCTCTCCCCATCCTTCCGTTTTCCCTCTCTCTCTCCCCATCCTTCCATCTGTTTTCCCCCTCTCTCTCCCCATCCTTCCCTCTGTTGGTTTCCCTCTTTCCCTCTCTCCCCAATCCTTCCCTCTGTTGGTTTCCCTCTTTCCCCAATCCTTCCCTCTGTTGGTTTCCCTCTTTCCCTCTCTCCCCAATCCTTCCCTCTGTTGATTTCCCTCTTTCCCTCTCTCCCAATCCTTCCCTCTGTTGGTTTCCCTCTTTCCCTCTCTTCCCAATCCTTGCCTCTGTTGGTTTCCCTCTTTCTCTCTCTCCCCAATCCTTCCCTCTGTTGGTTTTCCTCTTTCCCCAATCCTTCCCTCTGTTGGTTTCCCTCTTTCCCCAATCCTTCCCTCTGTTGGTTTCCCTCTTTCCCTCTCTCCCCAATCCTTCCCTCTGTTGGTTTCCCTCTTTCCCTCTCTCCCCAATCCTTCCCTCTGTTGGTTTCCCTCTTTCCCCAATCCTTCCCTCTGTTGGTTTCCCTCTCTCCCCAATCCTTCCCTCTGTTGGTTTCACTCTTTCCCTCTCTCCCCAATCCTTCCCTCTGTTGGTTTCCCTCTTTCCCTCTCTCCCCAATCCTTCCCTCTGTTGGTTTCCCTCTTTCCCCAATCCTTCCCTCTGTTGGTTTCCCTCTCTCCCCAATCCTTCCCTCTGTTGGTTTCCCTCTCTCCCCAATCCTTCCCTCTGTTGGTTTCCCTCTTTCTCTCCCCAATCCTTCCCCCCCCCCCCCCGCGACACTCCGGGCGAGTCCTGCACTTAGTATTTTTTTTTTAAGACTCAGAACGTGCGAACGATGCAGCCGGCAGCGATTGAACGAGGCTGTCTGGGCTGGCGTCTGCGTCGGAGCTTCCCTCACCCTCTGCGAGTCCCGCCTTCATTGTTACAACTTCCTGTTTTGAGGGACTCGCAGAGGGTGAGGGAAGCTCCGACGCAGACGCCAGCCCAGACAGCCTCGTTCAATCGCTGCCGGCTGCATCGTTCGCACGTTCTGAGTCTTAAAAAAAAAATACTAAGTGCAGGACTCGCCCGGAGTGTCGCGGGGGGGGGGGGGGCGAAAAAAGGTGCCGGTACGCCGTACCATTGCGTACTGGCACAAAAAAAGCACTGCTTGTAAGCAATAATATTTATTTATTTATTACATTTGTACCCCGTGCTTTCCCACACAATGCAGGTTCAATGCGGCTTACATAGTAATTCGAAATACAAAGCCTAATAGTGAGAGAAATTAAACAGTACTGAAACATGACAAAGTTGAAGCTTGATAATGTATGATTAGGATAAGGGAGGGTAGACAAGATATGATAGTATAGGTTGGGGGAAATGGGGTAAGGAGTAGTATCGGCTATAGAGGGCTTTTCAATCAGACATAGCACATGCTTCACCGTCAAACGGCTTTCTCAAGGATAACCCCCTAAAATATAAAAGGGATGTACCAATTAAATTGCAATCTATATTTCGAGAGGGAATTAATCATTAACATACAGAAACTCTAAATCTAGAGAGACAGGCTCTGCCATTTCTTACCTCTTATATGACTCTATCTTACATGCCGACTGATCTAATCTAAAGCCATCAAAGATGGCGGGTTGGCGTCCTAGACACAATTTAAAGGTCCACCTATTGGTAATGTCCACCAATCAGAAGGCAGGGAATTGGATGTTTTATTTAAATAAGGTTAGACCACTCTACTTCAGCATTCAGCCCACTAGGGGTCACTGTGTTTAACATGTATATGCAGAATTGTTCGCAATAATTTGAAAAACTACTAAATTATCCAGTGTTCTCTAAATGTAATTGCCTTTATGCTGTTTAACCCTGTACTCCTGAATTTGATTTTAGAAGTGAAGCTCAGTATGATGAAGACTAGCTCTGCTGCTTTCCTTTTCCTTGTCTTGGGTGAGTAGTTGCTTCCAGTAGAGCAGAAACAATGAGGTTAATTAAAAATGTATGTTTACAGTAACATTACCTAAGGAAGGGACTTAGCAGTCCTGATGACTTGTATCTTTAAACATTTGTTAGCCTAAAAAGTGCAGAGATTGTTGTCTGCAGGGGGAAAATGAGGAGGCAGAAAAGGCTACATCACATACGATTACCTGCTCCTAAATAAAATGACATAAAAACAAAAGCAAATGAGGAAAACATGAGTAGAATGGATCATGGAATTCTTTCCAACCCCTTTCCATACATGTGTGTCCTACTGTAATCTTTGTTCATGGCTTTCTGCCTGACATGTCACCTCCCTAGCACATATTTGAAGGGAGTGGTATAGTAATTAGAGTAGTGGACTGAGAACAAGGGAGGGTGGGCAAGTCACTTTCATCCCAATTGCCTTTGGTGAGATTTACAGGCATGCAGCCCCATTTTAGCCAGGTCCTAGAAGTAGGCATTGAGACATGCAGGTCAGTGTGTCTCAAGTTTCAGCATTATGTTAGAACAGAATCTGCTGACATAGACTCTGCCCTAAAATACAGGAGAAATAGACATTGAGGTGCCAGGTGTATGCAACACAAACATCTATTTTAGAAAAAAAACATATGTAATATTGACAGGTTGGAAGCCAACACATAATCTGTTGTGTTGTACAATGGCAACATAACTAGTTGTGTACCTGAACATAATTGGTTAACTTTACAGCCTTAAAAACATAACTGGGTATTATCCCAACACTCTCAAAGTATCCTCTTGTATTTGGGGGAGGGGGGGAGTTAGAAAAAAACACTGGGAGATTAAGGGGGGAGAACCCCCTGCCAAAATCTCTTGTGGAGTATTACTCAGTAGCAGCTGTTTATCAAATCCTAAATGTGCTTGGCATTGGCGTATTTAGATCTGTAATACTGAGTGGGTAGAGGGTAGGCCTTCCAAAAACTCTCCCCCTCTTTGTCCTACATTTCTCTCCCCATCCTCTGCCCCTTGGTCTACTTCAGTATCTTTGCCAGTGGCAGCAGCGACACACATCTACTGTCTGTGCTGACCTCAGAGGCTTCTCTCTATCATGTCCTGCCAGAAATGAAACAGAAAATGATGCCAGCGAGGGTGGGACATGGCAGAAGGAAGCCTGTGGGGCTAAAGCAGGCAATGGATGTGTATCACTGCTGCTGCCCATGAAGATGCTGAGTTATATCGGAGGGGGGGGGGGGGGGCAAAGGCCTCATTCAGGGGTGAGAGACAGGAGATTGAGGTAGCTGCAGCTGAACTTTTTAGGTGGCCAGATAGGGTAGGTGTGAGCCAAAAATGGGTGGGCCTGTGCCCACCCAGGCCCACCCATAGTTATGCCATGGGTGCTTGGTAGTAGGTGTAATTCCCAGTGTTGATGCTTTAGGATAACTTACTCCCCTTCTAAAATGTGGAATAAATGTCTATGAACCTGCCACACCTATCTCATCTTGAGCACAATCAGACCATGCCCCCTTGCCATTTGCATGCACTTTGGTTTGAGGTGTGCATATCCCAGCTTTGTAAAATGGGCACTTAGATATTTATTTCAATCAAACCAAGGGACAGGTAGGAAGTCCACTATACAGTATCAAAATCTTAGAATAAACCCAGACCAGACTGCAATATTTCAGAAGAGTCTGCTCTAACACCTGCTACATTAAACATTTTTGAAAAATGAAAAATTCAAAAAAATGAAAAAGTCTCTCCAAACAATGCTAATCACAACAGCCCCCACCATAAGCAAAAGAAAAAGAAAATAACGGGACTGTCGCTTCACATAAAGCCCCACAGCACACAACCGAGAACAACTGTTGTGTTGGAAATTGTCTTGAGTAACATGAAAAAACAAAAGACAAAACCAGAACTTAGCTGTGGTTGTCTTCAAGAGCTGTTCAATAAAGCTGTATTGCAGGCTATCCCATCCATGCTAGTAACTTTCCAGACAGCTTGATCCAAATCTATTTTTCAACTGGATAAGAGCTTCTGTTGTGTATCGCCAATGCAACAGCAATCCAATCCCAACCGCTGGAGAGAAAACCAAGCAGAACGTGGAGATTTCTCTTGCTTAATACATTTTCATAATAACCTCCAACAAGAGAACCTTGTTTCACTCATAATTATGCTGCTTCAGGAAGGAAAATTATTACACCAAGAATGCTACATGTCACATTGGTTCCAAAATGGCCTGGGGAAGAGAACAAATGCCCAGAATTTGAAGAGCTGAGACAGCCAGCTGGCCAATCACCAGCCAGCAGGCAAATCCAATTCCAAACCAAAGGGGCGTTTTTAAACTAAACAACCCCCTGTTGTTAAAAATAGGCATTCCACTCAATACTTCTGTTCTGTCCATGTGGATTCACCGTATTTAATCTATAAATCCATTGCTGCTCTTTGTGCAAAATTAATTTTTTAGCATTCCCACCTTTCCTACTCAAGACCAACTGATCAATTATCATGGATCGTAAATGTTCAAAGTGATGCTTGAACTGTTGACAATGTTTAGCCATCAGTGCTTCCAATTTCATTTGGGATATACAATGGCAGTGTTCTATTACCTGCGTTTTGAATCTATGTGTAGTATGCCCATGTATAGCAGATCACAAGGGCACCAAAATATATATACTACGTTAGTTGAATCACATGAGGTGTTATGTTGTAGAGTAATTTGAGTACCATTTTTCAAAGTTAAAACAGAACCCTCCATCGTTATAGAACATATCGAACAATGGCCGCATTTAACATGCTGGCCCTGATTGGATTGTTTAACTGTCCATACATCTGAAAAGCTCAATCTATCTTGTAAATTGTGACTATGAGCAAATGATATCATAAGATGCTGATCCTGAAGAACTTCATTTGTCTGCATTTCTCTCCAGTGTTTCCTGATTATAGACGCTATCTGTGATGACCTATTGGAAAATTTCAGGATACACCTGAGACTTTGCTTTTTCCATATGTTTAGGTTCCAATAGCGCCTCCCAATGGTTGTGTAGTGCCCGTTTAAAAGATTTATTGATAATTCTCTTAGGGTAACCCCTATCTTGAAATCTGGTTTTAAGCCTCTCTGCTGAACTTACATATTGTTGAGTAGTATCACAAATTCTCCTATATTGGAGAAATTGGGAGAATGGAAGGCTGTTCTTAAGATGGTTAGGATGCATACTGTCATAAGACAACAGGGAATTTCTGTCAATTGGTTTGACATACACATCCATCCTAAACTTACCCTGTTGAATTCTTACCAATACATCCAGAAAATTAATGGATTCAAAATGGTAATTACAATCAAATTTGATTGTAGGACGACAGGAATTTAAATATTGTACAAATCCATGAAAGTCATCCAGAGTGCCTTGCCATAATACAAAAACATCATCAATGTATCTGCCCCAGAATTGAATATGAGAGAAACTAGGGGCAGAGTAGACAAAGCGATCCTCAAAGCATCCCATGAACATGTTCGCTATAGAGGGAGCAAATGACGCCTCCATTGCGATACCTGATATTTGAAGATACAATTCATTGTCAAACAAAACATGATTGCTGAAAAGAGGAATTTTGATGAGTTCAATTAGAAAATCCGTAGAGACTGTATGCGGTCTGGGACATGCCTCCAAAAAAACTTCCACAGCATTCAAAGCTTCTTGTTGAGGGATGGACATATACAGAGATCGCACGTCAAAAATGACCAATACAGTGGTAGTGGTCACCTGTTGGGTGGATATTAACTGTAAAAAAATGAGAAGTATCCTTAATATACGAGGAAATCTGTTGAACCAAAGGCAGAGAAAAAAAAATCAATGTACTTACAAATTCTCTCTAAAAGGGAATTTCTCGATGAAACAATAGGCCTACCAGGAGGGACTGTCAAGTTTTTGTGAATCTTTGGAACAGTATAGAGTACTGGAGTCACCGCATGTGTAAAGCACAGGAATTTGCTTTCATTTTTGGAAAGGAAACCAAGCTGCAGAGCTTTCTGTGTTAACTTCTGAATAAGAATTAATAAATCAAAAGTAGGATCCATACTCAGCTTGCTATAGGAATTTTCATCAGCCAATTGACAATGAATCTCCTCCAAGTAATATGTTCTGTCAAGGACCAATATAGCACCTCCTTTATCG